>NW_017729011.1:9988490-9989362 GCF_001723915.1 Gavialis gangeticus | reverse complement strand
AAAAAAAAAAAAAAAAAAAAAAAAAAAAAAAAAAAAAGACACAGCTTTCTCCAAGACTCAGACCTACTGATTTCCCTCCCCCCCCAAAGATGTTCTAATCTATTTATTTTTTTGGCCTCCTTTATAACATAAGCCACAGCCCCCTCCTTTCCCCCAAACTCCCCCCTCCCTTCTCCACAAAATGAAAGAAAAGAGAAAAAGCCCCTCAGAAGAAGAGTAAACAAGGATATATGCTAATCTACTCTAGGGTGCTCCACCTTCCCAATTGAATGATTCCCATTAAAACTGCAGGGATCATGACTAATCAATCAGCTTGAAGGGGCAGATAGCTCTAGAGACTCAAGCACTTTTGCTGTTTTCTTTTTTCTCCCCCTTCTTTTCTTCCCTTCTTTTCCTCCTGTCCCTTTCCCCCTTATCTTTTTTTCAAGAGGGCAATTAATATGAAGGGTTCATGGGATAAAAATTCTGCACCCCTTTTTGCAACCTCCCCAGCTTTCCTTCTCAGTCCAGTCCAAAACACACATTCCTATTTTTTCTTGGCAAAAGAGAAAGCTATTTCTCCTCTCAGACTCCCCGTTGCACTTTGCTGGTAAACCTCATGCTCCTCTGCAGCACATAAAGAGTCTTGAAACTTGATTCTCAGATATTTTTTTAATTGCTTTCTTTCTTTCTCTTTTCACTCCCTCTCTATCTCCCTCTCTTTACTCTCTCTCTCTAATTCTTTCTTTTCCTCTTATTATTTTCTTAAAGTTATGCAATCAGCCAGGCTCCCCCTGTTGTGGTCCCCCTCAGTGCAGTTGTGTGCAGCTAATCCAAATGTTGCATCAAAGGTCCCCATCGAATCATCAGGAGCAAAAAGGAGAGAAGCTTTT
>NW_017729011.1:9979456-9983490 GCF_001723915.1 Gavialis gangeticus | reverse complement strand
GTGCAGCTAATCCAAATGTTGCATCAAAGGTCCCCATCGAATCATCAGGAGCAAAAAGGAGAGAAGCTTTTTGAAGAGCATTTGCCTTCCAGAAGCTGTAGCAACAGAGCAGGGTTTGGCTTTTGAATGCTCCCAAAGACTCTAGGCTATTTCTTTTAATAATAAAAAAATATTAATTTTATTTGTGGAATGAGTAAAAAAAAAATCCTGTCTCAATTTGATTAATTTTTCAGTCTAAGGAATTTAGCTCCCCTTGTTTCCTTGGCTTAGTTGTAGCCACAGGTAAGATTCTGGCTGCTTGCTGGTTTCTGGATCTCTGTTTCTGAGCTGGGACGTTTTGTATGTGTGTATGTATGTGTGTGTGTGTGCGTGTGTGTGTGCGCGTGCATGTTTAATATATATGTATATATATAAATATATATATATATATATATTTCACTCTTGAAAGATCTCAAAAGCTCCCCCTGATGGCAACAAAAAGGATTTTTCTTAGTACTTAATAAGTGGAAATGACTTAGCAGTCATGCATTATGAATCTACTGACCACTATTTCATTCAAAGGAGGAAAAAGGAAACAAAAAACAAAAACAGTAGGATGTTGAATTTCATCACAGCCTCAAGAAACCCTGTCCCAGCCACACCCCCCAAAACTACAAGCATTCTCACCTGACTTTTCTGCAAGCATTTCATGGCAGAGCCGCTGGAGTGAGATGTCCAGTCCCTCTAACTCTGTTGCTTTTACAGGTTAGCCTACTAGTATAACATGTTAACCAAGAAACATATAAATTAAAAGCATTCTTGATACAGTTAGCTAAATAAATTATTTCAGTTAGAAAGCTGGAAGGGTTGGGAACAAGGGGTGCTTTCCATTTTGTTAAAAACATTTATGAGGTTTTTGTGCAATGTTTTCTCCCTGGCTTGCCAATTATTACATATTCAGGCGTTCATAATGAGCACCTGAAATTTAGAGATGGCAGACCCCCAAGAGATCCCACCAAAGTCAGGAAGAGTGACAGATGCTCAGCACTTTCCAATTAGGCCAAAGCCCCCCTCTGCACACATAAGCTCTAATTATGATGATGATGTAAAATACCAGCGAGACTCGAACATTTTTCATGAAAGAGCCTCACAGTGCATCATGGACATCTGTAATTAAGCATCACAATGTTTCCTAATGGCAGTTAGAAATTAGTGAGTCCAGAATAAAACAAAATACTAATCTAATCATACAGGGATGTTATAACCTAAGGAATGGTGGGGAGAGAGACGAAGAATGCATTTAAATATATGCCCATTTTAGAGAGATATAAGAGCTGAATCTGCACACCTCATTAGGCTGCTGTTACACATAATCTGGATTGAAGGAGCAACTAAAGTAGAGGCCCCAAAGGAGACTGGGTTTCCATTATGCTCGATGCTGTGCAAGCAGGGAAGGAGAAACAGATCCCAAGGAGTTTACAGTCTGAGGCAAACAATGCAGACATCAAGGGTGTAAAGGAGAAAACAGTGTCTTAAGGAAAAGAAATGAACTTGCTTAAGTTCAAGTAACAGGAACAATTGTCCCAGGAAGTCTCTTGTATCCCAGTACAGTGCTTTATTAATTGGCAAACTTCCACTGAAGTGAACAGAAATGTTGCCCAAGTATGATTTAAAGAGAACTGAACTCAAGCGGTTGAAAATTTTCAAACTGGTCAGTTTTCTCGTGGAAAATGTTAATTCAATGAAATCTAAATGTTACATAGGAACACGTTGATTTTGTTGTCATTTTCAATGAGAATATTTGAAACATCTCATTTTGAGGTCAAAGTGCTTTATTTTGACTATGTGATATAGTATATCTCATAATATATGTAAAAATAGAAATATTAAAGGCCAACAAAGCACTTCAGTTTTCCTGAAAAGAAAAGCTTGGATAAGGTTACGTGGTATTTCTGAAATAGGTGTTTATAGAAGTTACACTTCAACTGTTCCCATTTGGGACAAAAGGAAATTTTGAAATGTGGGAATTTCCTTCAAAATAGAAATCCCATTTTCAGTCAGTTTTACTACTGAGACTTGGAGAAAAACGTAAGTACAGAAAGAAATATAGCAAATGCATCTGTTTTGGAAAATAACGTTTTGGTAAAAGTAAATGCTTTGCAACTGATGAAACACAATGCTTTGCAGACTGACATTTATTCCCTGCATAAGCCAGTATCTGAGTAATGTGCAGACCTTCTGGGAGGACTGCATCTCATTCTGATCCCAGACAGAGAAGTAAAGGGTAGCAAAATAATGTCCTTTATCAAAAGCTATTTTTGCAAGAGAAAAAGGAGCGTATTTTACAAACAGGCACTAAAATGGATATTTGTGATAGGCCAATCAGTTATATTGAATTATCTGCATTTATTATAACCTAAAAATATTCGGTGACAATCTCAACTAAGACTTCCAGTAATTCCTAAATTGAATAGGAGTGAATAAATCAATTTAATAGATTCATAGATTCATAGATGTAGGGTTGGAAGGGACCTAAGTAGATCATCAAGTCCTACCCCCTGCCCTGGGCAGGAGAGAATATTGGGCTCATATGACCCCAGCTAGGTAATGGTCAAGCCTCCTCTTAAAGACCCCCAAGGTAATAGCCAGCACCACTTCCCTTGGAAGCTGGTTCCAGATCCTAGTCGCCCTGACTGTGAAATAGTGTCTTCTAATGTCCAGCCTGAACCTACTCTCTAACAACTTATGGCCGTTATTCCTTGTTACTCCGGGAAGTGCTCGGGTGAACAGGGTGTCTCCCATTTCCCGCTGGTCCCCCCCTGGTAAGTTTGTAGATGGCCACTGTCAAGATTTGACTTTTTTTTCTGTTTGTAAGCAAACTGCAGAAACCTGCCAATGTTTCACTCTGTATGAGCGAGTCTACACATGCATTAATGCACTTTTACTAATGCATATTAAATGTAGTACCTCTGGGTGCCTGTACAGAATGCAGAGGCTGCTCTGATGCATTGTAATTATGAGTCGGAGGAGACTTAATTAATCAAGTCTGCTACAGCATGGTAATGATCACACTCCAGCAGCCTCCCATGTCTTGTATATCAGTGTCTCTGTGCTTCAGAATGGCAGTAGAAGCACTAAAGCTTGTCAAATGAGGTTTAGTTCACGCACCCCCACTGCCACATTGAAGCATGGGGATGCTGATATATGAAACGCTGTGGTACTTTAATTAGAGTGGCTCTGGGACCCACTCTAATTAAAGCGCCACTTCCCCACCCCCAGAGCATATGTAAAAGTGCAAAAGTTTTTTAGCCTTTGCTCTAAATCTCCATTCTTGCAAGCATTCAGCTTAGTTAAAATCCATCATATGAATTCTGAAGAAGAGAATACTTCAGAATACTATTGAGCATGACACTACAGAAGTTCAATTTAAAATATGAATGATTGAACATGAGAACACGTTTCTTCCCACTTGGAAGTCACCCTTAACTTGAATCAGTGTCTTACATGAGTTCCATCCCAAACTTTCACCCAAGTTCCTTGGAAATGTGGTTTAGATCAAGGCTGTCCAACTAAAGGACTGAGGACCTCACAAGGCCTCCAGGGGGTTCATTTGTGGCTCCTGGGCTTCCACCTAGTCTCTGTTCCCCACGTTGCTCCAACTGCAGCAACAGCAACTGAGATCTCCAAGATTTTTCTCCCTTCTCCAGCTTACTTCCTGCCCCTGCCCCAGGAGGCAGTACAGTGTGGTATGGTGTAGACCACAACCTGGGGCCTCTGCATGCCATGGTGTATTTGGGGGACCCTGAGGCTAAGGAGCTGAGGGTGAGTCTTGGGTGCCCATGTGACATGTGACCCAGGGGCCTTGGACTTACGCTAGTCAAGCCCATGCAGCATGTGACCCTCAATGGTATGGCCTGAGAGGTGCATGTCATAGTTTCATAGTAGCTAGGGTCAGGAGGGACCTGAACAGATCATCTAGCCTGATCCCCTGCCACAGGCAGGAATGAATGCTGGGTTCACAAGACCCCAGACAGGTGATCATCTAACCTCTTTTT
>NW_017729011.1:9978511-9978748 GCF_001723915.1 Gavialis gangeticus | reverse complement strand
CCTATTTGCTGATGATCTCCCCTGATGAGTTTGTAGGCAGCCACCAGGTCCCCCCTCAGCCCTCTCTTGCCAAGGCTGAACAGGTTCAGGTCCCTCAATCTCTCCTCGTAGGGCCTGTCCTGCTACCCTCTCACCAAACAGCTGGCCCTCCTCTGAACCCTCTCCAGGCTGGCCACATCCCTTTTGAAGTGCGGTGCCCGGTACTGGACACAGTACTCCAACTACGGCCTGACCAAT
>NW_017729011.1:9970250-9978479 GCF_001723915.1 Gavialis gangeticus | reverse complement strand
GACCGGCTTGAGATGCATCTTTGAATGCATGACAAGGTATGGCTGGCCTTGCTGGCTGCGGTCTGGTATTGGCAGCTCATGTTCATCTTGGAGTCAATAATGACTCCAAGATCCCTTTCCGCCTCTGTGCTTACAAGGAGGGAACTCCCCAGCCTGTGCGTGTGCTGTGGATTCCTTCTCCCAAGGTGCAGCACTCTGCATTTGTCTACATTGAACCCCATCCTATTCTCATCTGCCCACTTTTGTAGTCTGCCTAAATCTAGTTGCAGCCTCTCTCTCCCTTCAAGTGTGCCCACCTCACCCCACATCTTAGTGTCATCATGGATGCTTAGAAGTTGGGCAGGTCTGGTTTAGCTTTTCTTCAAACGTGATCCAGTTTCTCTTGAAATTCACACTAGACTTGCAAATGGGGCCAAATTCTAAAACATAGTGTGTCATGAATGCTCAGATTTTCTTACAAAACTTACTTATCAGGACCTTGACACTCAATTGACTTGCCTTTTAAATATTTGCTTGTTGGTCCATATAAAACTTGGCAAGATCCAGTGCCTTCTACTCAAATTGTGTGGCACCAGTAGATCAGGGATAGTTGTCTATCCCTGGAAGAAGTTTCCCATGAAGAGTTATCTGGTTCAATTTGTGTGTGGGGTGGATGGGGTGGGGGTGTAATATAGGCAGACACAGGACCATTGCTTTAAGTATAAGTAACAGAACACAAGAAAATCTTTGGACTGAACAACAATGGCATAATAAATATGGACCACAGTAGGTCTACATGTCAGTAATGAATGAAAGTCAAATGTCTGAGAGTTTTGGTCTGAAATTAAAAAGTAACCAAACTGTTTAGGTATTTTGCTTCTGAATAAGGCAGATCTCTGAAAAGTAAACTGGGTTTGGCAACTTAATAAAAACTGTATTTCTCATGAGATTTTGCCTCCAAGTTGGGCCAAAAAACACTACAAAAGAAATGACCTCATCCCTAGAATTTAGACACCCTTGTGGTTGGTAGGATACAGGAATATAGAGACCCAACAAAAATGTAATATAATGAGAAATAAAATGATGAACAAGGATTTTTGACTCTTAAAACAGCAACTAAAGTCTTGATTTGGGCTCAAAGTAAATTTAACAGAAAGGGATTCTACTGGGAATTTTTTCTAAAACCTTTCTCCACCTGTACTATATGAGCATATTGTTTGAAAATGAGGTTGCGTGACTTAAAGCATTTATCTTGCCTTAGTTGCCTATGCACACTGCATATAAAAGTTCAGCTGTTAAGGATCCTTTACTGCCTATTGCCTGAGGTTTCAAAATAGTGTATAACTGTGCTAACCTAAGCAGAAATTTAACTACCAGTATTATATTTCCTTTATTACCTGATAAGAGACTCACCGGTTACAGTTTCCTCAGTTGTTCCATATCATATATGAATATACACATGACATTACTTTAAGTCAGTGAATACAGCCTCATGCTAAATTTAAATATACTCTTCAATCTACATTAGCTTCCCGCCACAAAATTAAAAATTACAACCAAGTTCAATCAAAGCAAAATTGGTTGATTTTTAAAGTTGTCCATTACTTTGTAAACTACTTTGCAGTAAAAAGTGACCAGCTTTTATTTTAGACTAACACACCATCCTTTCTCTTCTGCAGAAAGCTTTATCTCCTTCCCACATTGCTGCCTACTTTCTCAGAATTCAGTTAGCTGATCCTTCAAAGTACCCCTCATGAAATATATTTCCAGCCAGGTTATATGTTCTTTAAATGTTTTCCTTCTTCTGTGAAGTAGATTCAGGAAGAAGGGGGTAAAGGTATTCATTTAATTATTTATTGACATTCAATTATATGTCATTTGGAAAGGCAAGTTTAATGGGACAACTTCCACTTTCTATATCGATATAAATTCAGACTATCTTTGTTGACTTGAATGGGATTATGGTGGATTTGCTAGAGTAACTGAGCAGTTTAGATCAAAACTAACACCAAAAAAAAAAAAAAGAGAGAGAGAAAACCCTTTTAAATCAGTGGCTCTCATTTTGGCAGCACAGGTAGCTTTTTCATGGTAGTCTGTTCATCATGGACCTGATGGCTGAAATCCTGATTCCAGTAAATCAAAGGCAAAACCCCACTGACTTCTCAACAGGCCCCTCTGTAAGACCACGTTTCCACTGATGTGACATGCATGTGTAAAGCTCATTTTTTCAACACATATATGTATAGTAGCATTGAGCTCAGTGAATTAATCTGGAATTTTCACATGTATAGGCCTGATTATCCATCTAGTCACTTCAGCGGCACAGCTGTGAGACACGCTATTCCACGTCAGGGACGAAGCATCCCTGGGCTGAGAAGAGAATTTTACCCTAACTTGAGAAGTGCCTGCTTTTCTTTTCCACAGAAATCTAAGCTATCCATCCAAAACAATGTAGATGACCTAAAATAATTTGAAATATATATTTGTTAGCATTGTGGCCCAATGAAAGCAGTAATGGATTTGATTATTCATTTCTGAAGTAACGTTTGCTAGCTGAGCACAGAAGGCATTCTCAAAGGGGATCATGTCCTGTTGCAAGAGATATTTGTATTGCTTTCTTCCTTGATCAACTTGGGGGGTGCAATTAATGTGCAACTAATGTATCTGAATTTTCTGTGCCGAAAATTCAGGCTCATTAAAGCACTCTCCGGTACATGTCTACACGCGTGCCGCTATGAGGAGCAAACTGAGTCTGACATGGGCAGCCCGGTCCAGGGCTGCTCCTGCCCTGCTCTGCCTGCTCTGCAGCAGCCCAGGGGAGCTCCAGGCTTTCCCAGGTGCCAGCATGGGGGCTTTGGAGGGCAGGGGGAGATGTCTCAGCTCAGCATGTAGCTCTGTCCCAGATGTGGGGGAAATCGGGTTGGCCCCGGGCCTGGCTGGGGTGAGGGCAGGAGAGACGCTGTCCTGTCTGGGTGTGCAGCTGCCTTCCAGCCACATGGAAATCAGGATGGGTCCCAATCTCCATGTGTCTAGGAGGCAGCTGCCCAGGACCCAGCCCAGCTCTCCCTTCTACATGGCGATTAGGGTGGGTTCTTGCTCTCTGGGGCCCCCTGCTGCCTAGGCTGACCAGGAGCAAATTACTTCCAGTCACCATCTACACATGTAGTACAGTGTGTTAGTTAATGCACCATTTTTCTAGTACCGGTATCTACACACATTAAATTAATATACTGCACAGTAATTACTGCACATATGTAGATGGTGATGCTTTACTAGATTAGTCTAATGTGCAGTACAGCATCTCATGTAGATGTACCCAGTGAGTACCAAGAGCCTTCTCTCCCTTCCAAAAAAGCAAACACTTCCAAAGGGATCTTGGCTACCTATTGCATCTTTTCTTTAAACCAGCAGAACTAAAGCAGATCCACAACTCGCTAAATCTGATTAGCAAGGAACTCCTTGCTTCTGCTGGGATACAAAAGGAGGAGGATTGGAGTACTACTGTAGCCATGATAGTCCAAGGAATATGTGAGAAGCAAAGGTTGATTTGGTAATATCTTGAATTGAACCAACTATATAGTTGAGAAAGATGCTGGATAAGTTTTTGAACACAGGTCTGGGAAGGAAGCAGATACAGCCGCAGTTAAATACCACTTAGAACAATGACTTCTGTTTAAATCTATTATGCAAATGAAAACAGTCACTTAAAGAAGGGGAGAAAGGTAGTAAGCCAGTGGAGAAAAAAGAAGTAATCACAACTAGCTACAAAACAAGTAAAGCACAAATGAACTCCTTTTAAAGCTCCCAGTGACAGGATCAGGATTGCAATGAACTGTAGGGGGCAGATTTACAAATCTTTCTAGGGCATTCCCATTAATTTCTAAAAGGAAGAGAAATCTAAATACCTTTAAGCAGCTTTAAAAATCTACATTTCTTAGTTTTATTTAAAATATTAACAAGCAAAACATTTAAAATCACTGGGGCAGATCCTCAAGTCCATTGACTTTAACTGAACTTTGGCAATAAGTTGTAGTTAAAAATCTGGATCCTTATTATCTTATTACTGTATCGGGGATAAAGCACGTATCTGGGATTCAAGGGGCCAGGGCTCTATTCCCAGCTTACCTACAAACGTGCTGTATAATACAGGGAAGTTAAAACCACACTGTGCCTTGCTTTCCTTTCTCATTTAGCAAGGTTAATAATATTTGCTTACCTCACCAGACTATTGCACAGATTAATTGACTGCACAGAGATTTGAGATCCTCTGATGGAATTTGCTATAGAGTTGCAAAGTATTATTTTAACCACTTCTTAACATTTTGTCTAAAGAATTTCCAAACTGCTTTTAAAATTTAATAGCAAATATAATGTTTGAAACAGCAGATAAAAATCCAGGAGACTAAACGAGTAGACTAAATTCAGGAATAAACTAAGAGGGTGACTGCTATCCAGGACGAAATGAGATGGAGTCCAAAACTGTCTCATCAGAAGATTATAAAATCTCCAGGATTTCTGGCTTTGGGTCAAATGCTGAGGAAAGAAATCTGGAAATTACTATTTTGCCAACAAATCTGTTTATCTGATTGTTAGGATAATACAGGCTACTACAAGTTACTGGGAGAGAAAGGGGAAGATAGCCAACCTTCTCTCTCAGACAGTCCACTCAACTTAACTGAAGAACTGCTCTGAGCTTTTTTTGTTTCTGAAATACTGGATGATTATTTCTAGAGTTTCACTGGGAGCCTTGTCACATGGCCCTGCTTTATTTACTCCATACTCATATTCAGTCTGTGCCAAGAATACTGCAAGCAGCCCCTTATTTTCACCAAAGGTCTCAATTTCATAAGATCAGGCTTTGCGGAGGAGCTAAGCATCAGCAGCCCCTACTGATGTTAATGGGTGCTCTTGCATCTCAAAATGAGGCTCAGGGTGCACAAAGTTGTTAACCTGCAAAGACTCTCAGATGGAAAAATTATATTTATATTAAATGACAGAGAAGCTGACTTTCCATCAGTGCTGGACAGCCGAACCATCAGAAGATTAAAAAAAGGGGTGGGTGGTGGAGAAGAAGAGGCTCTTTTTACAGATGGATATGGTTTTTTAGTAGATACATTGCATTGAAATGGGCATGTGAAGCAGAGTGATGTAGTTGCTATTAATTAGTCACTGTCCCGCTGGCAATCGCAAGAGAGAGGTCAAGGACTATGCAAGCTATGGAGACAGAACTAGTCTAAGCCTTGTTAAAGTTTGCTCTACTGGGAAGATATATATACATTCGTACTGAAGGTGGGAGCTGTGTATAATATACCACTTCTATACCTGTTTGGGGGAATACATGGAGGGCATTGATGTTCAGAGCTGTCAATCTGGCACCTTTCCTCAGGAATAATTCAATTTACACACAATAAAAAAAGGAAAAAAAAACATTGTGTCTGACATGCCACTCTGGAGGGGGGGACCATATAGCTAATAGGCAGGCAAGAGAAGTTGGGTTGTCTTTCATACTTCTCTGTCCGGTGTTTGACTCAGAAGAGTTCTGGAGCTGTCCAGGGCAGCGTGGAAAGAAAAGAGAGGGGGGAGGCTTTCTGTACCGCTCTCTCAGCTATCCTGAAGGCTGACTCAGTATGGTGTGGCATTACAGTAGAAGAGCTTTGTGAGCTTCTCTGAAAGCCGGAAGCATAGGTGCTGTGCTGGCATACCGGCATACATGAAGGGACAGAATGGGATAGAAGAAACACAGGAGTGCACAGGGATCCAGAAAAATTTTGAAAAATTAAAGCAAAACGACCTCTGGAATGGATCAGGCTTCACTAGAGGGTCCCATGGCTTTTGGAAATGAAAAAAAACAAGCACATCCAAATATTTTTTCCAGAAACAAGCTTCTACTCAGACTGGTTCTTACAGAAGCAAAGAAGGGAAACCTGTGCTGTTCTGCCACTGAGGAAGATAATAATGAAATAAGTGCTAAACAAATTGATTAGGATAAAGATAATGTGTTTCATTCAGCAGGACAAAAGCCAAAAGACAGAGTCTAGGGGAAAATGTGTCTCTGCAGGATATTCCATGCTTTCACTTGAATGGCTTTTGAAAAACACCAAAATGTCTGGTCCAGATCACCCAGACCTTCAGAGACAGATCTGAATTTAGCTATGCTGATAAGCCCCTACCTATGTCTGCTAAATCAAACACAGGGGCTAACTCAAAGCCCTGAATGCAACATTCAGTAAACCTCAGATCCTGATCCAAATTGTATGGCTTGGTCCATCCATCTACAAATGGTAGATTGAAGCTAAATGATTTCCCACATACTGGCCCTCTACCCCAAGACAGGTTTATCTCCCTACACCATTCGCAATCTCAGGGCCAACACATCTTCACAGCTTTCTTGATGAACTGTGATTTCCTCACTCATGAACCATTATCCTTCTTTCCAAGAGGCTGATAGTGAAGTCCACCACAAAAGTCACTTATGCACTCTACAACTGTACCCTGACTTGGACTCCCAGTTCCACCAAGGCCTTTTTAATTATAGGGCTTCATATGACCCCAGGGATCCTCTCAGTAAACTCTGCCAAGGGAAATAACACTTCACAGCATTTGACAAAATGAATGGAGTCCAAGGACAGGTCTCACTGTACAGTTAAACCAACCCCTGCAGAATGGTTGAGAATGATAGCAGAGCTGAGAAGTCAAACACATCTCAAACTTGCCGCTGCAAACCACTACTGATATGGCAGGAAGGACAGAAAATAGGGGGCTGTTGGTCCTCTTCAATTGTGTTCCTTGTTGACTCCTATGAGTGTGGAGTGGAAGGATCACACATATCTGTGTTAGCTTCTGCCAAGTGGGCTGTGTCCTGGTCTTCTACAGTCACACAGTCCTGGAAATGCAAAACACACCAGCACATGTGCAGTGGTCTTAGTGTTTGGTGTAAGGTATGCCTTTAAATCCTCCTACAGGTACTCCTCGCTTAATGCTATTCCAGTTAATGTTGTTTCGTTATTACGTCGCTGATCTATTAGAGAACATACTCATTTTAAGTCGCACAATGTTTGGTTATAACATTGTTTGGCTGCCGCCTCCTAGTAGGCAAGTACTGTGACGTAACTGGATTCGCTTCACATTGTTTCGCTTGAAGTCACATTTTTCAAGAGCATAACTCCGCCGTTAAGTGAGGAGTAGCTGTACCTATATCGCAAGAGGGTCACCCCATCAGTCATGTGGAGAGCTACTCCCTCTCAGTCATGTGGTGATGTCCTCCAGCTCTTGAAAGACTTCATGATTGGGTTGGTCGTTCCCCATTACATCATAACAAAAACACTGCTAGAGCCTCACCTCCTTGGGCCCCCCTTGCTCAGATGAAGTATAGCTCCTTTTTCTCCCCAGGTATTACACTGCCAGAAGGTGAAGGAATTAATTGATTTATGTAAGGAAAGTGCTGCCAGGACGATGAAATCAAAACATTCCTCTCATACCTCCTAAGCTGTGGAGTGGAACAAAGATTCCTCAAATACAGTAAAAAAAATCAAAACAAACCAAACAAACAAGGGTGGGGAAAGTGCATGGAATAGAAGAGTGGGAGACAAAAAGGAAAGAAAGGAAAAAAGCAAAAAAACAAAATCAATCTGAGGGCAACCGAAGCTAAAGACCTTTTTTTTTTTCTCATTAGAAACTGATCCCCAGTGATCTTCTGTAATGTCACTGCACTAAATTAATACAGTGAAGTAAGTACTAAGAAAGCAATTGCTTTTTCCACACTACTTGCTACTGTCTTTGTGCAAAAGCCACAACTAAATGAGTGACATCTTCATCTGCCTGAATGTGCAAATATGTTATAAATCAAGCTGTACCACTGGTTACCACCCAATGGGTGCGTCTACATGAGATGCTTCGTCAGTGTAGTGACGAGCTACGGTGATGTAGCTCGTCATTATGGCAATGTAACATCAGTGGGCACAAACCGTGATGCCAATGCTACTGCTCAGTAGGGTCAGAAATGACCCAGGCACCACCAGGACTGCACAGTAACAATGGCTACTGTGTGGTCATTTAGTACTTGCTTTAACAACTGCGCAGTTGGGTGCAGTCCTGGTGTAGACATGCCCAGTGGCAACTCCCAGTCAAAACTCTGAAAAGGTCTTTGGCTTTACCCATTCTTCTCTGCAGTTAAGGTCACTATTGAAAATGGCACTTACTTCTCTAGACTGACTACCTTATTCTTCAGTGATGATTGGAAGCCCTTCACTT
>NW_017729011.1:9963226-9965250 GCF_001723915.1 Gavialis gangeticus | reverse complement strand
GTAACAATGGCTACTGTGTGGTCATTTAGTACTTGCTTTAACAACTGCGCAGTTGGGTGCAGTCCTGGTGTAGACATGCCCAGTGGCAACTCCCAGTCAAAACTCTGAAAAGGTCTTTGGCTTTACCCATTCTTCTCTGCAGTTAAGGTCACTATTGAAAATGGCACTTACTTCTCTAGACTGACTACCTTATTCTTCAGTGATGATTGGAAGCCCTTCACTTATATCTGATGCAAAACACCACACTATTGATTCTGAAGTCCTACATGCCCACTCAAAAAATGAAGGCATTTATATGGGCAACTATTAGTGTTGTAGAGAACTGGGATTAAGATTAATTTACTTTATTGTCATTGGCTGAAATGATACTCCAGGTGTCCCAATGGTACCACTGCACAGTATTGTGTCAATGCAGCTGCATGCAAAATTAAACTTTCTGAAGTTTGAAAACTTGCTATCTCTCCAGTAATGAAGGTTCAGGCACTCTGCAAGCCATTAAACTGATGAATGTGACAAAGCACAAAATGATGGATGTTGAATCAGAATCTCAAGAGAATATAAAACTCCGGAGGGTACAAAAGATGGGCTGGAAATATTACAACTTGTCATTCTTTCAATACTTTGCCACTTCAGGTTCCAAATAGAGTGAGGAAATGAAAAGGAGGGATGAATGAAAATGGAAACAAAACATTTCCTTATGGAAAAGTCCTGTAGAATATTAATGGGGTGGAACCAACAGGGTCCTTTGCAAGGTCAAGAAAGATCTGCTTTCAACAGTTGTTGTTGATGGTGGTTGTAGTGGTGGCGCGTTTGTCTAACTTGTCCTAGAATTATGTAGCGCTGATACATATGCTCCACTAAATGTTATACTGTGTTCCTAGGAACCTATTTTTAAAAGTTAGATATTTTCTACACATTTTAAGATTTTTCTATAAAAATGCTGTTACAAGGTTAATGAGACATCAAAATCTTTTCAGTTCAAATAATGAGGAGTTTTCTCTTGGTTCTTATTCTATCAGAACTGGTTTGTCTCTCTCATTCCAAATATTAGTATTTAAAATGGGACACAGTATTATTTACCAGTGAAATGAACTTTGCCATTGAAGCCCACTCCAAGTGGGTTTCTCTTAGGTACTAAAGACTAAAAATGTCATTAAATTGTGATACCTTCATATTTTTAATGATCTGGACCTTTTATGATGTTCAGAATATGCTACAGATGTCTAATCTTATGCATGGTTTCTCTTCTTCAAGAGAATGGCCAAGATTACTAGACTTGTCAAATAATGTCTGATGGCCTTATGTGAAATAACGTGCTACCATGAACCCCAACCCAACAGCTGAGCGTTCATTTTAGAAAGCCACCACAGGAACTGCTGCCAATTGGCAGCTTTGTTGAGATCAATATAGAAGCCAAAGCCTGAATGCAGGAATGGGGATTGTCTGCTCAATTTTCTCACTCCAGATGAGGGTAGAGGAGGAGTATATGGAAGTTTGCATTGTCACTGCTCAAAATTGTACTTAGTACATTGAGTTCCACTCTCCATTTTCATCCCCATATCTTTCACCAGTGCTAAATTCCCAATAAAAAGCTATCAAAATGTACAATTAAAAAAATAAAAGTTATCAAACTTAAAACGGGGTTTATTTTGAATTTATTTTGAGAAGATCCTCAAGGAGCACATCTGTGATGGGGCGGCTTCAGGGATGATGCTCAAGGGCAACCAGCACGGTTTCATTAGGGGCAGGTCATGTCAGACCAACCTGATTGCCTTTTATGATCAGGTCACAAAGGCAATGGATGCACGTGTCACCGTGGACGTAGTCTTTCTGGACTTCAGCAAGGCCTTTGACACCGTTTCCCACCCCATCCTCATTAAAAAACTAGGCGACTGTGGCATTGATGCCTACACAGTCAGATGGATTGCAGATTGGCTCAAGGGTCATACCCAGAGGGTGGTGGTGGACAGGTCATATTCAACCTGGGGGGAAGTGGGCAGCGGAGTCCCTGAGGGCTCAGTCCT
>NW_017729011.1:9949836-9958226 GCF_001723915.1 Gavialis gangeticus | reverse complement strand
AGGGCGGCTAGGAGCTGGAACCAACTTCCAAGGGAAGTGGTGCTGGCTTCTACCCTGGGGGTCTTTAAGAAGAGGCTTGATGCCTACCTGGCTGGACTCATCTGAGTTTTTCTCTCGCCCAGGCAGCGGGTCAGACTTGAAGATCTACAAGGTCCCTTCTGACCCGACTTCTTTGTTTCTATGATTCTATGCATCCCAGGTTTTGGGTCTCTGCTTCCTAATTCCACTGACAGTTCTTATTAAAACTGATCTTAACAAGGACAACAAGTTCAAGAAGAAAAAAAAAGCAAACACTCCTGGCTTGTTTAGACTGAGTCACACAATAAAGGCAGGTTTTGTTTTCCTTTTAGTTTTGTACAGGTTGGCTTTAAGAAGAAGCATATTGTTGGAATCACACTCTTACGCTGCAGTGCAACTTTCAAGGTACTGAAACCCAATCCATCCTCCTCAAACCAGTGTCTCCTTAATTATTTTAGTGATGAATTTTCCTATTGTCAGCTAAGGGGGAATAGATAATGTTACCAAAAATGTTCCCTAGCCTCATTATTCTGTTTGGGGTGGCACTTCCTTCTCTCTCAGATGAAAACTAAAAGGCCACTTTTCAATGCATTCAGAAAGCCGGAGATTTTCCAGTGCGGCTGCTTGGACATTCAATTCATACCACTTTATATGGAAACAGGGAGCCCTAATCTCAACCATTATTCTTACAAAATTCCTTTCAATTTTAATACTGGCCTCTAAATGCATATAATATAGTAGAACAGAGCTCCTCTTTTTGCCCCTTTACTCCCCACAATTAATTTCTCTAAGATATGAGTTTATGATTAGTACAGACACTGTTTTTACAGCTATGAATGATTTAGTGCTATAAGAAATAAGTAAGATGTACTATTAAGAGCACTGGCTGTAGGAGAACTCACAGATACTCCTGTCTTAGTCATTTCAGCAAAATCAGTTGTAAGGAATGGAAAAAGTCCCTGGATCAAGTTGTTTTCAGCTACAACAGCTCCAGACTCTCCCAGCAGGAGCCACCATAAGGAACAGTCCAGGAGGACTGGCTGTGGGAAGTGCTTGGCTACTCCAGTTTCAGCCTCTCTCTTCAGAAGTCACTGTAAAAATGGTGCATAAGTGCTGGCTTTGAGGGAATTCAGAGCTACTCCAGTTGCAGGCTCTTGAAGCAGCAGTCACAGCAGGAAATAGGGTGGGATGCTGTCTCGGATGAAGCTTCCAGCCACTCCAAGTCCCACATTGCCTAGCAGGAATGGCTCCAGGGAATGGGGTGGGAACCTTAACTATGGAGAAACTCACACTTTCTCTAATATCCAACTTTCCCAGAAGGACTATTGAAGCCAGGCTGCTTTTCTTTCCCCCCTCAGTAATCACTTTACCAATATTTCAAAGACATTATGTAACTGAAACAGTGTAAAGTTATTACAACCGACGTCGTCAATAAATCATTAACATTTCTTAACAGGAACAGTACAACTGGTCGTGTCATGGCTGTCTCGTTCACTTTGAAATCAAGCTTTCAAATGAAATATTCATTTAATATTAAAATATTAATGCAGTCCTGCTGTTTCTGTAACAAATATTAAGTTCTTATGGCATTTCCAGGCAATGCATAAGTTATAAACTTTAGTTCCCCCAGGAATTCCCTCATCATTCCCTTTCCCTCTTTACATTATCCCGATATCAGCCCAGCAGAGGTTTTTAAAAGGGGCAAGTTGTAGAAAGGGGAGCACGGTAGATAATTTAATTGAAAGTGTACCCCACTCCTCCCCTCCCACGCAGCCTCCTCCACCCTTAAATCAGAATATCGAAGGCTGGTGTTATATCTCCTGCCTACAGAATGAGTCATTCATCCATTCAGCAATTCCTGTTGGAAAAACAGCAGCGAATGCCTCTGTCACCAAAGCCCATTACAGAAATTAAACTTTGCAAATCTTCAGGGAGGGGCAAGATTTAAAGTCTTTCAAGGCACAAGCCTGGGCTCTCCACTCTCGGGAGGAGAAGAATTGATTTGACAATGAGCTTTTACAGTCTTAATGCCTTGGATATGCAGCATGTATAGCCCCTGGATACAAGGCAGATTGCAAGGATATAATACTTTCCTTTTGGATTTTTGATTGTTAATATTATCATTATTATTATTATTAGTGCAGCAGTGGTTCATCTCAGGCAAAACATAACAAATTAGAGTGAGGGAGTTAGTATATTACTGATAGTATACAGTAATGATGACATCAAAAAGCAGTGTCTTCCTCACCCTACTTCAAGATGGATGCCTTTGGGGTATATAACAGGTGATGGTATTCCAAAAGGTAATATGTACTGGCCTGTAATACTGCTGAAGCCAGAGTACCTAAGAAGGAACCTGCAGTGTCTTACAAAAGGTTTCAGAATGGCAAGGATTTGACTGTACAGAAAACGCAGGTCAGAAGGATCTAGGGGGAGGGATCCTTTTCACCATATTATGAATGTACAATCCTTCTTCAAAAAGGCTGATTCTCTAGACAATTAAGTATAATAGTTTCAACTGACTGCAATCTGGTTATCCTCTAACTTTTGGGGCCATTTATTCCAAGTTTTCCTCGCTATGCTATGGAATAAAACAACTCCAGCCTGGAATCCCATTGATTTCTTTCTCTCATTCCTGTCTCCATTCCCTTTCCAAGTCTGCAACACCCAGATTAATTTGGCTTCTTGATGCATCTCCATGTCCTCTTCTTACAGTATCATTCTTCTCCATTGTCTACAAGAAGGAAAATGAAACCTTTTTCTTAACTTCCCCTGGTAATCCAAGTTCTCCTAATTGTGTTTAGACTGTTAACTCTTAGGTAAAGAACACCCTTCATTTTACTTCTGGTTTTTCATGAAGTATGCTGGTCATCAAGAGTACTTAACAGTGGTGGAAGTGGAAGGCAGTTTTAGTGTTGTTATCCTCGGCACCATGAACCACTTCAGATGAATCATGAAATAGTAGGGTTGAGAGGGACCTCAGAAGGTCATCTAGTCCAAACCACTGCTCAAGGCAGGATCATCTCTGCCTAAACCCATTCCAGTCAGGTGACACCAGGTGTTGACTTTACATTAGCATGGGCTAATTTATTTTGCAAATACCCATTATTTTTCACTACAGTTCTGCTGAATCTAGCTGCAGATGGAGATAGGAGCAGAGGTGCCAAAATACTAGAAAGCAGGCTGTTCTTTCAGGTTGGTCATGGGTGATGAGTGAGTAGGACACAAACTGCTTTTCCTTTTCCACCCAAACATTTTGAGGAACAAAGCTCCTTTTCTTTTGGTGTGCATGTAGGTGCAGTCAATCCTGAAGAAGAGAGGGATGTATTTCCCTGTCATACCCCCATCATACCCATGAAAACATGACAGCCATATAATGGTTAACTCTGTAGAGGATAGCAAGCTGAATCCTTCCAAGGGACTGTGTAATACGTAACATAGTTACTCGAATAGAAGATGACCCTGATTACAAGACGACCCCCCAATAATTAGATGCCATATATGGAAAATTTATACATTGCTATAATTTTCCAGGTAAAGAATCTAATCACTGGAGGTTTCCCTTGAATTCTTCTCCCTCCCACTGCTACAGCAGGGAAAATAAATCAGAGAGGTCAGGTAGCCCTTTGCTCTCTACTTCCCCCCAAATTTTCCCTTGGCAGCCCTTTCCCCTTACTCCTTACTCTCAGACTGCACTCTCCATGAGCACATGGAAGTGAGGAGGAAAGTTGGAAACAATAATATGGAAATAAAACATGGCTGTAGCAATTTGCATATAGTATCCGTAGACTTCAGTTCATTCAGAATTGATGCATGTTACTTTTTTTTTTTAAACTGCTGCAGGTTTTAGTATAGGTTTTCCATAAACACACTTTTGAACAGCACTTTGGCAGGTACTTATATGTTGTACAAATTATGTGTAATATCAGTCCAAAACTAAAAGGCTCATGATTACTCATAGTTCATTGGGTTGAGCCCCACCACAGTCAGTGTTTCATGCCATGGTAACCCAACTGCTCAGCATGTGTGTGTACTCCAGATACCCCCAACCAAGGATCTATGTACTAAATAGACTTCACTCATGACTGGAACTGGGTGTTCTTGTCACAAGTCCTGGGAAGATCCAAAAATGTATAAGCAGATGAGGCACAGGGCAACATGGTCCAGCTTCCCCTCATGGAGGGTGGGGCTACACTAATCATATACCCCAGACTGAGAGAGGGGGTGTCAGAGGGATTATGGGTGGATTGTATGCAATGTTGTAGCTCACCATGACTCTAAGAAGAGTCAGTGGTGAGGGGACACTGCACTTAATGGGCACTAACATATGTCTTAGTCAGATGGGCTGCACTGACCTATTCTTGTGGTAAGTTCCCATCAACATGTTGCCCAATGTGGGCCAAGTGTTTTATAGTATTGAGTAAATACAGTACTTTGTAGTGCTTCCCCCTGACTAATGCTAACTTGTTCCAGTCACACTGCAGGCCAATACCTTCAGACCTAGCTCCAAGGTTTTATGGCCTGAGTGGACATAGCACATATTAGAAAACTGTTTTTAAGGTAATTCTGAAGACAAAGTCAGGATCAATATCCATTCTTGTTCAAGTGGAATATCAGCATCTTGGCCATTCCTCCATCATTAAGCAAAATTCAGCTGGCTTACAAATCATATAAGGATTATAATCACAAAGGACTGACTCTGGTCACAGTGGCCTTAGACACTCTTATCATTCAAAATAAGGAATTAAGTAGCTTGGCTAGTTTGGGATGAGGTGGAAGAGGTTGAGTGAAACTCTGCTGAAGTTAACTAGCTATGTGGGCTGCAACCTTTTGGGGGAGAAAATAAAAAAAATGTTGAAGTTTTGATTAGAAACTTTCTTTCAGTGTACATTTTACATAGAAGTTGAGCTCACAGACTGAGTGCACCTGCACAGCAGCAGCATTATCTGTAGATCTAAGTGTCACCAACTCATTGACATGACCAGTCAGCATGGGAACAAAACCAGATTTAATAGAAATTTCTAAATCCACTTTCCCAGGATACAGAGTAACCATCAACATCCATGTGCTCAATTAAGCAGGCTACATATTCACCTGCCTTCCTTCAAGTGCTACCTGCTGTCCTTGCTTACTACCCCCTTACTTCTTGCCTACTACTGTCTCCTTCCAATCCTCCCTCACTGCTATATACTCACTTTCTCCCATTGCTAGCTCCTTCTAGTCTATTCATAGCTGTGTTCAATTCTTTTCTTCTTTCTCTTCCCATAATTGCCTCCGTTTCCTCCCACTGCTCACTTCTCCACATCCATGCTTTCTTCTCCTGTTATTGCCTCTTTCCATTCTCCCCTATCCATCTTATTTGTAAACTAGCAATTCTGCCTCTCATCTGTATACCACTTCCATCTCCCTAAAGTAGCACTGCACCTCACCCTCCAGAAGCATTCAATCTCTTCTACCCTCTGACTATAAAGCAGCTGTTGATACTTTTTTTAAAGATGCTACATAAAAATAAACTCTCTTATTTTTTAAAAGTCCCACTGCCCATTAAACTAGCGCACTTGACTATGACTTTTTATGGCTGATCGTAAAGTCTCTTGCAGTCCCATTACAGTTGACAGAAGGAATAAAATACGGTTTTGAAAGTAATCCGCACATCATTTCCATTAGAGATTTCCCCCTGCCCTCCAAGAACTGAGTGTAGAAATCAATGCCTTAAAAACACATCCCACCCTTGAAGTTTTCACATCACTGCACAGAAGTGAGAGCAGAAGGGAATGTGCAGGGCAACTCCCATGGGGGTGGGGGGTGGCAAGGAGAGAATATATAAAGCTGGTTCTCAGACTTCTTTTAACTATATTTCTACACCACAGGTTTAACCTAAACTTGTAACTGGGTATTACCCCAAGCTCCTCCAGCAAGCTTCACACAAAACCCTTGTGCCTTGGTTAATATGTGCTTTGAAAATGAGCTTGCAAGCCTGGCTGGGGGTATGGGCTAGAGTCCAAGTTTCACTTCAAGGCAGGCTCTGACCTGCTCACTTTGCAGAAGAATGCTGCTAAAGCCCTAGTTCAGCTCCTATCACTAGACAAACCACTATTTCAGCAACTCCCCATCTGCATGCTCCTCCTGTGATGAAGAGTTCCAGTTGACTGCTTACCATTACCCAGGGTACAGGACCCACAGTCACGCACAAAAGACTCTTGAACAGGAACCATCTGATACTTACACCAGACACAAGAACGGGGAGCAAGGTGGTTGTGGAGAAGACTCTGGTGACATATGGTAAAGAAACACATGAATAGAAGACTGAACAGACCACAACACTGGATGGGCTAGGTGACACCATGAGGTCAAGGTTTTGTTTGGATATAGGAACAATAGAGAGAAAACAACATCCGGTTATAAGCCAGGATCCATAATCGTAACCTTTTAAGTAGCTGCCATGTTAGTTGTTATACAATAGGACAACTTTAACTTCAATTGAAGGTAGCAGCTTTTATCCTCCTAGTTCAGCATCCTGTAAATGTTTACTCAAAATATCCTCCACTCCTGCAATCTTTTTTCATATAAGGGACGGTCAGCAATATTTCTGGGTCAGACAAACTTTCAACTTGTAGCCATTTAGAATTTGTACTTCTCTTGGGAACAGGTAAATGGTTCAGTTACCCTAACGCGGGGGTGGGCAAAATGTGCCTAAAAACTCCTTCACAATCAGGGTGTCCAGCCGGGAATAAACTCCCTCCAGTGGTGGTGCAGTCACTTACCCTGAAAGTATTCAAAAGGAGATTGGACAGTCACCTCACTGGGGTCACTTGACCCCAGTTGTCTTTTCCTGCCTAGTGCAGGGGAACTGGACCCAATCATCTACAAGGTCCCTTCCAGCCCCTAACAATCTATGAATCTATGAATACCTGGGCTAGGGACAGAAATTATGCATAAACTGGTATAAGTGATCGGAAACTGGTTCAAATCTGCAACACAACAGAAGTTCAGGGCACATAATCCACTTTCAAAATGGCCAAACCATCTTAAGATTAACCTGGGTGGATGTAATATCAGATTTAACTGATTCCAGTTAAGTTGATTTATTGAACTTCTGTCTCAGATCCCCTCCAGATTCAAGTTAACTCACAGCCCCCCACCATCCCAGGATACTTTGCACTTCCCACACAAGCTCACCTCACAGGGTGGGTGGGCTAGCTCTGGCCCAAGCTGTCTGCTCCAGTGCAGCAGGAAGGTGTGCACCCCCCGGTTTCTGGCCTGGACCATTGCAGGCATATGGCTGCATTTCTGGAATCAAAACGGAATGTCTGTTCACTTGCTTATCAGTTCAATCTCTGCAGCTTCGACTAACCTGCAAAGATTGAAGTGATTCAGCCTCAGGCTTTTTGACTGTCTGTACTTAGGCCTGGAGGGAAGGAGGAACAGAATATGGAGGTGAAGGAGAAAATGCTTGCACAGTATTTGAGCAGGCCTGAAATCAGATTGAACTATCTGACCAACTGCATGTCCTCATGATAACCAGGCTAGAGTTCTCAACTCCAGCCCCAGCTCCTTCACTGTCAATAGTATGTAGAGTCTCTCCATGTCACAATTTCTTGTAGCCACCGAATGATTGACTGAAGGGTTGGGTGTCTGATGAACCACCCCATGAAACAGGATGAGCACTTCCCCAGTTGCTCTAATCACACATAACCTATTCATGTGAGGTTGGTGAACAGGTACATGATGGCCTTCACTCCCACTATGAGTGAAAAGATACTGTGTTTAATTGCTCAGTTTTGCATTCACTTCTATTTTTTAAACTGCTATTTGTTGATAGGCAGCTAGGATGGCTTTCAAATACACTATAATTTTATTTTTTTAAACATATTTACAAACAATTTTAGTTGCAGTCAAAGTTGTTATAATAGTAGTTTAAATTTCTACTCCAGAATTATCTCCTAATGACATTTGCTAGGGCTCTGCCCATTGTGACATGAAGTAACAGAAGTCCTAATGCCTTCCTTGGGAGCCCACACAGGCTTCTTGAACAAATTCAGAGGTTTGTCTGAGCGTCTCTCTGAAAAAGTTCAGGTTCTGGGCTTTAGGCTGGAATCTAGGCTAGGCTCTAGGTTCTCTAGGCCTTATCAGCTTTCAAATATGGGCTGAGAATCACAGCCTCTCTCCTAGGATTTGCACTTATTTATATATACTTCTTGCTCCTGGTTGACCCAGGAACACATCAGGACAGACTTTCTGATGCTGCAAAGCCAGGAACTCACAGAGATAAAAACTAATAATTTTTAAAAATTTAACCTTAAAAAGTTTCAGAGTTCACAAGTTACTCTGAGTTGAGGATTATTTTTGTGGTGGTTATTTCATTTTTTTTT
>NW_017729011.1:9932704-9944836 GCF_001723915.1 Gavialis gangeticus | reverse complement strand
ATATATACTTCTTGCTCCTGGTTGACCCAGGAACACATCAGGACAGACTTTCTGATGCTGCAAAGCCAGGAACTCACAGAGATAAAAACTAATAATTTTTAAAAATTTAACCTTAAAAAGTTTCAGAGTTCACAAGTTACTCTGAGTTGAGGATTATTTTTGTGGTGGTTATTTCATTTTTTTTTAAATTTAAACCACGCCACTTTTCCCTACTCTGAACCTTGCAAGACAAGGAGAAACATCTCACCCTATCTTCAATTTAACCTTCCTGCTCATCGCAAAGAAGCTGAAGAGGAGGAAGCAGATGATATTGTGAATATTCCAGCTTCCACAGAAAGCCTGTAAATGTTATTTATCAGAGTGATAGATGGGCACCAGCCCAGAAGAAGGCACAAGGTCTGGTGAGCTATCTAGAAGCCAGCAGAAATCTTTATAATATTAATTAAGGATAACTAATTTACAATGAGATAAATGCCAAATGTGTGTTCATGTTGTGGGCTGGAGCATCTTATGGTACATTACATCACAGGCTGCAATCTCCACACCTCTGATATTCCTTTAGATGTATAGAGTTAAGCTACTCCAGCTCTTTGTCATGTCAACCTGATGTAGATACCTGGCAAAGAAAAGTCACCTGTATGGATAAGCCTGATGAAATGATAATTAACTCAAATACAGAATGAAAAGCAATTTTCAATTATAGGCATCAGCACGCATACTGCCTATGACTACATGGTGGTAAAAGGTAACCTTTTTCAGACAAATACTTTCAGTTGAAAAGTTTGAACTGACCTAACATTAATCAGTCTGAAGTTCTTCCCCACCCCACACATATTTTCGCTAGAGAACTGAACAATCAATTATTCACATAACTCATGTTCTGGTACCATTCATAAATACAGACCACTCTTAATATCAACTGTGGGATTAAGTGAAGACTGAAAAATCACCTATTTGTTAAGATTAATTATGTAATGACCCATTCCTGGATCAGTAGCAGGGAATGGGTTGAGGATTTGCCACTTGAGATACAAGAAAAATTCTGATACTTGGCAGCAGTAATAGGCATTACCATATAGCTTGCACTGAGCATACAAAGAATATCACACACTTGCATTTCTTAGGGAAAAAAAATATTTCATATGGGAGATTTACAGAAGTTGTTTCCAACCATTTACAGATCTCTGGGCATAAGTAAGAATCATTACATGACATTAGCTATTTGCAGCTTCACTGTTTGGATGTGGCTTCAGATGAGCCCTCAACATCCCTCAAATGGAAAGCATTCCCTAAGGGACTGCTTATACCATCCTGATTTCAATAGGCCTACTTCAGTGCTGTAGCAACGAAATTTGGTGCCCGAGGCAAAGCCTGCAGCAGCAGCCCGCCCTTGCCCCACTCACAGAGCCAGGGGGCACACGTCCCCATGCTTGCCCGGGGGGTGCACGCCGTGGTGAGAGCTGCCCTTCCCCCGGCACCCCCCCGCCCCAAACAAGCTGCTTGTGACGCTGTCCCACACCCTGCCCCAGCTGCGCAATGCCTGTTGGTACCCCTTCACTTTGGCGCCTGGGGCGGTCTCTCCGCTTGCACCCCTCCCTATGCATTGGCCTGCTTGCAGATTTAGATATTACTCATCACATGAAAGGTGGCCAGACGCATACACAAGAGATCTTCATCCTCTTTGCCATTCAGGCTACCCATGTCAAAATACTGTGCTTGTCAGAAATACATTCTTTGTATTTTTCAGCAACAAAATATAAATTTGTCTAGCAAGTGAATTTATTATAATTTAGTTTGCCAAGTGGTGCGGCGTCATCTCCCTCCTTGATTATGGCAAAAGTGATTCATAGATTCATAGATTCATAGATTCATAGATTAAGGGTCGGAAGGGACCTAGCAGATCTTCTAGCCCGACCCCCCGCCAGGGCGGGAGAACAACAAAAAACCCCAAAAAGAGAAACGGGACTCAAACGAGTCCAGCCAGGTAGGCATCCAGCCTCTTCTTAAAGACCCCCGGGGTAGGGGCCAGCACCACTTCCCTTGGAAGTTGGTTCCAGCTCCTAGCCGCCCTAACCGTGAAATGTTTTTGTTTTAGATGGGAAAACAAATGGAATAGATTCTCCGACATCCAAAACGTCTTCACTGGAATGACATGCTTCTTATGAGATTTATTCAAGTCTAAGAGGGGAAATCTTTCTGTGGAAACCCCTAATCCTGGTAGAAGACCCTTGTGCAAAATAATCTATAGTGGATTATCTCTGAATGTTTTACAAAAATGTCGTAGTGCCATGAAAATGAAGGAAAAGAAAGCTTTAGGCCAAATCCCTAGCAAGTGTAAATTGATCTATACCTGCCAAGGGCATGCCCTTTATAGCTGGTGGAATCGGTCATTCCAAATAATTCTCAGTCTGGGTTTTTTGTAGTTGTTATTGAAAAAAACATTTATGGGTAATTTGTAATGATCTGAACAACTATGTGGGTTTTAGAATTTTATTCAGCAGATAAATTTCATAGTTTCTCCACTTCCCTATCAGTATTTTAGTAAAGTATTTATTAATAGAAAAAAATTCTTAACTTTACCTTTTTAGACCCACTTACCTGACTTTTGGTTCTTCTGTCCACCCCCATCTTGTGATATGGCAGAACTGTAACCACCATTTCACTGCTATGCTACATTTGCCACTTGGCAAAACACACCACAAACCCCTCTAGTACTCTGGATAAACACATCCATTCTGTAGAGAGTTAAAAGAAAGTGGTACCTATTTTGTTAATTTAGGATTATAAATACATGCAGAGAGGGACTTATCTTTTCACTGTCACCATCACCTAATTTCTACCCAGGCTCCTCTTCCCCTATAACCCTCATTTCAACTTACTGCACACAGCTCAGAATATGCATCTCACACTCATGGGCATTAGGAATCCATGCATTGATGGTAGGTAAGGATTTGTACCATACAGGTTTTTTTTGTGTGTGTTGATGTGTAGAATACAGCAAAATGCCATTATGCATTGAAGGGAAAAGGGATAAAGAGAGAAGAGATGAGTAATTTCCCCAGAAGAGGGAGTTAAAGTTAGTTTAGATGAGCATTCAAGGGCAACTATCTGGCAGGAAGCCTGCTTCATATACAGCCCAGTCCGTTAAACTCTACAAGCCCCAGGAAAATAGTGGGATTTCTCTTTAGTTTTAAGTGTCTTGTAAGATTAAAGGTTCCTAACCAAAGCTGAAAGAATCATAAACTAAGGAAAGGGGTGGCAGCAGCTGCAAATCTGGGAGCTGAGTAGTCTCTGGGGCTAGAAATGAACACATACATTTCTATATTAAGTAGCAAAAACATTTTAATAGAGTAAAATCTCTCTAACTTAATTATTAGAGGCATGTTTTATACCACAGTTTAAGCAAGCTCATGTCATTCTTCCTACTCAAGAGTGTGAGCCCTATAATATAGGCCGTTACTGACAACTATTATTTTAAATAGCTGAGGAATCCCTGGATCTTTCTGCTGAGATAACATTAAACTTTCTTGAAACATTTTAGGCACAGAGATTAGTCTGAGTTCTTGCTATTTTCTTTTTTTAACGTGAGTTTAGTGCTGGCGAGAGGTTCCAGATTGACAGTCCTGGAGACAGGAGCTGATTGTTTATCCACATAATAGGGTCATCCCAGGCAACTACATGGCATAGACTTTTATCTTATTGTAGCAGGGTGGCATCCCCAGGGGTGGCCGTAAGCCCCTTGGGGCCAAAAAAAAAAATCCATTTTTGCCCTGTTCACTGTGGGAACAGTATCCCCTTCACTCACCTGCTATATCTTGATTTCTTTTATGGTTAAAAAAGGGAGGCTGCCCCAGGCCTTGCCAGACCTGGTCTTGTTCTAATGACCACCTGGGGGCTGTAGTCCCTTGCTTTATGGACTAATTATATGGCTCTGCACCTCCCCTGCTCCATGCCCCACGCCTTGCAGATGGCATCATCACAGACATTCTCTGTCACAAGCCTATGGTCATGCAGCCCTCCTCCAGGTCCCCAGACCCCTTGGTCTCTCTGAGCTCTCAGACTGCTTAAGCCTCTCACACGGACCCGCTCAAGTCTCTAGGTCCTCACTCAGCCACTCTCTGGGCAGTTAGACCCCTTGGTCCCTCTTACAACTCCCCTCTGAGCTGCCAGATCTTGTGGTCCCTTATTTGGCCCCTTCCTGGATCCTCAGAGCTCTCAGCCCTTCTCTGGGATGCCAGGTCCCTTGGTTTCACTCTTGACCCCTCTCTGGGCTGCCAGACCCCTTGATCCCCTTGCTGGGCCCCTCTATTCCTGGACCCTTCTGGTCCCACTATACTATTCCTGGCCTCTCGCTGGGCCACTGGACCCTTCTGGTCCCTGTCTTTCCTGGCCCTTGGCTGGGCCTCTGGACTATCTGGTCCTGCTCTTCCTTAGCTCCTTTGCCTGGGCTCTGCCTCCGGTCCTGCCCTTGCTTTTATTTCAGGGTACACTCCCCTAGCCTTTCCCCACCAAGGGTTAACCCACAAGGCAGCAGGGGATGGGGTTTAAGGGCACCCCAGACTCACCCTTCCCTGAGGTTTGGCCCTGATGGCACTTTCTAGGGGCTGCTCCAGCATGAGCAGTCCCACCTCTGTGATCCCAAACCCCAGCAGGGTACAGTTTTCGGTCATACCCAGGACATCCTTAGGCCCTGGCGTCTGTCGCCAGAGCCATGCTGTCCCTGGCCAACAATCTTGGCTACAAGCGCCTTGGCCCCTTACTGATGTTACTGCTCTGGGCTCCCTTGGCCCCAGATCTCTCTTGTTCTCAGCCCCTGGTCTCTCTGGCTCTCATGCAGCCCTCGTCTAGACTCAGCTCACTCCTTCTTCCAGTCCACCGCTGGCCCTGGCTGTCCTGCTTCCAGGCTCACTGATCTTGGCACTGTCTGGGACCATTCTCTACATCTGATGGTTCTATCCCAGCCATCCTCCTTCTGGGCCTTAGTTTTTCTGACGCCTTCCTCTCTGGCGCTGGCTCCCCTGGACCTTTGGCTTCTCCTATGCCCTGGCCCTGGTTCAAGCTAGTTGAGACCTCTGTGCCCCTCTTTGCTCCTTCTCTATTGGGGTCAGTTCTCCAGCCTACCAGCCCACACTCACTCACAGGTCCACCCTCTCAGGTTCCTCAGCAGGTCTTTTAGGCTCTCAGTAGGGCTGTGTGAAATTTTGCTGGCTATTTCGATTCAACACTGTTTTGACTCATTTCGAGCCTGAAACAGCAAAACTGAATTGAAATGAAGGGCTTCAAAACAGCCTCAAAAAAAATGAGGCTAGTCGAAACATTTCAAAACTTTGAAATGTTTCGAGTTTCAAAGCAGCCAGGAAGACAGGGGAGAACCGGGGCTGCACTCCCAGCAGTTCTGCAGCTCCGTGTGGCTCAGCTGGGAGCATAGCTCATGGCTCTTCCTGCTTCCCACGGCTGGGTTGAGTTCATTTCCCCAGCCTGATCCTAGCGCTGGGGAGGGGCTCTGAGCCCCTAGCTCTGGGCTCACCTGGAGCCCAGCCTGGGTCCCTAGGAACCTCTTCCAGCCCCTTAGTTCCTATCCAAAACCTCCAGACTGCTTCAACTGCCCTCTCTGTGCTGGGGCTCCAGAGCTGCAGTCCCCCAGCTAGGGTGATGTTCTATCAGCAGGCTCCAGGTCTTACTACTGGGCTTCTCTTAGTTGCTGGGCATATACCTGCTCTAAACCCAGCCATCCTTCTGAGTCAGATGACTCCCTCCTGAGTAAGGTGACTCCCTCTATCAGGCCTTGTCTCACCTGATGACTCCCTGGGTCAACTGACTCCCAATTAGCCTTGGCCCACACCTGTCGGTAGCTTCTCAGGCTGCTTGACCTCCTAAAGTGGCAGGCACCTCAAGTCCCCTGCCACACTCATCCAACATAGTGGGTTCCCACTTCTTTGCAACTTGTGTTGTTATTTAGAACTGTGACTAATGGGTGTAAAGCACTAGTAAATGAAGACTTTATGAGGGTTTCTAGCTCTTCTGCCCAGGTATGAATAGCAACAAATGGTATGAAGCAATGGAGGCTTATGCACAATGCTCCTCAGCCCAGCCTCAGAGTCTAGAACCCTGGAGGGTTTTAGTTGGAATTAGCAAAGAACTGGAAGGCAGGGCCTCCGGAGGGAATTCCCCACTCAACATTTGGTCTTTGACTTCTTTGCTTGAAACTATCAAAACCATCAACTCATGCCAACCAAATTACAGTGGATTCACATTTTTTTTTCCCTGACATGCACAATTATCCACTGGGAGCTGGACCAAAACCACATGGCCCACTCTACAAGCAGTCACCAGTGGCTTGGGAGGTATTTGAAATGGCATACACATTATAAAAAGTTTGATGACTCACAATCTCCAAGCCTTACGTACCATCTCTCTCTCTCTTTCCATTCTGCACATTCCATTGGACAATCCTATTCATAAGAAAGCACGGAAGCAAGAGGTGCTATATTGTAGGGAACAGTCATGCATGTGAAAATACTTCATAGAAAAGGGGAGAAAGAAAAAAAAGCCACCTGCCTTCAGAAAATGTTTCAGAATAGAAGAATTATTTGGTGTTATTTGCTTATTACATTAGGCAGCTCCTCTTCCTTTATCCTTTTAGAGAATCTTGTTTTCCCAATATTCCACTGAATCCACATGAGTGAGTCTCAACCAGGGTGCTGCAGCACCACTGAATATTGCCATTGGTATGCAAAGTTAGCTAGCACGGTTAGGTGTAAAAATGTGATTCACCAGATAAACCCAGACAGAGACTGAAATAATAACCTACAGCATTAGAAACAATCTGACTTGTTGTAGTCTGAGGTCTTTGCTCCATTATTTTTATGTTGTAAAAAAAATAAGTAAAAATCAGGACCTGGCATTTTCCAAGGGCTGCCTTGAGTCTAATGAGGGGTGCCTCAAATATAAAAAGGTTAAAGACCACTGAGTTACACAGAGCATTTCATAGATTTCATAGACATTAGGGCTGAAAGGGACCCCAAAGGATCATCAAGTCCAGCCCCCTGTCCCAGGGGCAGGAAGTCAGCAGGGATCATAGGATCCCAGCAAGATAGGCATCCAAATGTGTCTTGAAGGCATTCAAAGCCGGTGCTTGAACCACCTCTGGCAGCAGTCTATTCCAAACCTTGGGGGCTCGGACAGTAAAAAAGTTCTTCCTTATGTCCAGCCTGAATTGGTCGTGACGGAGTTTGTGACCATTCAACTTTGTCATCCGTTGGGACACTCTGGTGAACAGACATTCCCCCGGATCCTGGTGAGCACCCCTTAAAGTTATAGGCAGCAACCAGATCACCCCTGAGCCTGCACTTTTCCAGGCTGAAGAGTCCCATGGCTCTCAGCCTCTCATCATAAGGTCTGTTTTCCTGACCTCTGATTGTGTGTGTGGCTCTCCTCTGCTCTCTCTCAAACTTCTCCACATCCTTCTTGAGTTGTGGAGCCCAAAACTGGATTTAGTACTCCAGCTGTGGCCTCACCGAGGCCGAGTACAACGGGAGAATGACGTCCCAGGATTTGCTTGAGAAGCATCTATGGATGCAAGCCAGCATTTTGCTTGCTTTACTAGCCGCAGTATCACATTGAAGGCTCATGTTCATCTTGTGGTCAATCATGACCCCCAAGTGCCTTTCATCCATAGTGCTGACCAGTGTAGCACTGCTGAGTCTATAAGCATGCTGCAGGTTTTTCCTCCCCAGGTGGAGAACCTTGCATTTTTTGGTGTTAAACACCATCAGGTTCTCATCCGCCCACTTCATGAGCCTGTCAAGATCTGCCTGGATCACCCTCCTGTCCTCAGGTGTGGATGCTTTACCCCAGAGTTTGGTGTCATCAGCAAACTTGGCCAGCCCACTTTTGATACCAATGTCTACATCATTGATGAAGATGTTAAAAAGTATAAGCCAAGGACAGAGCCTTGGGGGACCCCACTGGTCACAGCGCACCATGATGATTGGCTTCCATCAACCACCACCTTCTGGGTCCGACCACGGAGCCAATTCCCCAGCCAGCAGATTGTGGTGTGGTCAAGGCCGCAGTTGGCCAGTTTTGCCAAGAGGTTATCATGGGATACCAGATCAAAGGCTTTTTTAAAGTCAAGGTATATGACATCAATCTTTTCCCCCCTGTCCAGGTGACAGGTCACCTGGTTGTAAAAGGAGATGAGATTGGTCAAGCAAGACCAACCCGCAACAAACCCGTGCTGGGTATCCCTCAGGATATTGCCGTCAGCTAGTCTGTTAAGGATGGCCTCTTTGCATGGGGCATGAGAAATGACAGCAAAACTTTCCAAAGCAGATACTAATCTGGACACCTAAAAGAATGACACAAAAGGAAGTTTTTCATTGTTTGCATTTTCTCCTTCCCCAATTTCTTTCAAGCATTATAGGATTGGTTGGGCAGAGGAGGGGCTGGGGGACACCAAATTAGGTCACTATATTCCTTTTCAGTGGTTGAAATGCTCGGAAGACTTTCTTCCACCAACCAGTTCTGTCTATTAACACAATGACTAGTGAACACTATTAAATTTATTTCAATCAGCTAGGCCTAAGTTAACCTGTTTACCTGATAACTTCAGCTAGGTTTGCTTCAAAAGTTCTTTCAGAAACCTTTGTAAATGTTGAAGGAAAGAAATTGGATCATAAGTATCAGCAAGGGGAAAGATTGGACACAATAGATTATTGGCTTGTAAACTTTAATGAGTCAAATGTCACATTGGCAAAGGCTTTATTGTATTTTATTTTATTTTTTGTTTTACATTTTTCCATCTCTGCCCTTAAAAAGAGGAAATATAGACCCCGATCATGCAAAGACATATGTGTAAATTTACATTTATACAGGGTGGCAATGTATTTACATACTATGCTTATGCATGTATGTTAATGTTGGGGCCTTTGTTTTCCCTCTGATGTAGCTGCTCAACTGAGGCAGATACAGGCTATCAGTGTCATCTCCCACCATGGTAACAGTTCATTCATATTACACTGAAAACAATTTCACTTTTATTCATACACCGAATATTCCAAGCCACAGAGTGAAATTGTGGGGATCTCAGTGATATGTCCCAGGAGTGCACATATCCTAGCTGCAGCAAGCTGAGCCCATTCCAGTCCTAACATTCATTTGGCTTCACAACCTCCAAAAATGAGGTTACATATTTCCACCCTACTGTTAAAAATCCAACCTGTAACTTTAACATTTAATATCTAAACAAAACGTTGAATGTTTACACAGCAAAGTTCTTGTTCTAAAATTAAACCTTTACTGCAGTAAGATAGAAAATAGTATTGGGTGAACCTCAAACATTTGGAAGGCTAGGTTCAGTATGGAAACTTATCCAAACCTCTTCTTTCTTTAAAAAAAACAAAACCAAAATGGCTGGGAAACTTGTAAGAATATGAGTCATCTGTACATAACTCAGCCGTATTGTGAGCCTTCCACTTATATGGGAGGCCGTCCTCAAATTCTCTTCCTGGCCACCAAGTTTTGCTATTGCTTTCAGGTGTTGTCGATGCTGAGTTAGTGATGAGGAAGCCTCTGTAAAACCAGTTTAACCTAACCACAGAACTACAGCCAAATACAGATCTGCCTTTACCATGCCCTCATTTGTTCCCATTTCAGCCTAACCCCAAACCACACTGTAATATTTTCTGAACCCAGGACCTGGTTCTGGTGCTGGCCCAGAGGCCCCTCCTACCACAAGTTCCCCTAACCTTGGTCTGCAGATCTTTGGATCAGCCTCACTTGTGTTACAGGGCACAAGCTATATTGGGTCCTTAATTAATGCTTGAATTAAGGGGTCTGGCGTGGGACTGAGGTACACTTCACAGAAGTTAGTTGCACATAAATGATAACTCTTGCAATTGGGTAATGCAGAGAAAAGACGACAGTCTTCTGCAAGGCAAGGACTCTACTGATTTGACTATGAAAGTTGCCTTATTCATCTGGTTGATCTTATGCCTGTTGAAGAGCCATGCTCAACAATAAAGTCCAGGCAAGACTTTTTAATGCTCTGAATGGGAAGTCACTCTAGATTTACAACTTTTAAACTTCATAGGATGGTCTCATATCCATATGGCTACTCAGAGTTTTTCTGTCGTAGAAGAAAGAAGGGTCATGCCTTCAAAAATCAGAGTTATTTAACAGAAGACCACCAAGAGTGAGGCATCCTAGCTCACCTAATTGTGTTTTTTATAGCTATAAGATCCATCAAGAAGACCTGCATTCTTATACATTAAACAATTTAAAAAGTCCCAGCTGGACAGCCCCAAACCAATCATAATTCTTATCAAGATATAGAAGGGGAAAAAAATGTAATCAAGACAAATCAATACAAGGGGAAAATAAGCAGCCTGGTAAAACCTAGACAATGATTAACACCATTCAGATTTTATACAGAGAAGCCATTGTCTTCTTCAACCTTATTTCTAATGAAAGTTTACTGAAAAAGGAGTGACTATGTGGTAGCCAAAATGTGAGTCCATTAAAAGAATATGGTTATTGCCTTTCTCTTCTGGGAGCTCTCTCTCTCTTACAAAGCCTGATCTAAAACACATTGAAGCTAACAGGGCATAATCCCCTGACTTCCAGAAACTTTAGATCAGGGCCCAAGTGTGTTGAAAGAATTATCTAATTCACAACTTCTGGGTCAGCCACATTTTCCCACAATCCCTGCAATTAAGGAACATGACCATGGTAATTGTTAGTATCGTACAGAATACTTACTCCTGCCCTTGACATCCCTCAGATAAGCCATTAGGCTGATCTGGGGCAGCACATTCCATAAACCAGATTCACTAGTTGTGTAAAAATCATTTCTTTGTACCACTATGAATCTTCCCTTCAGTACTCGTATTCCAGATCCTATCATTTCAAAAGCAGAAAAGTTCAATATAGAGCACCAGAATTTAAGAAAAAAATTCTGCAGTAAATGGCAAATATAATTTAGTTTACATCATGATTATCTATCATGCAAGAACTTCTGGAAATGTCTCTATCACATCTTCCAAACAGAAATTCATGTTATGAACAGACATAGATTGTATCCTCTATGGGGAAATTCAATTCAAATTGCCCCAGTAATCCATTTTTATGCCTGCAATTTCTGGTCAATTTTATTTCTGAGTTTAGTTTCTGTGACTTGAAGTCATTATTTTCCCCTTTTGATACCATTTTCAGTACTTCATCTCCCCAGTTGTCTCTGTGGAGCCAGCCCAAATGTCACAGAGACTATTAATGGTGTATACTTAACACACGTACTTACAGTACGCTCATTCGCAGGGAGACTAAACATTATTGAAAGGTTACAGCATTTATTTTGATGTGTCTGTTCAACCAAGTCTAGTAAATGTTACACAAACACAAACTAGCCCTTTCCTCCCCACTGCCCACGGGCCACATTGAGCCATTGACTTTTTTTTTAGCAGGACTCCCCACTGAAATCAGTCAGGAATTAAAAATTGACAGCACAATATGGCACCTTGAGGTAGTTCTGACTTAGGCTGAAAAAATCAGGGAGAAGAGATGTACCTTTGTCCTCCTTTTGTGTAACTACCTAGGAGCCAATTCCTTACTCAGACCTCCTCGAATAACCCACTGGTTGTACTCACCTTTGCATGTCACCACTACAGTTATAATGGAGAATCTCAGAAATGCTCAGTAGTTCACCCAGAACTAGGCTCCCAAATTTAGATCGAGTGATGCAGATTTCCTTGCAGATTTGCAAAAATAGGCTTACTTTAAAGTCTTAAAGGTTTCATTTAGGCTGGAAATTAGGGCTGTGTGAAGCTTCAGGTGCTGATTTGATTTGAAGGAGATCTGGCCGAATTCGGTGGCCGAATCTCCGAATCCAAATTGAACCAGGGGACAATTTAAAAGGTCCGAATCAATTCGAAGCTCTCCAAATCTTCGGAACAGATTTGGAGAGCTTCGATGATTTGGATAGTCCCTGGTGGCAGGGAGCTGGAGCTGGACTTGGAACTGGTAAGTAGGGGACAGGGTAGGGAGGCCTAGAGAAGGGGGGAGGGGACCATTGGGGAACCCCTGGTAGCCCCTGGTAGCCCCCAACCCCTGCCTGCTCCCCCAGCTCCCCCAGCC
>NW_017729011.1:9916693-9932660 GCF_001723915.1 Gavialis gangeticus | reverse complement strand
CCCCCCCATGGCTGCCCCAGCTCCCAGTGCTTTAAAAAAAAGCTCCACTCACCAGGTGTTGCCAGGAAGGGGGAGGTCCCTGCTGCCCCCCACTGCCCTAAGCTGCATGGGATGCTCTTCCATGAGCCCCCTGACCCCCCACTCCTGAGAAAAAAAAAACAGAAAACCCCCCAGACTTACCAGCTCCTTCAGCAGCCTCAGGGCTTCAGGGGGCTTGTGCAGAGCCCCCCACATGGTGTGGGGCAGAAGGGGGCAGTGGGGATCACTCCCTGCTGGGCAGGAATGGAGAGTGCGGGGTTTTTTGATTTTTCTTAAAGGGCCAGAGCTGGGGCAGGCGAGGCAGCCATGGGAGGGGCTGGGAGAGCAGGGGGGGTTGGGGGGCTCGTGCAGAGCCCTCCACACAGCACGGGGCAGTAGCAGGCAGCACTCGATAAGTTAGGGGGTTTTTTTTCCAAGTGCCAGGAGCTGGGGCAGGTGGGACATCCATTTCCAGGCTGGGAGAGTGGGCGAGGGATGGGCCTTGGTGATTCGGAGATTCAGCTGATTCGCCACAGCCGAATCTCCAAATCAGAGTTGGCAGAATCGATTCAGGACAGTGATTCGAATCACCGAATTGAATCACTGCCCCCTGAATTGCCCGGACCTGAATCCGAAGTGAATACTAGCTGCTTCACACAGGCTCTCTGGAAATAACTAGTGCATCCTTTCTTGTGGTTCTTTCCAGAACTAGAAGTACAAAAAATGAAAAACATCTTTACAGAGCCAACAAGAGTTTTAGGCACGGGATTGTTTCAGCTGCTGTGTTAAGTGAGCCCATTTATCCATCTCTACTAATCATCACTCACTGATAAGAGGGATGTATATCAATGTTCCTCTTGCATTCTAGGAATTTTTCAGCTACATGATCATGCAGACAATCCATCAGCTTGTCTGTTGTCTGATATACAGAGAGAGGGAAAAAAGAGAGGATCCCTCAAAACAAAAAACAAAGCCAAAACTAAAGAAGTACCAGGCAAACCACTATACAGGATTTATCACAGACTTCTTGCCTTGAATCCAAACCAACAGCCAAAGAAACGACAAACTTAAGAGCTGAGAGATCCCCCAGGCTGTTCCCTGACTTCTTGTAAATGATGTAAGAGTTTGCCTCCAGCTTGGGGCTGCGTTCAAAACGCCATTCTGTTTTCCCAGTTAGCCCCAAGGTCTTCAAACACTCCCATGTGAATGACTCCATGCACCCCTGGGGTATCTCACAGGTGCAGGGATGCTAGGGGCCGTCACAAAGTAAAATTCACAGAGAACTTGTTCCATCAAAGTGACTATCTTGGCGAGAGATGCCATCAAAGCAAGACAGACTACAGCGTTGGTACTATTTAGGTAAAACTGGAATCATGCTTCAATAGCAACATGAAATACATAGCACTTTAAGGAAAACATTCACTATATAACAACAAACGGCAGATTTTCAAGGTGCCGTGGACCTAAATCCCACCCCAAAATATAAACCTCTCATTTCAATCTCTTTTCTTCTCTTATGGGGAAATTAGCCTGACCTGATTCCTCACTGAAATCATCACACATGAAAATAAAACCAAACCCAGGCTGCCCTCTCCCCAACCCCACCCAGCCCTTAGACTTCCTCTGTTCCACCTAACCGACCATCTTGCCACGTCCCAAACTCAAACTCCCTTCAATCCACCACCCCCTCTCCCTTCAATCCATCTGCTCCCCCACCAGATTAGAAACCCACCTAATCAGGTGCTCTTGCTTCGCCAAGCCCTACAACAGGTAATGGCAGCAAGAAGCTTGAGCTTCAGATGTTGCCTCTTGTGGGTGGAGGAGGGACATGTCTGTGGGGAAGGGGAGGTTGTTCTGAGTTGGCCTCTCAGAAGTCTGTAACCCTTACCTGTGCCTTCCCCAAAGGATTCAGGGACTGCAGGTGTAATTACAAGATCCTCACCCCTCAAGCAGCTGCCAAAGGTACTGAGCCCACCAGATAACCTCCAGCCCCTCTAGGAGGTACACCCAGCAGCAACAGATAGTATTGCAGCCTGCATTATCCACAATGGAGCTTATCTGTAGGATGCTATTGGTAGGTTTTAGACACACCGTCCGCAGTGCCCAGCTACTGCTATTGTTTCTTTCCTGTATCTGTCTTTTTCCACCCTCCCCAACTTTCTTTCCCTTCCCCCTCGCTGACCTGCTCTTCCCTTTCAGTGGTAGCAAAAGGGAAAAATAAGCTAAGTAGTCTTCTTTTCTGCTCAGTGCAAGGTTGGTGGCTGTGAGAAGTGATAGTGGAGAAAGTACCCCATACTACTTCATTCCCAAGAGGGTGGGAGAAAAAAACATAAACCAAAAAAAAACCCTTGTAGGGCCATATGAAGGCTGCCTTTGCCATCCATAGCAGGACTACTTTTTCACTCAGCGCTTTCTTCCACTTAGTGATATAGCGATGGCAAGGTGGTTGTAATCACTCGTGCTTTTCCATTAAAGACCTGAGCTTATCAATTCTGGATAAAATACAAGCATTTCAAACTTCTGCCTGAAACCAAAGCACATATCAAACCGTGTATAAAATTAAAAATGAAATGGTTTTCATCGGGTTTTTTTAAATTTTCATGCCACCTCTACACTAACTGGCTTTGGCCTTAAATGGCAAAATATTTCAAAATGGATTCACAGCAAAATCTTTGGGGAAAGATTCCCAACGTTTTTATAGAGACAGAAGATGAAGAATAAAATCTAGAGGATTACCCAGCTGACCATATGATGCTTCTCTAAACGATCTTCCAGCCCTAGAGTTCCTTCATGCCAAGTTGGTTGTCTGTGAATAGTAGAATTGCCATACCTTCATTAAATAGTATAGAAGGCTAGAAAGGGTGTACAAGGTTACATGTATAGATCTATTTGAGTAGCAGAAGCAAAAAGCTGCATAGTTTCTGACCATCTCAGCAGAAAACCCTGTTCAGAGAAGAATTTGAAGACCTCAGTGGTGCCTCTTGACTCCCATCTGTTTTCAGAGTCTGTTTTCTAGAAGTCTTTTGCAAACTATTAGCACATTGAATATCCAGCTCAGGGCTACAATATGTGTGTGTCTGTGTGTGTGTGTTAATTCCAAAGTAAATGCTTTTGCCCCAAGAAACATGCAACACAATAACCTAATTTGAGTTAAGCTTATTTTAATCTTTTGGGGCTTTTTGTTGTTTTGATCTGGTCCCAGAAGTGGAAGTCTGGTTTAAGTAAAGCAATTTTTTTTTGTTCTCTTTCTGGGATTTGCTCACCATGAACCAGATTCCTGGAGCTGACAAGTGCTGTTTTATGCTACTTGCATTGCCACCTGCATAGCCAGAGTGAGATTTAAAAGGCCAACTTCCGTGTTGGTAAAAGCAACATGCAAGGAGAGAAGCTGTGTTCAATATTGACTGAGAGGAGATTTGCTTTCTTTGCTCACTTTAATTTACTGCAGCATCCTGCCTTATTTGCCCTCTGACCCACACACACACCTCCTGGACAATGGGTTTCCTATTTGTGACCTATTTCCTTAATATACCCTACAAGCTCTCCTGCCTCATATGCTCTGTTCAGTGAAGCTTTTTACTTATGGGTACCTCCTTGGTGAATGATGCAGGGGTATAAATGCAGCCTTTTCCTTACTAAGTAATGGGAAAGCGATGGATCTTTGTCAGTGTCCCCAGCAGCTGAAATTTCAAGTGTAAGCTGTAGGCAACATGACTTTCAAACAGAGAACTGAGGAAAGCTCTGCCAGGGAGGCCAACTGACCACCAATGTTCATTTTACAGTCCTGGCTACACCATTTGCTTAGTAGACAAAATGAGGCTAGACACTAGACAAGGAACTCCACTACTGGACTGAATGCCACACTTCAGATCTCATACACAGCGGGTGTGTCTACATATGTGCCCGACTTGCTTTAGCAAGTACTATATGACTGTGCAGTAACCACCGGTACTGATCAATCCCGGCACTGCATGGTTTGCTTCTCACTCTACTGCGCAGTAGCAATGAGCTACTGTGCAGTAGCGGCAGCATCACGGTTCATGCCTGCAGATGCTACATCACTGTAGCTTGTCACCACAGCAACATAGCAGCCACCCAGCCCATGGGTGGACCAAGAACACAATCCAGGAATCCTGATTCGAAGACTCTTGCTTTAGTAACACATAAGAATTAAAGAAAATGTGATAAAAGATGTAGAAAAATGAGATTTATTTGATGCTGAGTTCAGTAGCATCTGAGCTGGAAATTTATCCAGTACCGATGAGATGATTTAGATGCAAAATTTAAGTTTGGGGACCAAGGGTCAAAGGGCAAAAAAATCTGAACAGCTCCTAAGAAGGCTCATCGAACAGCATTGTAATGCCATAGTTACCTGTGTATACATGGGGCCCACTGAAAGGGGGGTGGGGGGCAGGGAAGAGAACAAATAATCTCTTTGTAGAAAAAAATATAAGCAAACTATGCACTGTAAGTACGCAAGTTGTTCGGAAAAATGAGGTCTGACATTAGACCTCAATCAAATACTCCACTATGGTCTAACACCTAGAAAACACAGACATTACAAAAACCACATTGTGTTTTTCTGGACTTCTTATTCCTTCACAGTTTTATCACTATTTAGTGAACAAATGAAGTAATATTTTTTTAAAAGGTCAAATGTTATTAAAGGTGAGTGGGATCTTTCCTCAACCCATCTTTCCCCAACCCCTTCGAGGTCAACTGATTCAGAAAATCAAAGTGAATGAGTGTACTGGGTTACAATGAACAGAAAAAAAAAGATGACTAAGACCTTGATGTGTAATATGTCTGTACTTTAGCTAGACATACAACTTTTTAAAATTCAAAATAGGAGTTTGGTGACTCAAAACTATGGAGACCTTCCCAAACAGAGCAGAGCAATAAATACCACATTATAATATTTGGGGGCAGGGTAAGTATGTTTAAACAAAGCTGTTTATTTTCTTTGCCATAAAAAAGAACTATACAGTTGAGTTTTATGTTGTCAAATGAGACATTAGCTAATAAATACCCAGGACTCCCTCCCTCTTATGTTGAGACCTATTGTATCTAAATCACCTATTTTCACCCACAGCGGGTAAAATAAAATTGAGGGACTGTAAATAAGATGGCTTTTATGACTAGAGTTTGGCTTTGTTTTAAAAAAATAGCAGCTCTTTTCAACGTTAATGGGCTGGAAATGGCTAATCTATAGTTAGGGAGGAATTGCTTACATGCTACTAGGCAAGGGTAATGGCTGCCAGATGGGCCAACTTGCTGGGGATTGAACAGGTGACCTCCGGGGCTAAAAGCATGAGCTGCTCAAGCTCCCCAGCTAGGCTGTGACAGACTCAAATTCTTGTGAACCAGGCACAGAGGTGGGGTCATGTTCTACCCTGTAGGGGATACACAGAGCAACAAATGGCATTGAGGCCAATGAAGTCTGGCATTTTTACAAACCAAATTAATCCCTGGTACAACAGTGCTGAATTCAGATTCCCAGGTATTTATAATTAGACCCATCTTTGCAAATTGCATAGTTGTGGCTAACTGGGTTTGCTGCTCTGAGTAGGAGGTGGACAACAGAGTATCCTAAAATACCAAAAAAGGAGTGGTTAAACTGAATATTTAGCCACCAGTTTAAGAAGAGATGTCTACATCAGATTACCTCTTAGTATCCAAGAATCTGAAGTATTTTGCTTTTAGCCTAATCCAGACTTGGGCAAAAGTGAAGTGTTATTTATTTATTTACTTATTTATTTATTTGATTTTTGCTAGATAACATGCATAAATAGGGTTCTTCTCAGTAAGGGCAAAGTAAGGATTGGGAAAGGAAGCAGATTTTGGCCAAGCAACAAAAAAACTTGACCCAGAAAAAGATGGAGAGGGGGATTATTGTGCATAAACATTTCCTTCCATCTTGAAGGGAAACAGCAGAAGCAAAAATCCACAGCAAGACCATGAAACATTCGGTCTCTAGCAAGATTAAAGAGGGGCACAGACAGAATTGACCATTTTCGCCCAATTCAGCCACAGAAAACAGTTTACATTTGTAACCAAATACAAATGCATGGCTCCAGACAGCTTAAAAAATAGCTGATCTGGTGAAAATCTCACCCCTCATTGCATGAGGTATCAGATGAAGATGTTTCAAAATGTAGCATCTTCTGTAACTTATGTCCCAAAGCTCCCAGCCTGCCATTGTTTTCAGAATGGGAGCCGGGAAAGGGAGAGGAGGGAGTCCAATCTGGGGGGTTTTCAGCTCCCCCCAGCCCCGTCCCTGCCGGAGGGTGGGGCAGATATATTGGAGCCCCCTGTTGAGGTAGGGGGTCTCCATTTCACCCACCCCACCCTTCAGCACCAGCTGGGGAACCCCAAGAATGAGCTCTATACGCTGCTTTTCCTGCTCCCAGTCTGAAAAGAGCCAGCACTGGTGGAGTCGTGGTTGTTGTTCTGGGAACCTGGCTGCAGGCTCCCAGCCCCAGTGATATTCTCCTCCCCACAGAGCCAACAGTGCACTTCTGTTTGCTCTGGGGTAACACTGTGACTTGGAACGCTCTGCAGAAAAGATTCTAGGTTACGGCTGGGAGCTGCACTTGTCTGCAGCCACAGTTTTTAACGTGATTTTACAAAAGGTAGGATTAAGTTGCGTTTGCTTGACAGTGTATGAAGATGACTCACTTCCTAATGAAAGGGCTAGATTATGCAAGTCAGACCTATAGGGTAAGTTAGTAAAGCAGTAGTCCCATAGGGACCTACCTTTGCTAGCATACATAAGGGGCTCACTGTCTCAAACACTCAGGCTTCAACCTTTCTCTCAGGAACTAATTTTCTTACAGTTAAAACTGAAGTTAGAAGAGAACTGTTAGATTGCAGAGTTCATATTCCCAGCAAGTCAGGTTGATTTCCTATACTGGGAGTGTGTCTACATGAGACATTTACAGTAGAGCCACCTAATTAGCTCCACAGTAAATGTCTCAGCATCTACATGTGCGGCCCTATTAGGTCAACTAATTAACTCTACAGCAGGTTAGTATTTATAAATACCAGTACTATCCTACTGCAGAGGGGTTTTTTTTTACCTGACAACATCACACAAGTAGATGCTGACCCAGCTGGCTGGGGTATGAAGGTGCTTCAGTCTGGAGGGTGCCTGCCGGCTAGCCCCACACTGGAGCACCCTTGTGCCCCAGATAGCCTCTCTGCAGCACGTTAAGCTGAGCAGGAGCAGCCCTGGGCTGGCAGGCTGCTGCCCGGGGACCCCTGCAAAGCAGGGCTGTTCTGACCTGGCTCAGTGTGCTGTGGTCCCAGGTGCATGTTCAAACGGTGTGCCCAGGAACAATAAACTCTGGCATGATATGCGCTGGAGTGTACTGCTTTGAATTAATTGCATGTGTAGACCTGGAGGACCTACAGGGATTTCCTAAAGTTTTGTCCATTCTGATTTTAAAGGCCTTGAGAAATGGGGCTTAGAGACTACTGTATTCCATAACCAAACAAATGCCTTTCACCATTATAGTCTGATCATTTCATTCCTATATTCCTACAGTATCAATGTCCCCAGTTGTGCCCTCTACCATGGGGAAAAAAATAAAATAAAGGATGGGATAGAATGACACGGGAGAAAATCCTCAGCAAGGTGCACTCTGTAGTGTCTACCCATGTATTCGACGGTGCAAAGAGTTGCATGGTTGGCCTGTCCCTGGGAAATCAAAGGGTTTTGCCTCAAGAAACTGGAAATTCTAGCCCCACTCCCCCCCGGCCCCCCATACTCCCCACCGCCCATGTCCAGATCTATGGGAATGTGCTGGAGGATAGGGTCATCAGCTCCTAAGGTAAGGAGAAGATGGCAAAGTAATTTTCATTCTTACCCCATTAAACACTTTTGAGATACTATACTTCTTCTTTCTGATTCCACCTGCTCATACTGACATCTCTCATCAAGTTTCCAATGCTCCTCTAGGTCATGATCTCAGTTTGATCTAACACCATGTTCTGATTGCTTGCTCTTCTTGGTACTTGAAGTCACAGATGGGCAGGTTAATATATGGCAATTCTTATCTTTCTGTATTAGAACTTCTCTGTCTCCCACCTTATTTTGTTGAAAGTGCACAGCAGATCATTTGGATGACAGGAAAACTCCCCTTCTCTTTAGTTCCCACCCAGTTTGAACACATGCTACAAGTATAAATCAGATCTTCAGTATAAATAGAACCTACCAGATCCAAACAGACTCATCACCAAGCTATTTTTATCAGTGTTCTGTAAATCTCAAACCATCCACCTTGGTGTAATGCATGCCAGCAAAATGTGGGCCTTTTTTCATGCTAAGAACTGGCCTACATAAAGGAATATTGACCTCCAACAGTCCTGGAGGTACTCATTTCACCAAAGTAGTAGAGACTTGTTGTTCAAAACCCACTTTCAGCCCAAAGAGGATCAATTCTACATTCATCTTTCATTTGGTCAAACCTCTTAATTGTGTCTTCTTTTTGCTTATACGTGGCGCTAGAAGGCTTACCTGATTCTCCCTTCCACAGCTATCTTTCCAGATCCTTGCAGAGATTTATGATTGTATCAAATCTTCCTTTGCTTGGATCATTTGTTCCCACATGGACATAATCAATGGGAAAGCCCCAGCATTCTTTAGGATATTTATAGCTTTGGACCACTATTATAGCATTATAGCCATGAGGTCATTGTTATATCAGGAGATCCTTAGGGACGTCTCACCATCAGGAATTTTTTTTCAGGTACTCAGCCTAAAATTCACATACTTTCCTCCAATTACCCACAGGTATACCTCCACTTGAACCCTAGACATCTCCTTTTGCTTCTTAGTACTTATATGCTTGAAGATAAAGTATCTGATTCCCACTTAATCATTTTTAAACCAGTTATACATATTTTGTTCTTTTAATCTTTTTCTCATAAATCAACCCCTTTGGCCCCTTTTACCAAAGATAGGAATGTTTTTGTATGGCTATGAAAGTGAAATATGAAATATTCATCTGTTACAAAATAGCTTGTATCTGATTTCAGTGAGAAGAGACAAGTGAGTTTAGAGATCACAGGAATATGGAAAGTCTAATGCCATCCATCAGGTAAAATTCCCATGAGCTGCTAGTCTCATGCCTCACATTCCCCGCTTCAAAATTCTTATAAAAGTTCCAGTGAGTCCAACTCCGAGCTAAGCAAAGGCCTATCCGAATGCAAAATAATGCACCTAATAATTCAAGTTGCTTCTGACCCTTGCCATTTGGGATCAGGGCATTTCCTTTCTTACACTTTCTTAAATGTGGTTTTAATCTGCTTAGAGTGCAGCAATCTAGATTTCAATCTGCAACGAGACAGAATTTAAAATAATTGCAAGTCTGTAACTCTAATGATTTTAAAGAAATGTTATGACACAGCTAATTTAATCCCATCTGCTTAAAGGAAAAGCAAAAGGAGCTCAGAATTAGGCAATATTGTGACTGGGCTTTGGGCAGGTGGAGATCCAGGACCTATGCTCACCAGAGCACCATGACTGCTTGATTGTAGGTATGCACATTGTTTTCAAGGTGAGAGGAAGGGCCCTGAACCCATGACTCCCCACCATACACTGGCCTCTTAAATAGACCTAATGGTGCTAGGGGGAAACACTACGTTTTCACAGAGGTGTAGGACCAGACACCTTCCTTCACAGGTTGACAAATTGCTCCTGGTCAGTGGAGCTTCACATCACTCCCAACCCAAGCCTTTGTTTAGATGGCATGAATAAACCCATAACATAGCAAATAATGTACATATTGTTATTACTGAGATTGATAACACAGCAAAGAAACAAAGACTTGAGTCTCCACAGAGCCCTCAATACCTGAACATTTGCAGAGGGTCACAAACATTAATTTTTTTTTTGTGGTGTGCATATATGTATTAGTTTTTTTTTTTTGTGGTGTGCATATATGTAATAGGAACTCACTCGGCATCATACACTCAGAAAATGGCTACCAAACCCTCAGGATCCTGCCGCCGCACAAAGAAGACAGTGGTGTGCATGAAATTATTTCCCAATAGCAAAGCCTTTTGAAGTGAAATAGCTCTAGCTTGCCTCAAAGAAGAGCAGAGGGGAAACGCACATACACATATACATACATGTGCATCGCCAGGACTGAACTGATCATCAGAACAGACCCAGATCTGAGCAGACCCATCTCACAGCCAACAAGGAATCCTGGAATTAGGTTCTAAAATGGCACCATTCTTAATGGCTTTTAAGTTGGATCACAAATCTAAAGATTCAGCATTAATACTTGTGCATATCCAAGGTTTAATCTACTATATATTCCTACTGCAAATATAAAATAAAATGATAGATTTCAATGTGTAATTAGCCAAATACTACACCATCACCTTTAAAAGACTTAAATAAAAATCCTGTTTCTTCCACTATCCCCTTGTTTATAGGAGTCAGTCATTTTCATCAAGCCAAACCTGGCGTGACTAGCTCTGATCCCAAGTTCAACAAAACCACTGCTGTGTTTATACATCCAGGGGGATCTTTCTAAGGAGGGGAAAAGCACCTCCAGTATGTTAATTCCAAAGGACTCGATGATTAATTAACTAATCTTGTAACACGTGCCAAGGGCTAAATCCTGGTAGATGAAACCTGAGCTAATGAATTAAAAACCTGAAAATTACTTTGGCTGCATAAGCCTGCTTTTTATTTCATCTAACCTTTCAATAATAATCCTTCATGATTTTTTTTTCCATGATGCTTAGACTTTCTGAGATATGTGACTCCTCTTGGATACAAGCTCCCTTGTTATTTTATTTCTTGGAAATATTTAGCAACGTCCCAGTAACTTTCTTGTTAAAAGTATATTTGCTTTTCCTGTCCTGAAGGTTTAAGTTGAGTTTTCCTCCCTGTGTGTAAGGGGCTTGGCTTATAACTGCATTTTTACTGCTGGGAGTAAACAAGACTAGGAGGAAGTTTGCCATATGTTGATATAATGATTATGTCATGTAGGGTGCCCCTCTGACATCATTCTAGAAGCACCCATTTTCTATAGCCAAAGAGGAGTAAACAAAGACAATAAAAATCAACCCAATCTTTTCTCTGTAACTTCAAAGGAACCCCAAATTCAAGTGCATTATGGAAGCTTTAGTATTTGAAAGAGTGGCTTCCTATGTCAGTGGTTCTCAATCTCATTACACTTAGGGTGTAGACAGAAGTGTAGCTTCCTGGTCTAACTCATGGCACTTCACAGAAAGTGCCATGAGCTAGACTGTTCCTTATGGATGGGGGAATCAATTTTGGAGCTGATCCAGGGACAGAAACTATGCCTCTGCAGCCTCTTCTCCTAACTCTGCTACTCTGCCCCCTCCCAGCCCCCAGTGCTGTCTCAGCATGGGAGAGAGCTTGCGAACCATGTACAGGTGCTTTTATACCTAATAGTACTGATATTGTACAACACCTTTAATAGGATCTTGCATCACCCTAGTTGAGAGATACTGGGCTCATCTACATGTTCATTAATGCACCTTAGATACTGCACATTTAGTTTAGGACTTGTTTAATAAAGTACTAACTGAATGCACGGTAACTAGAGTTACTGCACAGTAGCACCGGCACACAGTTATTTTGTGACGCTAACTGCACATCAGCCTAAAAGCACTGCACAGTAAGCTATTAGCACAGTTTTTAACCATCATGTTACCATGCAGTGTTATTAGGCTAATGCACAGTAAGCACCTCATGCAGACGCATCCACTGTCCTAGACTGTGGAGAGAAGAGTCTGATAAAAAGCTGCTGTTTAAATATTTTTTTTTTCCTGGGAAGTGATTAGATATCCTGGGGTGATGAGTTCTACAGATACACAGAGATGAGGAGGCAAATTAATTAAAGAAGAGACTGAAAAATCCATTCCCAAATTAATTAAAAACCTGAGCCTTGAGTTCAGTTAATTATCATTAGTGATCTCTTCATGTTTATTATTCAGATTTGGTTGGGACAACCATGTGGTATTTGTGAATGTTTGTAAATCCCAAAAGCATTTGATGGTTTTTACCATAAAAATAATCTTCCAAAAACTTGTATCAGACTTATTCATTATTATCTCTTTTTTTACTATTTCCCCATTTAACATTTCTGATAGTCAGAGAGCAGAAGCAATATCAAAGAAACTGAAGGTTTTCTTTTTACAATGGAGACAAAGCATTTGGATATTCAGAATACATTCACAATCAATTCTGTAAACTAATCTGTCCTTGACCTATCTTATGACCTTGGGCAAGGCACTTCATCTCTGCGTACCTCCATTTCTCATCCCATTCTTTGTCCTTCTTGGCTACTTAGATATTAAGATCTTCAGGACAGGCATGGTCTCTCACTTTGTGATTACATAGGGCCTAGCATAGTGGGGACCTGAGCTTTAGGTGCCACTGTAATATAAATAATGAATAAAGATCTTTCTCTAGATCATGAGGACCAGCTTTGCTTTCTTCTCCACTTAAGTTCTCCATATGCAAAAGTTTGGGGAAGAAAAGGGAGACCTCCCCTCTTGGTCTCTCCAACAGAAGTCTTATGGAAAGAACAAGAAACATGTAGAAAGGAAATGAAAAGGAAATCAGGAATGTATACTGTAAGGAATTCCTCTCACATATGACAAGATACCAAATGGATAAAACCACAAGTGAGGCAGCACAAGCTGACATATTATTGCCTGGATTGGATCAGGTGGCCTGGAACTGGCATGGGGGAAATGATACTAACAGGGCTACATGACCACTTTAGACTAAGAGGCATCAGAAACACCGAAAAAACATTTTGCTTCATCTGAAATCCCACCCCCCCAGTTTTGTAGGCCTGCAGAAAGAAAACAACATATCTAATGATATTTCTAAGTCGACCAAGTTTACAAATAATCCTTTCAGCATGTATGGGGAGGGACAAGCACTCCTGTTATGAACTGTTCTTGTAGACTTTGCATGGAGGAATGAAAGTTATTGTTGGCAAACCTCAGGTTTAAGCCCCTTGTGTCAGGGAATCTTGCAAAGGAGTGGGATAGAGTAATGCACAAAAAAGTGCAAGACCCTTTGCAGGCTCGGAATAGTCAGTCTTTCTCCTACACACACACACACACACACACACACGTGCGTGTGCACGCGCGCACACGCATGCACATATTTATTCCCCACATTGATGTTCTGCTATTTTGGCTAACCCCTCCACCCCAACTCCTCCGCTGTCAGCTCTATAAAATAATACCTAAGTGTATAATACTTCAGAAATTGGGCAGTGTGGTCAGAAGTTAAAAACCCACTATTTTAAATTCTCTGGAAAAAAAAAAAGTTATAGATTCTATATTTAAATAAAGGTTAGAACAATAAAGCTACAGGGTTTTTCCACAGTGACTCTCACCTTCTCAGACAGTAAATGCTGAGTAACTTTTTGTCCCTCCTCACACTTTGCTGCTTCCCACACCTCGGCGAAAGGGCTCCGTGTTCCCTCTTGTTTACTGAATGTCTGTAGTGATGTCAGGATATGCCACAAGGCCTCTCTTTTAGAGAGACCACTCCACTTGTTACAGAGCAAAAAAAAAAAAAGCGGGGGGGGGTAGACAGACACGGCAACAGTCACCCAGTATGGTCAGCATGGGTTGGATTATGGTCAAGGGCTTTTCTTTGCTGGTTCCAGACTGGTCTGGCAGAAGTTCAGTGAATCAAGGCCAACCTGGGGGTGTGGATGTGATGACAGTTAGGAGCAGTGTAATGTGTGTGCGCACAGGGGGAGGGCAGGGGATACTGAAATTTTTAGGTACCTGGAGTCACCGCAAGGATTCCCAAATCTCTAGTTTCATTAGGGTGTGTGCGCTTTTGAAAAACAGGTCATTTAAAAATGTGGTTGCACTGCTAGGTCTGTGCTTCTTTTTCCTCTCCAGCATGACAAGCATGATATAAATAACAACTAACAAATCTGTTAAATAAATGGGCAACCCTGTTGAACACACACAAATATGCACGGTCCAAAACAAGGCAACAGTAGCAGTATAATTTATTGAAGGGGAGGAATAGAAAGTTAGCAGTAATGAATGGCAGGTGGCCTGCCAGCCCACTGTCTCGATGCTAATCAGCTAAGAGATGGAGCTTTACCCATGTCGTGCTGGTTTTCCTGATATGCCAGATTGGGATTTACCACTTTTAACCATTCTCAATCCAGACTGGATCCCGTGCTTTCCAAATGCCTACAGTTTCTATACACTTGGGAATAAACAACATATATTAACGTCAACCTCATACGCCAAGTGCTGTGACGCCCACACTGGGAGCTTCCAGTACTGGGCCTCAGATGGAACTTACAACTGTCCAGTGATTTGGCTTGTCAGATCACTGGCATCAATTCACTTGCACGCATTGTCATTTTGAGGCCAGGAGGGCAATCTGCACCGCCCGCCCCCCCACCCCTTCCATGGAATGACTTTTTTTTTTTCCCTTGACAAGGCTAAACTGTCTGCTTACCGTTCCACATACACAGCAGCAGCAGCTGGAAGCATCTGGCATGGGACATATGGAATTTAATTTCCTGATATTTACATAGATTGAAACAATTCTGACTCCAGACTTCAGAAGGACTGTTGCACCAGACCTCCAGGCAAAAAAACGTTCAGTTCATTTCATTTTCCTCATGTTCTTTTGGCGAATGAGCTGGGAATAACAGTTTAAAGTCTGCACGGGCTTTAGTATGTTGAAAGACTCTGAAGTCCTTGATCTATAAGGCTTACTGTGTAAATGCTGCTTTTTGCTTTTGGGGGAATCCAAAAGGACTTTTAATAGCCCTAGCCACTTTAAAAATGTCCCTTTTCAATGACCTTCACTAGATTCGTGAAACAGGCCATTTGAGACTTGTGTAGATGTGGATGTTGATAAAAGTTTCTTTGTAAAAATAAAATAGTTCAAAATATTCAGGCACACAGGGGAGAATGAAAAGGGACAGGTCTAATGTTAACTACAGAACTGGCTGTGATTGCTACGCTACTGCACAGTGGGATGTTGAAACAGGGCATTCGTTGTCCTGAGACAGAGTAACGTGGGACCTTGTAAGGAGATACCAAATATATAAGAGTGAAGCCATGGGCTCTTCAGGTTCGTTGCCCTAATTTTTTTTCCAATCGTTTGCTCTCCATGGAAAAAGATGACCTCTCTAACCATTATGGAAACAAGAGTTGGTAGAGTCCTTGAACTTTATTATTTACAAAGACTCTCTAGCAATGACATTGGGTCATTCTTACTGCTACAAAAATGCTTTTGCAGCAAAGCGGGAAAGGATCCTGGGACCAACCAAAGAAAATCCTAATAAGCTCCAGCAGAATCTTAAAGGTTTCTGCAGAAGACTCCTTGCCTGGAAGCCATGGTTTAAGGTAAACCTCTCCTCATTATTCTTTTATAAAACCAGCTGGTGTAAGTGTGTATGGCATCATGGCACCCAGAAAACTATGTTAATTCCTAATATACTGGCATATCAGCCTACAATACAGATTTTGTACTAGTAAAAAGATTACAGCTGTATACTAGCTCATTAAAACAAGAAAACCAAAACACAGCAAAACAAAAAACCTTCAACAATTCTGACTGAACAGAAAAAAGCTTTCAAGTAATTATAATTATTTCTGGTCTTAATTTGTATTACAGTATCACAGAGATGTCACAATTAACATTCAGGCCTTATTCTGCTAGGCCCTGTACACCCTGAGAACAGATCATCCTTGAAGAGCAAGCAATTTAAATAAATAAGAAAGATAAAGAGTGAGATAGTGAAATGAAGTGAAGTGAAGTGAAGTGGCAGCTCAAGGTTCCTTAGCAAGTAAATGGCAGAGCTGGAAATATATAAATCAGATTTCCAGACCATCTGTCTAGTAAACTATGCTGTCTTTCATAGTTTCATAGTTAGTAGGGTCGGAAGGGACCCGA
>NW_017729011.1:9900735-9915450 GCF_001723915.1 Gavialis gangeticus | reverse complement strand
CTTGGCCTTCCTGACTGCCCCCCTGCAGCTCCGAGCAACCGCAGTATACTCCTCCCTGGTGATGGCTCTCCCTTCCATTGGGTGTGCGCCTCCCTTTCTTTCATGTTGTATACATGCTTTTAAAAAGTTACACTTTTGAAAAGTGCATTACTGATAATGCTTCAGGGCTGGGTGCCCAAAAAGAGAATTTGGATAATGTCAGAGTTCAGAAATGGACAGTGACAAAACTAGGACCACAGAGGACTTCTAATACAGAGTATGGATCAGCACTTGTGCTCCATTAGAGAGACTGAGATAGCTGAAGAAACACTTTCAATCTCCATATACAACTTCTGATTTAATTAACTTGTTAAATTTTATTTTATGCTAGTGTGCCAATGGAACTCCTTGTCATGGACAGTTTTATCTAATCTTATACTGTGTTTTAATATTGGTCTCATTTCATTTTGTTACTGTATTTAGAGGACTTTATTACATTTTTATTGCTATTAAATCACCTTATTCTCCTTGTGATTATTTTACAGGGCACTAGACAATTGGTCTAGATGCTTTGTTATTATCTGTACCAGGTGGTGGACAGAAATGGGGCTCTTCTGCCAATTATCCTCCTAAATATCTAAGATTCAGTCTACATGGCAGGACTGACCTCAGTGCCTCTGCTGCCCCAGGAGAGACTACATTTTATTGTTCTATAAGGGGTCAGAGATGAGAGAGCTTCCGGCAGGGGATTTTTTTTGCTGCCTAGATGAAAGCCTTAGGATTGAAAAATAGTGCTTCTTTCGTAGCACTGCCATTCTCTCACTTCTCCCAACCCCCAAGGTGTCCACATTTTACTGATGGACAAAGTGATCTCTTTATAGTTTGTAAGAGTTGGTTGTGTTGCAGCTTAGGAAACTTCATAGAAAAAAAAATGTTTCATAATGACAGCTAGATCCTCAAGGTTGTTAGGCACCCAAAGCAACTCGGGAATGAGGAAGGACACGCTGTTGGCTAGCATCCTCAGGGCTGCTCTAAATTGTGCCCAACAATTTGTCTAGAGAGAATATTTATAGTGCTTATCATCATGTCAGCTGAGTACTTTACAATCCTTAATTTATTGGCCTCATAACACCTCTGTGCAGTAAGGAAATATTTGAATTGTGTAAAACAAAAGAAAAATCCCCAAACGCAAATCAGAAAATTGCACAGAGAAGACCAGGAGATTAAAAAAACAAACAAAAAAAGACTCATGTTTTTGATTGCCTCCATTGCTAGTACCCAATGAGTCACCTCCAAGGGGGTGCATTTTCAAAACCCAGTGAGCACCTGTTCCCAGAAATGCAAGCCTCTCTGAAATATCTTAAATTGAGCACTCAAAAAGTGAACTCACTGCTGTACTGCAACAATCATTAATCATTTCTGAAAAACCTTGGCTCAAGGTCACCTGGGTTATCTGTTGTGGAGAAGAGGCCTGAATCCCAGTCTCCAAGGTCATAGGCCCATAGACACAGGCCTTTCCTTCCTCTCTGGGAATATTACAGGAGACTTAATGATTACAATCAATGTAGTTTCAACTGCAACAAAGACCAAAATCAGATCCAAAGTATTCCCTGAGTGTTTACTGACTGCCCAAAATACAGGAACAATCCTGAGGACAGACTTTTGAAAGAGCTCAGCCTGCATTTGGGAATCTGAATATTAACTGGATTTCTAGAAGCATTCAGCACTCGTTGTATTGCACACTTCAAAACCTGGGTAGATAAACTGGAACTGCTTAGGTAGATAAATGGGAACTGCTTGCTTATGTCTAGTACTATGAACTGGTTAAAAGTTAAATCTGAGTGTCCTGGCAGCCAAATCCATATTACAAAATCTCAATTGCATATGACTTCAGAAGTGTCTCAACCACTCAGTCCCGCATCAGCAGGAAATTTGGAAGCTACACTTATCAAAAGAGAACTGCTAATCCAAGGTATTAAAAATACCAGTATAACAGCTTTTTATATCATAATAAAACTACATGGAGGATTAAATCCTACCTAACTCTTGCAGATTTGGAAGCCGTGTTGCATCCTTTACTCATATCCGGATTGGATAATGTTAATTCTTGGTGGACAGCTTTGCCAAATTGTGGTTGATTCAGAATATGGCAACAGGATTTTTTTTTCTGGCATCCATAGTAACAAGCCCTTTTCACCGATTTTGAAACCTCTATGTAGGTTTCCAGTTTCAGCTGGAATTGAATTGAAAACTGGCTTTTGAATCAGCAAGAGATTGGACAGGATAGTCATTAATGCTGGACTTCTGGGGATCTTGGACATATATGTTTGGCCCCTAGGCTTTTTCCCAGCCACTTATCACACTGGCCCTGCCTCATTACAATTAAGATTTTTGTTCCTTTAAAAAATCTAAATAATTTAAAACCCCTTCCTGTTCCAAAAATGTTTGACTATGCCTGGAATCGCATTGCCATGTATTCTGAACAGTCTTCAAGACTGACTTGGTGAAAGGCTTTGAAATAGCAGCTGTGAAAGACAAGCATGGATAAAGTGACTGACTGATTGACTGACTGACAATATCATTTCTTTTATTGACTCAGTTTGTAGCTCTACTTAATCTAGCCAATTGTCCACATATATATATATAATTTCCAAAGTACTTTTTCATGCAAGCACCTTAGGCACTATTCAAAATTAATATAACATGCAGTGCAAGAACCAATAATGCCTTTGAAAGATAAATCCCCCTGATGATTATTACATTCATCTTTCCACTGAGAGACATATTCTTATATACAAAGTGCTAAAATTATATCGGTTGCTTTCTGGGAGTCAATGAAATCCAGTGGAGACTGTATTTTCATATGTTTTCACAATGAGGTCCCAGTCTGGGTTAGAACTGTAAAAATAATAAAAAGAATACTACAGGGATATGAGATGGAGTTAATACATCTCAACATTTAGACCCAAATAAATCCTCTAGTTGACCTACTATATTTTGTACCAGTTGTAGAAATTAAATAGGAAAAGCTGAAAAATCCGTAAGTGCAGTAGTCAGGTTGGGAACTGAGCTTAAAATGAAGGACACTCTGAGGTTTCTGAAACTAGCCTAGAAAGCAGAGGTCTCAATCTGGCTAGATTCCTGAAGTGGTTGGAAGACACTTTAATTACACGATCAATATGGGTTCAAAGAAAGCTTAGAAGCCACAATGACTCTAAGGTCAAAAACATTATTTGAAGGATAAAATGAAACCCCACTGAAGGAAAACCTGAGACCTCCGCACCAGGAGAACCAATCAATATCAGCTCAGTTTTGTCTGTGTTAAGTTTAAGAATATTTGAAGACATCTGAACTTGAAGAGTGTAAAGACAATTAATGCAAAACTGTTGGCAGCTTCCGAGATCCAATGCTAAAGTTGAATATCACCTGCAAGGAATACATATAACCCAGACAAAACAGGAGCCTGATCTTTCAGCAGGTAATGCAAATCATGAAGCTGCTGTTATAAAGGATAACTCGCAAATAGCTTTAGAAATGCCACTTCCATCACAGGTTTCTTGTTCCATGCTCATGTTATTCTGTTCTGAATTTCCAAGGTCAAATACAGAAGCAGACCAGTACAAGCCCACAACCCTGTGGAACAAATACTTAATGGACATTCTTTGCTCACATAGTACTGTTTTTAAGTACTGGATTCTTAATTAAGCAGATGAGGGTGTCACTCCTCTCAGAACCCAGCCCAGGGAAAGGATTTTTAAAGTGGAGGGAGACTCTGAGCAGGGTGTTTGCTTGCAGCCCAGCACTACCCCACCGTAAAAACAGCAGACTCTTCAATTAAACTGGAAACCACAGGACTGTATTAATGATAATGGTCATCAACCATACTTACAATATTTACAAGATTATTTACAATGATAAGTAAGAAAACAGCGCGCGGGAGAGAAGAGAACAGAACAGAAGGCAGTCGCCCCGGTCTGAGCTGCAAGCAATGTTGCAAGTCACACAAACACATGCACAGCGAGCTCAGCTGTTACAGGCTCTGGGCCCTGTGCTTACAATGAGAGCTGCACTGATTCCCCACCTTCCCAGGAGATTTTCCCCTCTTTAAGGTACTCTCTCTCCTTCAGTCCAGGGAAGGGGGGGATACATTACCACAAGAGTGTTGGCCCACCAGCACCGGTCCTGGTTAATGGTTGCTCTCCCAGAGGGATACCTTGCTCTACCTGGGATGCACACTCACCTCCAATGGCTCCACAGGCACTAGACACTCAACAAACACCCTTAATCTCATCTAGTTTCAGTCTCACTAGACCTCAGCAGTCTCTCTTCAGATGCAGGCCTCAAACTCACAAGACTCTCTCCTCAGAGACGCACAAATTCACATACACCATACTCATGCAAGGCACTCTCACACACAGAGAGCAGAGCTCAGGCCCCTTTTAACCCTCAAAATTACCCCACATTCACAGTCCAACCTCATCTCTACGGTGTCTGTCACTCAAACACTCATCCAGTTGGCGCATGCATCAAGCAACATTTTGAAACAAACTTACTCTTCACACTTCTGACCGATCATCATCCACTCTACCACAGGTAATATTGATCACCACTTTTGATGGCAAAATCCCTGTTGCTGGGTCTCTACTGCACATGCTAACATCTGTATTTAAGTCAGTCCCTCCTCAGAGGTGAAAAAAATTCACTGAAGAACTTTGACCGCATGTATAGTATTGATGGATGCGCCAATGTTAAAAATGTTACAATGTTCAAAACTTGAGCTTGAAACTTGAGGATGAAATAGGTTAGAATTAGGTAGAACAAGGTGCTTGCCTATGTTGTAAAAAACCAGGTTCAATCCCTTATTCGGTTCCTGAGTATTCAGGAGAGCAGGGGAGGGGTTAGGAAGAATGTATATTCCTTTTCTCTCCCTCTTTCCATTTCTGAAAATTTGAGAAAGTTTTTATTTTCATTCCAAAGCAGAATGAAAACAAATGTCAAAACCTCAACATTTTTTTATAAACCAAAATCTTGTTCTCCAGCCAGTCCTCAGTAATAGGACATATGTGAAAAGCCCAGATTTCCCTATTAGGAACATAGGGCTTGGAAGGGACCTCCTGGATCATCAAGCCCAATCCCTTGTGACTGCAAGCAATCACATCATCTAAACCCTTTCATAAATGTATTCAGGTACATCTTAAAAACAGTTAGGTTGCAAACCATTAATGATGTCAAAGTTGTTTAACTATTTTGGGTGGTTGGAGTCAGAATCCCATAAGTAAAAAGCAAGCATGCATCTTGCTATGGAGGCAGTGTCCTTTAATGGAGAGGGCATAAGACTATGAACTTAACAGGCTGAAATCTATTTCTAGGTTTTACAAGTTGCATCTACATGAAACTCAGTCATTATGTACACAAGTACATAATGACTGAGCTGTAACCAGAGTTACTGCACAGTCGTGTCTCCAAATGGCTTCTTGGTCATGCTGATTGCACAGTAGCTTGTTACTACTGTGCAGTAGCATTGCACCAAGCTTTGTGCCACGTGACGCTACTGAGCAGTAGTAATGAGCTACTGTGTAGTCAGCGTCTTGTGTACACATGGCCACAGTGACTTTCTCCATGACATTAAACTACTCCTTTCTGTTTGCTGTGCCTGAGTTCTCCCCACTCCCCTAACCCCACAGCTCTACCTTTCTGCCTTGTCTATACAAATACATTTTTTGAGGCAGGCCTGGACTTATATTATGTACGCCTAAAATGACTAACACAGTGACAACAATGGTAAGATAACCTCTCAATACATGTTAGTCCCACTAGGTAATAAAGCAATGCATAAAAATAAAATAAAATGATATCCTTTGTCATGTTCTCTAGCGGCTTTTCAATGACATCCAGACCCGAATGAAAATGCAACATGTAAAGAATGTGGGTGAGATTTGGAAAGGGGAATTTCTATTAAAATGCAATAGGATTTGAGTGCCTAACTCCTTTAGGCTCCTTTGGAAAAATCTCAGTTTGTATCAAGAAAGTACTCACTAACCTATTATGGTTTCAGATGATTTTCCCCTACAGTTAATTTCTCTACCCCAGAGCTGGCTCTAAATGATTTTTAAGATCCAGTATAAGCAATGGAACCATAAACTATGTCCATCTGAAGGTGTCCTTTTTCCTGGAACTACAGAGCGAGGACGCCACCGGGTTTTTTTGTTTGTTTGTTTGTTTCTTTTTTTGGATGAGTTCCAAGAGCAAGCTATTTTATCGCTGCTTATCATGAATGATAGAGATGCACGTAGAGATTATTAGTGTGCTGTGCATGCTTTTACAATTATGCAAATACACATGCAAATTAAACATGACCTTTGGGCTCCCGTCACGTTTCTAATGCATCCTGCAGTGGCACAGAGTTGGGACACGTTCCTTGCTTTAATATTGGGACTTACATGTAGGGCTCTGAATGCCTTTCTGCAGTGCTGAGTACCTTAGTCTCCCTTTAATTTCTGCAGGCAGTGAGGGCTCTTGGAATGTCACCAGCTCACACGCGGGGTACACCACACATTTCTGGTCACATGGGAGCCTTTGAGGTAAATCATAAGATATGTGCAAAAACCAAGAGAGTGAGCAGTGTCATACCCCACTAGGCCTGCAATCAGTACAGCAGATGTACTTAGTCGTGGAATGCCATGAGGTTAGAGAGCATCACTCACCTTTCTGTTTAATTAAAGCACAGAACAAACTGATACTTAATTCAGGGGCTCACTTGAGGTGCCTAAGAACAGCTCTACCATGGGGGTGAAGGCCATGTCTGGCATGTTTAAGGTGAAACTCATCTAAATGCACTATGTAGTTGTGCTGAACTGAAATTAAAGAAACAGTCCCCCCCCGCCTCCCTTTACTAACTGCTGAAATAGGATTAACTGGCCTCCTAAAGGAATAAATCTGTTGCTTTCATTCCTCTCCAGCCGTGTGCACAATGAAAGCCTTGATAAATGAATATGTTATAAACTTCCTACAAGAACCGCTGACTATACATCAAAGTTATGTACTTCAACCGCCCCAGGGGCAGTGGGGGATCTGCCTTTGGGACAGAACATGATCCTGCACTGCCTGGAGCCAGCAGGGGCTGGGAGCACTTCTGAAGCAGCACTCTCAGCCCCTGGGGGTTGTCGAGGGGGAGAATAACAGACTTGGGTTGCCTCTAGAGAAGTATTGATGTGAGGCACTGGGTCCATCCCTTCTTTGTGCATTCTCCTTCAGCCAGAAGTATAGGTGGACTTCTGAGGCAGAGGCCCTGAGGGATAGCACTGAGGGTGAGATGAACTGGCAGATCCAGGGATGCTTCCATGCCCTGTAAAAATTGAGGGCCAAATCCACCTTTCCTGAAAATGAGATCTTTCCTGGACCTCCACACTGTGCCCCTGACTTCAGCAGTGTTACTGCCATGTGTGAGGCCAGCAAGTTTATTCCAGGAGAAGTCTACAGTGCCAGGGGAGAAAAGGGGGGGTCACTGGTTTCTTCACTAGAGAGCAGGTGCTTCTTACATAATGCTCACTCTTTTTGAGATGTTCTGAAACCGAACACTAGCTCTTTTACCAGCAAAAGGCTATATATAAAAAACCCTTTAAAAACACGCCCCCAAACAAGAGCAAGTATGGAGATGTACACCTTGCTAGTGTCGTTTGACCCCAGTACTCTTTCCTGCCATGGCAGGGGGTCGGGCTCGATGGTCTTGGATGCTTATCTTGCTGGGATCCTATGACCCCAGCTGACTTCCTGCCCTTTGGGCGGGGGGCTGGACTCAATGATCTTCCGAGGTCCCTTCCAGCCCTAATGTCTATGAAATCTATGAAATCTGCTCAGGTCCCTTCTGACCCTACAAACTATGAAACTATGAAGAAGCTGTTTGTGAGAGGACATTCACATTCACAGCTGTTAAGGCAACCTCTAAAGGTGCAAGCAGAAGTTTATTTGTCACATGATCAGCCACCTAAAAGTGCTCTACAACCATGCCGTGACACACATGCATGGCGGCTGAGCACTTTAAAAGTGGCCGATCACATGACATATGAACCCTCATCTAATGAAGGAGCTCCAAGGTGGAGCACTTTAGAGAACGTACGTATTTATGCCCCCGGCCTTCCCTCTACTTACTTCAGGCTTTACACAACGAATTCCCTCAGGGACACTGAGGTAAAGGCACAGCTGTTCCTAATCACAGATCAATCTCCTCTGTGCTTCTTCTTCCCAGCTGTAATTTGTTCATACTGATAAAGTAAATCACGTCTTATTCCTTAATCATGGACTCAGATTCATTCAAATTTCACAAAATCATCACCCTTTCTCTGAGTACTGTGTTGTCATTCAGTTAGTTGTCAATCGATCTCACACACTTCTTCCACTCCTCTTCATGCTTATCTTGCCTTTTCCTTTTCCCACATTGGCTTGGCTCTAACTCTGACCACTCTCAACAGGGTCAGTCCTTCCCTTCTCTGTCATTCCCTGCTGGCTGTCCAAGGGACTGATTCCCTCTTCACCCCATCTCTAGGGGCTATAATGAGCCCCGCTGCCCTGGTATCAGCTTTACTTATCTTTCCCCACGGCAGATCGAGTCCTGCTTCAAGACTCATCTGGGTCTCTGTGACTGTCACCAGTTCAGCTGCTTGGACCTTCTTTCGCCCCCACTCTACACAGCTCCCGGCTTTGTTGGTTAGTCTGCACTCTAGGGGACACCAAACAACCATCCCCCATCCAATGTCTTCTGTAAATGACTTGGTTGGCCTTCCAGATCAATCAGAACAGGCTCCCTGGGGCACAGGGCATATGGTTCCCCCCCGGAGTCTCGTTCCTGGTGCACCGGGGATGCGCTGTGCTCCCAGACCTGCCCTGGTAAGTACCTCGCTGGCTTGGCCCATGCAATGAGTCTGCAGCAGGGGCTTGACTCCAGTCCCTGAACAGGGGTGATTTACAGATCTTTCATTTGGATTTGACACACCATATCCTACCTTTGGACCTCAGCAGAAGGAGTGAATACCTTCTCTTCCTCAAAGTTTTGTTTCACAATCCTCTCCAGATCTTTCCTTCTTGCACAAGGAATGAGTCCATTTCCTTTTACTAAATATGTGCTACCTCACTTCTGGCTCCAGGTTGCATATAGTATGTTCCTGCCTGCGGCAAACATGTAAGTTGAGAAATTCTCAAAATACCTCTGATCTAAAAAGTTTCGGCATCGGTTGCCTTGAGTTTAATTAGTGGGGGATAGAAGCTTTAAACAGAAATTGTACTAAGAGGGATAAGAGAAGGCAAATGAATAAAACAGTCCTCCCCTTTCAAAAAGATAACATAAAAGCTGTTATGAGTCATGCTTGTTTAGTCAGGGTGAAGTCATGTCCAGATCAACTTTTGAAAGAGCTTAAAGAGGTACATCGTGTACCAGTCCGGCTTTTTCATGTAACGAGATGTCGTCACTAGAGTTGGAGACATCAGGAATGTGCTGGATGATACTGGAATTTGAATCATGAAGCATCCCCAAGTCAGGCCCTTGAATCACTGCAGACCCATATATATATTGGGAAAGTTGTCATAGGTTGATATTCAGGATGAGTTGCCTCATACTGTTGATATCCTTTGTTGAGTCTAAGTTTCAAAAACGCAGTATCACCATGCAAGGCATGAATACAATTATTCATTGTCAGCAAGATGTAGTGTTTCTCACTGTGTATTTAAGCCCTCTGTATACACCCAAATTCTTATTTAGCATGTCTCCTTTTAAACTGCCTCAAATTTGGTATGGAGGGACTGTACGTGCAGCCAGATTTTCAAAAGAGCTCCAGGCCAAATGTTTTGAGTGCTTATTCCCCACAATCAGAGCCAGATTTGCATGAAGAGCTCAGCAATAGACCTGTTTGGAAAACAGAATTCCTGTCTGGTAGGCAATTCCAATATCTCAAAATTTATGTTGCCCCCCTTCCTCCTCCCCCCCCCCTGCAAAAGAGGAGGAAACACTGACTCAGTGAAAAATTCAAGGAATTCCCCAACATGTTTTAAGATGTTTAACTGGGAAGCATTGAAGTGAAAGGCATATTTTTGATGGAAAAAAGGTTCATTTTTATAAATTTCCCTATGGGAAAAAAAGCACTAATCAAGATTTGGTCAAAACTAACTCTCTCTGCTTTGTTTTGCTTTGCTTTGTTTGTTTTATTTATTTCAGACCTTGCCCCCAAACCAGGAAGATTTTTCATCTGAAAAAATAAAAATCATCCAGCTCACATTTAAACACTTAACTGAGGACTGCATTTTCAGTAGTGGTCAAGATCTATTGTGTCATTTCTCGCCCTGATTAAGAAAAGCACCCAACAAATACCCAATGTCTCTTGACCATCTGGCTCAAGGTATCACTTCAGTGATAATCTGTTCCTTTCGGTTTGGCAGCTTGCTCAGAACTTGCTCTCAAGAGTTGAATCCAGGAGGTTGTGCTACTGCAGGCACCAATTCTCTTCACTTGCATATGAACTCCAGTAACCTCCTTTTCACCCCAGACCTTGAAATAAGAAGGCATAGTTCTGGACAAGTATATTGATCTGGATTCCTGTAACTATCCCTTTGAAACACAAATAAACTATTGTTAAAATAACCCAACAGATCTCCATTTGTGCTCTGGTTCCTCTGCAATGTGTGTTCTCTGAATCCAATCCAACGCCTTGTCTTGGCAGTGGAACAGCAAAGCAGGCATCCTTCTGAGCCATAAAGGATTGCCAAGTATGTTTTGCCTTTGTATTTACAGTAATAGTTTCAGCTTTCTCCACCACTTGGTTTTCTGTTTTGGATCTAAGGGCAGAGCCATTCATATCCACAGGTATCAAAACAACCCCAGTTTGGGCAGAAGTATTTTGTAAGAGGTGTTATCCAGAATGTTTCTTAGTGCTAATCTACAGCACATTGTGTTGTAATGCTCTCACTGGCATACAGCTAAGATTTAGGCCTGTCCTGCAGTGTGGCTGCTCTTCCAGTTAGATTGCCCGATTCTGGACTCACTGATCCCAATTCTGCTCTCAGGGACAATTGCTTATCGTAGGAGCAAAGGTTTCTGGCCCATCTAGACTGTGTTCAGATCTTGATCTGGAAAGATATAGTTGATTTGTCACTAGACTGGCCCCTAGCATGGATCATTCCCAGCTGTGAGCTATTTTAGCTGAGATTAAACAAAGACATGCAGGGTGTCGGGATGGAAAAGAAGAGGAGTGTCTTAGCCGTGCCAATTCCCCTTGGGAATCATGGAAGACTGGCACACAAGAGCTGTTGCTGTTGCAGTATCTACCACTTGAGGATCTACCTGCATCTTTTGGGAACTAGATTCACCAAATTCAGGGTCGCTTAATATTGGAGTGATTGTTGTGTAACAGTACTAACTGACAAGCCAATGTGGACCTAGAAGTAAGCCCAGGCTGTTAACATCTAATGGGAAGAAAGCCGGATTAGACCTCATAACCTTTGACGGGCTGTGACCTTTGACCATGGGGAATTTTTCCTGCTGACAAGTTGAACTATGCTAAAAACAACTAATATCCAGTTCTCCACAGCCTTATGTCTTGGCACAGAACCTTAGCTTTGCCAAGGTTGCAATTTCTATTGTTGCAAGACATTTCAATAGAATCAGTGAATCGTGAGCAGCAGGGTCCTAGCGAATGGTTTCCTGACCACAGCAATCGTGGTACAGGCATCTGGTAGGGCTGCCCACTCTCCCCAACCCTTTTCATCTGTGAGATGGAACCACTAGCCCAGTGACTCAGGTAAGACCCTGGGATCAGGGCAGTGAGGATCCCTGAGGGAAGTGGGGAAAAGACGAGAGTCCTGCTCTACATGGAGAACCTCAATGTCCTGTGCACACACAATGGTCAGTAGACAAAGTGCTGAAACACCTCCAAGCATACAGAGCAGCAGCAGGGGCCAAACAATGTGGGCAAGAGCTCCCACCTGGTACTCAGCAAACTCAGGGACATGCCTACCCTGGGGGACTCTGTCCCCTGCAAGGGGGTTATGATCCTTGGGGTGCATTTTGACCCAGAGCTGAATGGACAGAAAACATGGGAAAAGGCTGAGGGCAATGTCAAACAGAAACTGGGACTGTGGAGTGCGTGCTGCCTGTGGTGCTCATGAGGGTGTATTGCTACCAGAGTTTCTGTACACCTCATTGGTCTTTCCCCTTCCCCGCTCAGAGCACATCATCCCTAGAATCCAAAGGGCCATGTGCATTTTCTTCTGGGGCTCCAAATGAGCAAAGGTAGTGAGGACGACACTGTATAAAACTAAATGGACTGGGGGGCCTGAGGAATCCCAGACATCCAGCTTTTCATGTGGTCAAGTACACAAGCCAGATCTGCAAACCAGCATCTGCAAACTCCAAAGCAGCCTACTTCCTAAAGTATTTTGCAGGCAATGCGCTATGATGCTGGTGGGTATATATATTGCCCAACGTGCGCCTGTGGACCTTGGAACAGCTGTGGTTTTACAAAGTCCTGGAGCAGTTCCAGAGCAGCTATGAGCTGCAGAAAGAAGGCCTGATGATCCTGAAAAAACACTGTAAGATGAAGGAGGTGGTAAGAGAAAGGGATGGATTGCTGCCCATGGATGTACTTATCTGGTAACAGCTGCCAGGCTCTGTGGCACTGTATTTTCCACCAGGACCTATAGAAGAAACACAGGGACTTGAACTGGCACATGGCCCACTGGGCACTTCCTAAGTGGACTCTGAGACACAAAGAGGGGCAGAAAGGCTCTCCATCCTGTCGCAGGCAAACCTGCCAGTGGAAGGAGGAGACAGTTAACCACCTGCTCTGGAGCTGCCTATTTGGCAAGGAGGTGTGGAGGAAAGAAATCATGCTCCTCATGATGGTGACAGGGGTCAAGACCCTGACCAGAGAGGCAGTGTTGTTCAGACACTGGACCATGCGGTAAGGGATCCTGACAGCCTACTTCAACCAGTTCATCTCCTGCTTCAGGAACACCCTGCAGAAAACCAGATACATGCTCATGTACAGGCACATGAACCTCCCAGTTGAGGACTGCATCAGAATGGGAGTGAGTGAGCTGCAGGTGTACAACATGAAGATAAGAGAAGACAACAGAAGACAGCAAAGGATGCATGGAAGAGAAGAGACTGGCACATGCTGTTCAGGACCAAGACCCCCAGAGAAGACGACAATGATGAGGATAAAGATGATAGCAACGAAGCGGGGGTGAGTGATGAGGACGAAGAAGAAAATGATGATGACAACTTAGATTAAGGACTGGGGAAAGAGATGGAGGGGTTGTTAGGGGGAGAGGGTAAGAGCAGGAGGGGAGGGTGGAGGGAGTGGAGGCAGTTGGGCATGTTTGTAATGGTTAAAGAAGATCGTACTGGGCACGTGGGCATGCAATCAAGCAGGTGTGCAGCTGCAGTTCTTGTAATGGGGGTAATAATGTTTGACTGTATATGTGGGTTATGGACTGTCAGGTGAACTGGGTTGGTCATGAGACAGAACTGTAAAGGTATAGGTGTATATAAATATTTATTTATATAGAGAAACATATATTTTTGCAAAAAACAAGAGGAAAAATGTTTCAATTCTAGATAAACTAAGTCTACGTTTATTTCAAGTTCAGCATTGTCAAATTCTGCCCTCCCTTGCTCAGGGAGAGCAGGATCTGACAGTACGGAGGGGGAGAAGGGGCTGCAGGGGGAAGAAGCTGGGGAGGGCAAGGGGGCTACATGACCTCTAAGATTTATTTTCCCTGCTGCAGCAGTGGGAAGGGGACAAATTCAAGGCAAACCTCTGATAATTAGATACTACACCTAGAAAATTATATCAAATGTATATATTTTCCATTTGGGGGGTGGGGTTGTCTTATATTCAGGGTCACCTTATATTCAAGTAAATATGGTGACCAAGACAAAACCAGAAGCCACATCTACCAGATGCCACTGCCCCAGATACCACTGCCCCAGATGCCACTGCCCCAGATGCCACTGCCCTAACAGACCATTCTTCCCTTCTAGCAACACACCGTATGTCATACGCACATATTCAGTGGAAAGACAGGCCAATGCCACAACATTTAGGTCTGGGTTTAATTCTCAATTTGAAACAGGCCCAGTGGTCAAGATATTCTGCAACTTCAGGCTCAGATCCTGTTCCTAAGTGAAATGTTTTAAACTCTGAGGCTAGCACCACCTGCTGGCATGCTAGAGACAGATCTAGTTTTGGGAACTTCACCTTCTCTGCCAGCAAGAGAAATATCATGTGGTTTTGGAGCTGGATAGTGGATCCATATTCAGCTGGGGATTTATGGTGACTTTATAGTTCCCACAAATGCTTCACTACCACCATTTTTGGAAGGCAGAGCATTCAATTCCCCTTTTTTTCTCTTTGCAGTTATTTTAATTATTTTTTTACATGTACCTGTGCTTTCATAGAGAATATAATGTGACTCTAATCCTACCACATGTTGTCTGTGCCTTTTTAACTATATGCCTCTTTATATTTTGCTTTTAATGTCTTCTGCATGCCCATTCCAAATGGTCAAACCCATCCCGGGTAGAATTTCAAAAGTGTCACTTCAAGGCAATTTAACCCAATATTCACAGTGCTCCAGGCAAAGTGGTTTGGTTAGCCATCTTCTGCCAACTAATGAAGGCCCTTTACCTTCCTTCAGTTCTTGCTGCCAAGGACAGAAAGAAATCATGATCCATGCAACATGTAACTA
>NW_017729011.1:9876524-9895735 GCF_001723915.1 Gavialis gangeticus | reverse complement strand
CCCTTCCTTTTCAGTAAACTGCATGGTAATAAGCAAATACCTCTGCCATTCACAATAACTTACAAGAACCTAACATGATTACTTACCCCTTCCCCTCCCCAACTCCATTTTCATTTTTAAGGTATATCAGACTGTCTCAATTGACCCTGGAAATCATGCTTACACTCTGCTGCAGAAATCACACGAACTACACCCTCAGTGCCAATTTTCTTTCTTTTTGTTAGCCTGTCAGGTATCTTTACATTACTCCAATATGAATCATTAGCTTCCCCGTCATTTCTTGTTCCATACAGTTCCGAGAAATGGTGCAACTCATATTCCAGTTTTTCACTCATATTCTAGTTTTTTGCTGATGTGGATCTTCCACTGCCAAAAAGCTGGTCTGGTAGCTAATGCTTCCTCTTAGCATGCATCCTAGCCTACTGTAGATCTTCATATCCTCTAGCAATTGGTTCACTTCTTATCTTCAGCCCCACTCTAAAATGTTGTCAAAGTGTCTAGTCTCAGCCCAAAATCATAACCGTAAAGCCATACTTCCTCTCATTAAGCCACAGGCAGACTGAGAAATATTTTCCTGTACATTATATCTACTTCAGCGCATATGGTAGTCTGGATCATTGACAAGGGTAGAAGGACCTGCCCATTACAAGTACAACACAGATCTACACCACAGGCTGAGAGAATTGGGTACTAGACCCATGCAAGTTTCCCATAATGAAACCTCATGAAACGCACTTGCTTTTAGGTTTTGGTTATAAACATGAAGCTCTGTTCATGTGTCTTGAAAGTTTATCTGAGTTTCGTAGCGCTTGTTGAGTAATGATAGGATGAGCTGGTGAGGAAAGCACTGGACTGAGATGCAGGGAGCTAAGGTGTGGTTCCTGGGGATGCCATACATTTCCCTGTAGGGCTTAGATAAACCTTAAAATTGCTCTGTGCCTCAGTTCCCTGCTTGCAATGCAGGTATAGTTACATCTTGTCTGTTTAGTTCAAGAGCATTCAAGGAGGGAGATTGCCTCTTCCTCTGTGTGTGAGCCAGGCTTGGTACAATGCAATTCTAGCCTCAGAGAGAGTATCAAGGCACAACTGCAGTATAGACAATGATGCCACAAGCAATCCTAAGCCCATGTAGCCTCTATTTTGAAACCATGTGAAAGGCTATGGCACTCATTTTTACTTTGGAGTTTTTGGTGGTAATTCAAACCAGAGCAAAGCTCAAGGGATATATATCTCTACATCACTCTCACACCTGCCAGAAACAGAGGACTTGAGAATGGCTGTGACTAGGTATTCCAGCTGCATTTCTAAGTTTGTTGCATGTGACCTGGAGCAAGTAAGCAGACTATGATCAGGATCAGAGAAGCAGATATAGAAAGTACCACAGAAATAGGGAAATGGAACATCTTGACATGGACTACACCCAAGCCAAGTGGTTGGTGTGAACCAAAGCACCCCTCAGACAACATTGCATGTACAAATCCCCAGGAAACTAAACTGTTGAGACTTGCCCAGCAATGCTTGACTCAGTCATGTTTATCCTGCTTGTGTAACATATTCATAGTAGCTGATAGTATATTCACAGTGGGCAACTACAAAATAGGAACAAGCGAATCTAAAAATAGATGGGATTGCTGGCAACCCAAGCTGCATTAAGCGGCCAGCATGAATATGCTAATGATAACATACAGCATGCTTTTGTCAACCAAATGCAATTATTCAAATAGATTTCTTTTGAGCTCTTTGTTAAGAGCGGAAAATATCCTCTAGTCCATAGGCTGAATAGAGCTTGTGCTGTCTTTACTCTTCATTGCTGATTATTGAGAACCATTTTTTTTCCAGAAAACTCCAGTTCCTTATATATCCTGAATACCCATATTTTCCACTCTGAAGGGGCATGTGACAGAGGGAAGACACACAAAAGTCAAATGTTGGCAGTTCCCTGTGGCTTTTGTAGGACACTCCTACAGTTGGGTAACCTAATTACACAGGGCAAAAACCTCACCTAACCATATATTTTCCTTAGGAACCGGCTGCCACCAACCACTTTGACTCTTCATTGAAACAGAGTCCCCCTCCCCTACATCGTTAAAAATTTATTATTTAGACTGATGATGACATCATCTGGAGTGGTACCAGGGCTGTGGTCATCAGGCCCTTTTTCTGCATTACAGAGAGGCAGTTTCTCCTCTCTCCCTTGCAGTTCATTAATTTTTAAAATAGAAATTTGCTTTAAATATATACATCTATGCTTTCAGTTGATGAGTCATAGGAGGTGTCTTTCTATAGAGTCTGATACCACTGTGCCAGGCTTCCTGCCCAACTAGGCACACACAGGCCCCATTGAAGCCCTTACTGAAAGATTTGCCGGGTCAAGAGCACAATGTTACATCTGAAGAATCTACAACTTTGCCCCTTGTAAGATCCTATAATATCAATTTAAAGACCAAAGGAACGTGTCTTGGTTGAAGGAGAAATGTAATTACTCTTTCAAGGGGCTGACTTGCTTAAATAAAGTTTCCAGGCTTGTACCTGAGGAGGATGAGGAGGATAAGGCTTTACCCCAGAAGTGTTAAGGCTGGAATTCTTAAAGGGGGGTAGGGGAGTTAGGCACCCTGCTTCCATTGAGTCCCACTTGATTAAGTCCAGATGACATGCATCCTCCTGAGAACTGCCATTACCCCTATAAATACTTCCCACCATCAGCCATCCACATTGTATATAAATCATAATGCCTATTATTTATTGCAGTTTAATATGTGAATTAAAGAACACCCAATTGGACTGGTGCGCTTTTGTGCTTGACACTGGAGGATAGGTCCAAAAAGGGTCTTGGCACAACAATGAGTCATGTAAGGCCTAACTTTTCTGTGCGTGGGCACTGGAACGGAGCCCAGACCCCTGAGTGAGATGGTCATGCTCTATTATAGACATGTGGGGAGAGCTAAGGGCCTCAGAACCACCACCATGTTGAACTGGGAGCCATTCAGAGCTACCCAGTAAGAGATACGGAGGACCAGGGCATGTCTGAAATTCTACCCTTTCATGCACGTAGGATACATAGCCCAGGACTGAGGCCCTTTTTTAGAAAAGCAGAGCAGAAGTCGACAGTAATTCTTTTATTGTTACAATTAAAACCCAACCAAAGGAGCTGGTGGGGTTGGCACCAATATAGGGAACTTGCCTAGAAAACAGGATTATTGGGATCGAGTCTGTGTTCCAAAGGCAGGTTTATAGATTTTATCTAATGACTGCTCCATGTGAAAAACATGCCAGCCCACAGAACAGAAACTGGAAGTCAGGACTTCCAGGCTCAGAAAAGCATCTCAACCTAGTGCTAAAATGTGGATTCATCCTTTTTGGCCCAAAGAATTCTGAATTCCTTTCTGCACCGCCACTGAGAGGAAGATGAGAAAGGATGTCTTAACATGCAAAATGCCCTGTAGCCTGGGGGCTGGCAGTGGTAGGAAATATAGGTTTGAATACCTTTAACCATAGGGAATTGAAACTGTGTACCATATGTACTCGGTAAATCTTCTAACCACTAGGATGTTAGTATTTGGGGGAAGCTTAGCAGCCTCAGCTTCACTACTACAACCACCAACTCATCTTCTGGCTGTGTTTTAGAAAAAAGCAAGTGGCTGCCATTAAACTTTCTGAGGAGCCCAATCCTATTGGTATACATTAGGCAAGCTTTGAGAATACTTATCTAATTAAATCCTTTAGGGGAGTTAGGTGAAGAACACCAGCTTCTGGAGTCTAATCAAGCTTCATTGCGATACAGCTGAATATTGTGGCACCTCTAGGCATGCCCAGAAGCATTTTGTCACCTGGGGAAATGTAAAGTAAAAAGTTAGGTGTTAATGGAGACCAGGCACTTCCAGGGTAGGCAGCAACGGAGCAGAAGTTGGTAGGATTGTAACCTTGAACTGCGGCACCTCAGCTCTGCTTAAGTGCAAGGGCAGTGGCGGTAACATAAATACCCTACGAGGAGAAAAACAAACAGATTCCTCAACTGCATTTATTTCATTATCCTTTCACATAAGGCAATACTTATCATCACAGGAACACAGTCTGTTGTTCAGAAGAGCATTTTACCACCTGCTATTCTCCTTAGATACACTTCATGTTTCTTATTTTAGAACATTCATACACGTACTCCCAACCACCAGTGAACTGCAACCACTTCTAGAGTAAAGACAGCACGTGTTTAATGCTACATGTCAATTTAGGGCAGGAAGTCATGAAGAATACCTTTTCTAGTAGACGCTGTAGTAGGCATTTACATATGTAGAAGATACCTACTGAAACTAGGATTTGACTAGAGCAGAACATATTACTCATCTGCTCTAAGGGTTCTCTTGTATGTCATTGAAATACAAAACCAGGCCGTGGTGCCCTGCTGGGGCACTTGATCAATACCAACCCAAGAAGATTACTGCTGCCTGTTAAATCACCTCCAACCTGTTCTTCCTGCATCACTGTTTTTCACTGAATTTTCCACATTCAAGTACAAATGAGGCCTAAATCATAGTTTATGAGCACTTATCTAATTAGATACCCAAGTTATATTTGTGAATATGAATTCTATAATCCCCCCCTAGTCCCCTGCAGATCTCTAGTAGATAGCAAAAGTTACTGAAGTCTATACAAATATCACATAATGTTGTATATAGTTTGCATGCAAAAAGAATTTGAAGAAGCCAGAAGTATAACCTGGCGGTTAATTGATTCATGCTGTAGTTTTCCTAGATTCTGTAATCCACTAATGTGTTTCAACAAAATCCTACAGATTGTGACCTAATGCCCTGCTCAGTATCAAAATAACTATTTGCATTTCCACCTCCTTAAACCTGTCTCTAGTTCTGAAGGTATAACCGGGTGACCTCCAAGCCAGAGGTTCCAAAACACTGATTCATGGAGAGCTAAATATTCGTATGGTGCTGACCCTCCTTTTTTTTCTGGCTGAAAGAAGCAGAACCAATTAAAATGGAGTTGAAATGAAGGCAATGCAATTAAATGCATTTCATTGCATCCAAGTAAGTTGAAATATTAAAATATTTTCTAACACTACTTCTCTGTGCAACAATAAGAGGATATTATGTAATCATAAATGGCAGGCGAAATGATCCACATAATCCCAGAAAGAAGGAGAGGTTCTTGTAAAGTAGCTTATTAAGTACCCTGCAAATCAACAGCTTAGGGTGTGAACAAGCATTCGCTGCACCTGGTCTAGGTGTAGGCAGTTCACTGTAAGGCAGGTTGTTCCAGTTCTTAACCACCCTCATGGTGGTTTCAGAGGGCTCAAATACTGAGCTCTTTGAAAAATCTGGATTCCCTTGTGAAGTTCTGAGTCTTCCTGAAAAGTCCAGCCTCTGAATAGCTAGTATGTACTGTCTAGCAAGGAAACACTCACTGAGTGAGCTGTGACTAAGTCCAAACACCACATCAACCAGTGACTACCTCGATGTTGGCCCTACCCTGGGATCCAGACAACCACATGCACTGGCTAACAAAATAATCATATGAACTCCTGATCTTTGTATTTCTTTTAGGTGGGGAGTAAGGTGGATTTAGAGGGTGCTTTTGTCAGGGGTCTTTGAAGATGAGTCACTATACAGAACCAGCAGGAATAATGCTTTGCATGAGAGGTATAGCGGTGGTGGTGAGCTGTTTTATTTCTTAGTCCACAATTCCACATTCAGATTTTCAATGAGGAAACAATATGAATGAGGCCAGTAGTCTTCATCTGGATATGTCACTTCTTCAAAAGCACTGCCAGAGGAGACTGTGGCAGGTCCCGATCTTTTCCAGTACCTGTTCCAGTAATCGCCTTTTTTTTAGATATCTCCAGTAATGGATCTGAGCTCTGTTTACTAAAGCTGGGGTTTTTTCCCCACTCAGAATCGCTTCATGGAAGAACAGCTCCTTTATAGGCAGTAGCCCAGATTTATAGAGCTGTATCTCAGCCAGTGGCTGACCTTTAAATTCCATTCTTACAACGTCAGGCAAATGAGTAAACAAGTAAATATTGTATTTTTAAAAGGCAAACTCCACTAACTTTTGTACACCTGAAGAGGAGAGGAAAGAATACACACCAACGCATGGCTCTTCATCTCTCATTCAGCAGCCTTTCCAGTGGAATATAACTGTACAGCAGCTTTGTTATCTTTTGCCTTGTAGGAAGGGAAAAGACAGGTGTGTATGAATATTAATCAGTATTAATTTCTTGCTTTTTTTAACAGAGACATATATTTCCAAGGCGGTTGCCCCGCTTGCTCTACATCTGCATTAGTTGCATGTGGCCACACACAACCTTCACCCAGACAACAGTAAGTTGTGAAAAAAAAGTCTCGGAATATGATACATTTCGTAACAAAAACATACAGTGGCAACTGGGGGGGGGAGAAGCACTTGCTCGCAATAATAGCTATTTTCCTTTCCTCTTAAAGCAACACAATGAAGCAATTACTGCACACTATACTTCCGTGGGGTGTTTCAGCTTAGCAATTGGCTGGAAAGGTTACAGCGGGGTGGAGAAGTGGCACCAGGAAAAGAATAACTCCTACCAGATATGATTCACTAACAACAAAAACATCCCCCTTAGTACCTCTTACTTTTCATAGCATGAGGACGGGTTTTCCACTAGAAAGATTTTCCGATTAGAGGAATATTTCTGTAATGGGTTCGATGACATAGGTGTTGGTATGAAAATAGGAAGGACAAGAAAGGTTAAAGCTGAGCGGAGAGTCTCACAATACCTGCATCTTTAGAGATTCTGAGAAAACTCCTTGCGGTCTCAGGAAGATGCGCTGGACAGGAAACCCTCTAATTTAGCTGAGAGGAAGACTCATGCAGGGGTAATTATCTCTCCGGAATTAAACTGAATGGAGAAATACATGCATAAACATAAAATGCTCCTCACTATACAAGCCGCAGGGTCTCAGACACACACACACAAGCATAATCTATTGTTTGAGACACTGAATGTAAAACATGCATTAAACCGAGGAACATCATAACAATTAGAGGTAGATTAAGGAACACTGAATCCAGGCATCAAATGATATGAGTGAATCATTCAGCCTGCCTCATAGATGTGTATTTTAAAACATATACTATTTCTGAGAATTTTGATCTGTTTTTAAAGTATTTTAGAAGAAGCCAGTTGCTATGCTTACACTTAAGTTGCCTAACAATTTCTGTTTTAAAAGTTTCTTGCAGTCTTTTTTAGAAGCTTTTTAGTTATTTATTTATTTTGATATAAGACACCTGCTGTGTAATGGCATTGATGGATAGGCATCTAGGAGAGAAATTATTATTACCATTATTTTTTCACATAAGCAATGGTTTATAGCTTCAATGCCACTCATTAAAAGACATAAGATTCTGTAATTGCTTATAAAACGAATGCCTGATGAGACACAAACCTGGGGCTGTGAGCATTTTTTTTTCAATTCCACAACACTTTTCATAATAGGCAGGTTGTTATGCCTCAGTGTGAGGCCTGATTCTGTACCACTGAAAGCAATGAGAACCTGCTTTGAACTCAGTTGATGTAGGAACAGGTCCCTCGTTAATGCATTCCCCATAATATTCCAATATAGTATTTCATCTTTGTGCAGGTGTGATTGAGGCATGATAGTCGGAATTCCCATTATCTTCCATGGGACTTACAGGTGCTTTACGCTGCTCAGAATCAGGACCTTATCATCAGCAACTAATGCATAGCTAAAAGCTGTTAAACAGATGGCACTTTCTGCCCCAAAGCTGTATTTCATTGGCAAATAAAAGAAAAAAAAACTACATGCAATATGTGTTTTGGGATCCTGTGGAATGAAGAAAGCTGTATAAAGGTAAGATGCTAAATTGTATTGTTGCTGTCCTCCCCACCCCCATTTAAAGAAAGCAAAATCAGAAATGTATACAGTAAATATTTGATATGCTCTTCCAAATGCAAGCAACTTTATGAGTTGATTTGTCATGTGGTGGGGGAATACTAGCTTTAGTCTAAATGAAACCGCAGAATGAAATAAAGTGCCAAACATGGGGAGGAAAGGATTTTTTAACAACGCAAATGGAAATTAAGTAGTTCGCTATTTTGAACTGACTCTAAATATGGGGGGTCTTTTTTGTGTCTTTTGTATGGTGTCTAATATATTATGATTCTGGTCTAGGATTTGGGCTCATCTCTGCCAAGCATGGTCAACTTCTGGCCCACAGGCCAAACGCGTCATGCAGAGCCATGGCATCTGGTCCGCAGGGCTCCCCACAGGTCGGGAAATTTGGCAGCAGGGGAGCTGTGGCTATTAGTACTGCCACCCTTCCATGCTGCCAAATTCCCAAGCCCCGTGTGGAAGGTCAGAGCAGAGCCATGCCCCTGAATGGCTGCACTGGGGTTGGGCCATGCCCCTTCTACCCAAGGGGCTGGGTTGGGGCCAGGCCGAGCCCTCTTACTCCCATACAGATGCCTCCCACACCCACACCCGCGTGGTGGGATGGGGCCCTGCCACACCTGCCCCAGGTACCAGATTGGGACCACCAGCTGGATCTGGCCCACAGACAGAGTAGGCATTACCCATCCAGCCTGCCGGGGAAAGAGGATGAGCACCACTGGTCTATGCTACTGCAGTAAAATAAACAAATAATTTCACTTTTTAGCAGAATTGTTTTTCTTAAAAAAATACATACTAAAACATACAAAGGCATGTGCGCTGTATAATACTAGTAGCTGTCAACAGCATACAGTACACAATGAAATATCTCCAGGTTATTTTTATTATGTTTCTACTGCATATAACTTTGTTCTCATTAATAGTAATACTCAACTCTCCTAACAAGTTTTATGCGTATATCTCAAAGCATGAGACAAAGTGGTTTCATTATCCCCATTTTACACATAAGGAAACTGAGGTACTAGGAGGTGAAGTGACCAAGTCTACACAGAGGCAAGTAGCAGGGCTGGGAAGAGAAACCAGATCTCTTAAGTCATACTAGTCCACACCAGAACCTTACTGTTGTAAGTATTCTTCTATTTTTTAACACCAAATTTCAAAATATAAATTTTCATTGCAGCATCTATATTTCTATTACTAGTGCCACTGACAGATAAGTGTGGGGGTGGCAACATCTTTCTTATAATTTCAAATTTTGTATTTTGGAACTTTTCTGATTTTTTTTAATTAAAAAAGTTTCAATCTTTTCAATTTAGTTTTAGAATTATTCAGGATGGTGCTTTCATTTTGGGGATATCCCATGCCAACTCCTGTGACAGAACATTTGAAAGATCCTCATGCAAATAAATAAATGTACCTAATAGCCTATTAGTGCTGCAGTCAATGCCTTAAGTATCTCTAATAAACACAAAGGGAAAGAATTCACTTTTAGTCATAAACAGCATACCACCTGCTCACACCATGTTAAAATTAAACAATATTTAGGACTCTGCTAAAGGATCTTTAAATTTACTAGTGCCCCGTCCTTAAGTTCAATAGCATATACTTGATTTCTGTATCAACAAACACTTGCAAATAAAGACATCTATTATGTGCAAATCCAGTTTGTTTTGTTTACTTCATTTTCATGCCAATGAGAAAGGCATTTTAAGAAGTATAGTTAACGGGATGGTTAAGAGAATCATGATTAATTTGTTAAAAGAGGTCATGTTAAATATTATTATTGTGATTTTTAATGATTTATAAAGCACTGTAAATCTCCCTGACAGTAATTATGATGCTTTGTATATATACATTTTGGCATTCTACATATACAAACACTTGGACTTGAGCTCTCCCTAGATCATTAGGAAATAAGAGGTCATACCACTGGTCACATGAAAAGTAATTTCCTATAGCTTTTTAAGCAATTCTCAGATCTGCCTTCATTGTCACATGATATTAGTGAACTCTGCATGGCCATAGAGCTCATTCGAAGGATTTGATTAATGGCCTCTTATGTATTGTGACCTTAGTTTGCAACAGAAAAAAGTAGCTTTGGGACCCCTTCCCACCGAGTCCCAAAGAAAAGGAAGATCACTATGGCCCAAGGGGATAGCAAACCCCAGATTGAGGATCCACATTTTAAGTATGTTAATAGAGTATTGATTTCAAAAATAGACCCAATGAGCAGAATTTGTTAGTTTCCAAAAGCTTGCCCTAGCTCTATGCATTGCTAAAGTACAATGTAAATGCTCTACTGAAGACCAAAGTGGGATTTAAATAATGCTTAGGCCTTGTACTGATATCTATGCAGGAGTATTTCACCCCAGGAGAGCTCCAATTATTCTCAGCCCTCACCCCAATTTTGAAATTCAATGTCTGCAACGCATGTAATTCCAGATAGGATATTCCCATAGAGGATGGTTTGCTATTCAAATAAGAAAGGCATCCATCCCTACCTCCCGTTGCACTAATTCAATAACCTTTTGTTGGCAGTGGTTCAGGTGTCTCTGGTGTTCCACTCTCCCTTTCAACAGATTTCTCTCTGGGAATAAGCCCAGGTGGCATCACAATGTCAGTCAGTTGCCTTCAAGATTAAACTCAGCTTTCCTCTCTTTAATCAAATATGGGGATTCAGGCTTGTGAAACCTGATTTCAGTTGAAACATGGATCATCTGCCCCTCTGCCTTTTGCCTCAGGAACTTGGAGCTATTCACTTTGTAGGTAATTGCAAAAAGCTTCTGATCCAAGGAAGACTCATACCTACTTGAAGTATGGAAATATGCAGCAAAATCCAAGTATCCCATGGTAACAACATCTGACCTTTAGCTAAATTGGTTGTAGGATCTACCAGCTTCAACACTGGTTTGGAAACATTCCTGGATTGGTCTATGCTGGTTAAACAGGATAGAGGCAAGGTAGAGTCAGCCTGTGCCCTGAGATTTTCCCATTAACCTTCACAACCTTTCCCTTTCCCACCCCACAAACACACCAGTACTGTTTTTATTATTTACTCTGTAACGGTTGAGTCTAATAAGCCTCAAATTCCTAACACTAGAGTGATGGCTTAATGAGGACTTCAAAGGCAGTGAGCCTGACTGAATCCTTTTGGATTCTAGCATGCTTTTCCTCCTAGGAGCAGAAGGCGGCTGCAGCCAGTGTCCACTGGGAGCTTCCCAAAAGAGAACCCTTCCTGAATTATGAGCAGGCCCACACACACACACATACTCAACTTCACAGTCCATTGCTTTCCCAGGAGCAGAGTCTGTGCTGTCTGCACCAAGGCAATATATCTCTTTATGGCCTGCCAGTGACTCTACAGAGAGATAAACAAAACCTTTAAATCAAAAGAAGACAGAGCAGAGGAAAATGTTTGGCATCCCCCAGTACACACTGCTATTTATTTTTTTTAACCCGTTGCAACAAACAGAACAGCACAGAGCTTCTCTGAACACCGACTGTATCATTTGGTATCAAGAAATATATATGGAAATATGGAAGAGGGAATCAAATGGAATTCTCCAAACCAGACAAAACAGAGGAAGTTACAAGCAACATTTCCTTGGAATGGACAGAAGAAATATTAAGTTGGGACAGTGCATTACAGTGGATATAGCACTGAACTGAGTACTAGGATAGGTGGATCCTCATCCTGGTATGTAATCTTGGACAATGGCTTTGTTTCCTTTTCTTCCCTCACCCTCGACTTTGTCTGTGACCTGCAGACATTCAGGAACTCCAGGGCGAGTTGCTGCTCTCCCAGAAGAATCCATGAATGTACAAGCATTCAGGCTTTTTTTCTTCCAGAGTAAAAATGGCTGATCCAGGAGAAAAATAACCTGGGAGCAACCAGAGTTAAATCAGCTTCAGGATAATTTCTCTTGGGGGAGTGAGTGTTTGTACATTCATGGCATCTCTCATAAGAGAGCACAGTCCTCCAGCACCCCCCATCCCAGGAGGCAGTGTGTCACTTGCTGGACTCTGCTCCTTCAGCAAGGAGCAGAACATGCCCTGTTAACAATCCCCACATTGTGCTGCAGGGAAACTGGGTGACCATGGGCAGTCTGGGTCAGCCAATCAGGACTGCCCTGTATACTACCACTATCTGTTATCAGACAGAATAAAGGAGTCTGCACAGAGCCCTCTCCGGGCTTCACAGTGTTAGGACTGCAAGCTCCATGATCTTCAGGGTCTCAGCATTTAAATATCTGTACATGTGGCTCTGGGTAAGATTTTCTACAAGGAAAACAAACCTGGGAGAATTCTAGCATGCAGCCTACATTTACTGAAAGTTATTTGGGGGGGGAAAAAGACTGGCAGTTACAATTTGCATATATAGGACCTTGTACAAGGAAGTTCTGACAAAGTTTGGCAGGTTTAGGGGCTGTTACAATAACAATAATAAAGCAAAATGATTTGTCTGGAGATTTTTTCAAGGAGCAGCATTTTTCATACAGGTTGAAGCACAAGACATCTCTACTCTGTCCAGAACTGGATTTAATTGCTTTAAGATGATGAAGTCAGGAATGTGGATCTATCAATGGAATAAATCATCTTGAAACAATATAAGGCAGTAGAATACTGGGGGAATTCAAGGTTACATGCTCGGAGGCACTCTCCTTTCCTCCATAAAGAGGTAATATCTATGCCCATTGCACAGATTCAGCCATATTTTATACACCTTTTATTGTGAAAATGGTTGAAGCCATCAAATGAAACCCTTGTCTTCCAGCTAGTCTGAAAGCTCCTTCACCTTTTCAGCACCAGTCACTGATGTGTGCAGATCTCCCCTCTTCTCTCTCTTTTAAATCGACTGCTATTTGCAAGGACAGCATCTCCGATCGGGAAATTCAAGAAATGCTAGGTCAAAGTCTTATATAAGAACTTGCAGAGAAGGGAATTAAAAAGAATGTTAGTTTGGGCCAATAGGACAAAGTAATTGAGAGTCTAAAAGGAGGGCTTGGAGACTACTGGGGTCTCACTGCACATGTAAAACTGGACAAGCTTGTTATTAACCAAGCAGATTGTTTCAAATGTACACAACTGCCTGGTCCCAAAAAAACATTCATGTGTTTGCATTGATAGTCTACTGTAGGTGGAGAGTTCCATATTCGTACAGAAGAAATGGGTAACTGCAGGAACGCGTGCAAGTGAGTATTGTGTGTGTGCAATTTCTCACTTGTAAATTTTGCAAGCACTCAGGTTATTTTTTTTTAAATGGTGGTTCATAAAATCCTATATAATAGGAACAACAAAAACCTCATAAAATAAATGGAGAGTTTTGATTTTTTTTCCCCTAGTATAGCTTTGACAGAGCTGTACAATTCAAAACCAGAAGCAGGTTCAGGTTTTAAAACTTTCCTGGGTGTTCAGAGCTAGGATTCAGTCATGTGTATTTTATGTCATACATTTCATCCATACCTCACCTTGGTTTTATTCCACTTGAACTTAATAGATATCAACAGTTCTACTCCCAATTTATACCACGCTAAATAAGAAGAAAGTCCGAGCCCCAAAATTCAACTGTATTCAGTAAAGTGGACTCTTCTATTTGGCTGTGATCATGATTCTTGTCTGAGATGTTCCAGAATCTGAGCACAAAAAAATGCTTCTCCCTATTTCTGTTCACCTTCACAATGCTATTCACTCAAGATTTAGAGCACACAAAAGAAAGACAGGCAACTGCATACTCTGCCCATTTTTTAATTATTATTTTTAGCTTTTTTTTTTCTTGCTGTGATCACAGCTGAACTTCCTACTGGTCTACAGGGAATGGAGAGCAATAACTTTAAATGGCCGAGTAGATGCGGCAGTGGCCGCTAGCCAGCACTAATTTCCAACCTTGCTGTGCTGAAGAAAAGGGAAAGAAAAAGTGAGAGGAGAAAGAATGAAAACCAGAAAAATCAGATATATTCCTTAATGTTAGTGAGAATTGGAAAGTCCTGTTAGTGGTTTCATTAACAGCTCTAAGTTTCTATTTAAAAAAAAAAAAGAAATTGGAGTATCTGTTTAAAAAGAGAGTGAATATTTTCCCTTAGATGAGGAATGTCCTTGGGACATTCAGGCCTCTGCCTTATTGCACGCAGGGTGCAATTTAATAGACCAAGTAAAGCACTCTATCTACTAGAGTTCCACAAGCATTGGCAAAGAGATTAAAAATAAAGACTTAACCTAATTTGGGACCCTGTCATGCCTGAATTCACTATTCTTATATTTCTTGTATTTCAGATGCCCAAGGGTCCAAGTTCCATTTCTAAACCTACATTGTAGCCCCTTTTTGGACTGTAAGTCACTTTGGGTCTAATCCTTACCATCTACGCCATAGTTTAATCAAATGAGGATGCTTCAAAAATTAATATTTTTAGGCACTTTTCCCCATCAAGAAGTCTCAGAATCACAGCACTGGCTGCCACTAAAAGGGAATGTAGTAGCTATTGGACAGTGCATAGCTATGCCATGCTAGGCAATTGTCTAGATCAAAAGCAGAGCAGGAATGCTCATGTCCAAATAAAATTTATGAGGAATTTTGGAAAAATGGGATCACCCGCACTGATGTCTGGCCAGGAAAATGGAAACAAGCTGATGAAGAACATTTTGTGATCCTTATTGACAACAACCTCTGAGAATCTAGGCCCTGTTTCTACATATATGTACATTTTTACCCTTTAAGCACATGAATAATCTCATTGTGTCTGAAGGACTGGATTATTACTGGCCATGGAAAAGAATGTTGCATCACTATGAGCTTGTCTTCATTGCAACAGCTAGCTCCAGTGAGAGTCACCATAATGCAAAGTAACTTTCCATCTGGACTGAGTGTTTGGATTAGCAACACAGACTAGATTAGCATCTGATGAGCTGTTGCAATTTGAGACGATTCATCCCCACTGCACTACCAGTACAGTATCAACAGCACTTGAGCTTCAACCAACTCCTTTGGTCCTGGAATGGGAGAGCTAGTTCTGGCTTAAAGTTCCCCTGAACTCAAAAGAGAGATTTTTAATTGTAGATGGCAGTTGGGTTAGAAGCAAGAATTGAGTTATAGCTCAAGCTAACACTTCAATAAGAACAAGCCCTAACTCAAGGGGCCATATCCTAACCTCAGTGAGGATAACAGATGAACAGGATTTGACCAAAATGGGCAGAGAATGCAAATGGGTTTAAAGCATCAAAACATTTGAAGAAATGCAAAATACAAGGGAGGACGATGCATTATATAACACCATAAAAACGCACGGAAAGAATCTCTCAGGTACTATAATTTGAATTTGCGCCTCCACCCTCGCCCTGCAAAATAGCGGGGCTTTTTAAATGCATTGGAGGAATACATTGCCTAAGAATTATGATTTTTTGTTCTTTTACTTCCACTCCCTAGGAGAAAGTGCAGACTGGATTGAATTTTTCCTTTCCAACCCTAAGAACGTATGCTTATTGCAATGAGGCACATTATTACTTGAGGATAGTGAGTGCTGATTGGAGACTCCTTAGTCAAGGCTACAGGATCAAACGTTAGTTTTGAATTAAAGCATATACTAAACCGATTGTTCAACGCTAAGTACATGATGCTGCTGCCTTTGAAGTCAGAGAGACAGGGGCCACTTATTTCAATGTGGAGCCGTTCCATTTACTTGTGTCATTTTTTTCATTGACTTAATGAGCTCTGGATAAGGCCCTGAAGCTTGAGTCTGGCAGAACAGTGAAGCATGTGGTCAACATTAAGCAGGCAAGTAGTTCCACTGAAGTCAACTGTTGGGACTAACAGGACAATGAATAAGACTACTTGTGTGCTTAAACATATGTTTAAGTGCCTTGCTCAATTAGGGTCAGATGTTTAAAAATACTTGGACATGGCTGCACTCAGCATTACAAGGCCTAAGGGACAGATTTTAAAAAGTATTTAGGTGCCTAACTCCCACTGACTTCCATACGACATTGGGCCTAAGTCAATGGAAGTTAGGTGTTGCGATCACTTTAAAAATGTAGCTCTAAAGTTTATTTTCAGAAGTGACATAGGCACATAGGAACTTAACTATCATTGAGTATAGTGGGAATCAGGTTTCTAAGGGTTAATCATGTCTGAAAATAGGATTTGGACATTTAATTCCTTAGGCCTTACAATGCTGAGTAAAGTAACACCTAAATACCCTTAAAAACCTGAGATATAGTGGCAAACTGCTCCCATTACAATTTAGTGGGAGGATGCGGATATCTAGTTTCCATATACAGACTGGCCATTTCCATATGCAAAAGTAGGATTTACATTTTGTGAGTCCAGTTTAATGCCCCAAATTAATAACATACCCTTAATTTACAGGCCAGTTTGCACTGCTATACTTTGGAAAGTCCTGACCTCTGAGAATGAAAGATGAGGCTCTGAAAGTGCAAAGTATCTTTATTAACCATCATTTTACTTACACAGAACAAAACCCTGGAGGACCCTTAGCAGAAAGGTTCTTTAAAAAATGTGAGCACTCAATTTGGGATTCATTTAAAAAAGGGCAGGATGGATCAATGATGTTCTGGCTTAAACAAAAGTCTTGGAAATGATGCTCTCTTATAAGTGCAGAGACAGGAGTGAATGAGAAGAAAAATACTTGCAAAAAGGGTGCATTTATTTACCTTCGGACAAGCATTTCTGTTGGGGAGCTGCCTGGCTATTTCTCCTGAAAGAGCCTATGTGGGCTTGTGCTTTGCCAAACTGAGTTTTTGGGGCAAAATGGTAAGTGTTTCGTTCACTTTTATCTTTCTCCCCCCATCTCTTCCTTAACAAGTTGAGCCACAGTCACATTCCATTCCCTCACTACGATTGTTTCATTAGATTCTTTATGTTTCTTCTTCTTTTTTTCTGAATCCTGAAATATGCTCTGAATTAAGAGAAAAGCTCTGTCACTTGGGATTGGACTGCTGCTGAACTGCTGTGTGTGTAGGGGGGGAGCACGCTCGTGCATGCGTGTGTGTGTGCGTGCACGCCAAAAGCACCTCAGGGGCTCTCCCTAACTGTTGGGGTCCCAAAAAGGGTCTACTTTTCCTGATTGGCTGCCCTCTGCAGAGACAGGGGGGAAGAGCTTTCCTCCACCCCCACTAACACTACCCTCCCTCTAAAGCACATCTGTCCAAGCTTGCTCACTGCTGGCCCTTTCCTTCTGGCTCTTTCCATATGCTACAGGCATTTTTGGCCTGACTGAATCCTTAGTGCATTATGCAGGAGGCCCCTGGTTCAAAAGTTCTCCCCCACTTATAATATGTAACCCAGAGGAAAATATGTGTGTGTGTGTGTGTGTGGGTGTGTGTGCGTGTGCGCGCATGCGTGGAGGGGGGTCAGCAAAAAATAAGATGTTCAGGCTGTTTACCCTTACCTCAAAAGAGGAAAATTATCAGAGGTAAAATAATACATAGCTTGCCTTTTAACCTTTTCTGTTCCATGAGCAAGCCATGAAGGTGGGATTTTTCAGGCTGACTTGTAAACAGAAATTCAGCAGCATGGAAATCTCCTCAGTCTATATAGTTTCTACCTCTGGTTCATTTACTCTGGACTGAAGGCAGATGGGTGTAAAATGTGCACAGGAGCGCATGTGGACACACACACACACGCATGCATGCACACACTGAGAAAACTTGCTGTATACTGCTTTGTCTGGTCTCAGGTTTAAGGCTTAAATTTGGGAAACAGTCAGTGCAGCTGGAAAACATCTTGTCTGGATTGTGCTGGTTTAGCCCTAGTGAGGATTATGAGTGCGAGCAGCTACAGTGTACTGGTATAAAACCTTCCTGAGACCTAAGTTAGACTACCTAATTCCTCATTTGGCTATACATGAACACACAGGGATTGGAGAACAGGAATTTAAGGTAGAAATGCAGGGCAAGCTCCTCTTCTAAGGCACTTATGGCTACATACACACATTCAAATAATGTGGTGGGAGAAGTCTCTCAGGTTTGTTCTCCTGGTAGAAAAACTTACCCAAAGATAGCATATATAGACATTTGCTCTCCTGGAAGTGATTTAACTCTGGTTGTTCCTAGATTAGTTTTTCTCCTGGAGCAGCCACTTTTACTCTGGAAGTAAAAGCCTGGACATCTGTATATTTGTGTTTCTCCTGGGAGACCAGTGACTGTCTGTATTTGAAAACTGTCTATCATGTTTCTGCCATTGCTTATTATTGGCCTGGATACAAAACCATAGAAGGCTTCTCTGACAAAAGTAATGGTTAGTGCAGCAGGCTTCGTTATTTGAGGTTCTACTATTTTACCGTGCATGCTGTCATCCCTGCCTTATGGTTCATAAATGTGCACTATATATGCTAGGCACATCAGGAGGCTAGACAGCTTCCATATGAGATTCCTGCACAAGGTCCTGAAAATAAAGAGGGAAGACAAAATGCCAAATACAGCAGTGCTGGAGCACACAGGATTGATACACCTAAAAACCATTATCAAGAAAAAGAGGTTGCGATGGCTCGGCCATGGGAGGAGACCATATCCCCAAGAATATTTTGTACAAGGAAATTTGAGATGGCTCTAGAAAATCGGGTTGTCCTCTATGGTGGTACCATAAGGTGTGCAAAAGTGACATAAAGTCATTCAACATCAATGTAGAAAGCTGGGAGGAGTGCGCAGAATCAGGTCCAATCTGGAAAGAACATGTGGCACTGGGTGCAGCTCAACATGAAGCGGCTTTGATCCAGAGGACAGAAGCAAAACAAGAAAGAAGGATGCAACAGGCTGTAAACTTGGACTCCAACTCAGACAACACATGGATCTGTGAAACTGGTAACAAGCTGTGTCACTCTTGAATTGGGCTTGTCAGCCACAAGCAGGTTCATTAGGCACCTGATTAGACCCCTTACGTGTATACCAAGATCCGGAGGACTGACCTTTTCTAACCTGACCTTTAGCTCCATGCGTGTTCTGTGGCAAGTTATGGTACTTAGACTTTAAGATTCACTTGTCTACTAATTACTTTTATTTCAGGTTGGACACCCAAACATTTGTGAGACAAAATTATGCATGTACAGTTCTGACTATCTCACCATCCTTCAGTTTCTGCATGAGAGATAATAATTCTTACCAAGTACATTATGGAATTTCTTTTCCTGAGACAAACTTATTTGTCAATCAATAACCACAGATATCAAACAGATGTTGTAGATAGGGATGATCCTGCCCTCAGCAGGGGTTGGACTATATGACTTCCTGAGGTTCCTTGCAGCTGCATTTTTTAAATAATTCTATTATATGAAAATAGGCTATATATATATATATATATATATATATATATAT
>NW_017729011.1:9870379-9871524 GCF_001723915.1 Gavialis gangeticus | reverse complement strand
TATATATATATATATGAGCATTAATTACTATTTACCATTTGACAAGGGAGGAAGTTAAGACACTAAAGCATGTGCAGGAATGCCAGGTTTTTTTTCTTTGCAAAATGTATATCTAAGCAACTACCAAGAAAACCACAGCTCAGATACTCAGTACCATTAGAATGCCTCAGATTTTATATGAATGTGGTACCTGGGCACTTACTGAGAAGAGCTACAACTAAATACCTTAAAAAAAAAAGTGTTAGGGTGAATATACTTTTAATCCTTATCCCGTTTTTTGCAATCTGTTAAGGAGCTGGATCATGCTTACAGAAGTGTGATTTGACATAGCCAAGGTAGTGACAGACAGTAGTCCCTCTTCCCTACTCTGTATGCCAAGATATCAAAGAAACAAGGCTGGAAGGATACTTTAGGGCAGGGATGTCAAAGATTTGGCCCACAGGCTGGAACTGGCCTGTAGACCCAGACCCAATGTCGTCTGCCACATGATGCACATGCTGGCCCTGGCCCACATGCCTCATGCGGGGTGTAGAGCCCAATTAATGTAGGCTGCACACAGCATGGGACTGTGCTGCATGTGGTACCTGTTGCCAGACTGGCTCTCAGCACTGGATCCAGGGCTCATTCAGATCTTGCTCATAGACCAGCTTCATGTGCCAGATCTAGTGTTCAGGGACAGTCTGACGTGGGTACTACGAACAGCACGTGCACCAAACTAGCTCTGCATGCTTGCTGGCTTCACATACCGTGTGTCACACGTGGGGCAGGGACTGATATGCTGCATATGGTGCAGGGACATGCTCACTGCAAGCAATATACGTGGCCAATAGAGCTGTGCAAAGCTTCAGGTGGTGATTCGATTTGGAGGAGATTTGGCCCAATTTGGTGACCTAATCTCCAAATCCGATTTGAATCAAGGGACCAATTTAAAGGTCTGAATCAATTCAAAGCTCTCTGAATCTTCAGCAATCTTCCTGCAGAGCCTCCCATGCAGCGTGGGGCAGTGGGGGGCAGTCAGGATCACCTCCCGCCCCCAGCAGCACCTACTGAGTTGGGTTTTTTTTTTAACAAGTGCTGGAAGCTGGGGCAGGAGGGACAGCCATTGCTGGGCTGGGAGAGAGGGTGGGGGATGGGCCTGGCATGCC
>NW_017729011.1:9842342-9865379 GCF_001723915.1 Gavialis gangeticus | reverse complement strand
ATCACCTCCTGCCCCCGGCAGCACCTACTGAGTTGGGTTTTTTTTTTAACAAGTGCTGGAAGCTGGGGCAGGAGGGACAGCCATTGCTGGGCTGGGAGAGAGGGTGGGGGATGGGCCTGGCATGCCTGATTCGGAGATTTGGCAGTAGCCGAATCTCCTAATCAGATTTGGCCAAATTGAATCAGGACAGTGTTTCGAATCACTGAATTTAATCACTGTCCCCTGAATCGGCTGAATCCGAAACGAATACTAGCTGCTTTGTACAGGCTGCTTAGTGGCCAGTCCAAGGTGTGTGCTGTATGTGGTGCCCATGTTGGACCAGCCTTGTGGGCTAGATACAGCCCACAGTCTGGCCCTGCTCCTCTCATTTGACCTGAGGGGCTGGGCCAGTTTGACAGCCCTGCTTTAGGGGATAGGATACTTGCCCAGGAGCCAGACATTAGCTCCTTAGGTTTCCTATTTGTCTCCTCCTGGATTATCTTGAACAATTATTAATCTATGCTCTACCTCAGCTCCTCATCTGTAAAAATGATTGCACTTTCTTCCTTGTACATTAAGCAGAGAATATATTGCTCATCATATTGTGCTCAGGTACCTTTTTTCTTCATTCCTGCACTAACTAAACAGAAGGCTGTTTACACTTCACCTACCTACTGGTATCAGTCTTTCTATTATCATTTTAAAAATATATGTTTTATTTGGTTAATTCTTAATTGCACTGATTTTGAATTAGGACTTTATGTTAGGTGCCACACAAACATAGAAATGATAGGAACGTAGAGAAGGGACCTCAAGGAGTCATTTTATCCAGGCCAGTCAAACTAAGGCAGGATCAAATATATCATCCAGAACAAAAGTTTGTCTAACCAATCCACAAGCTCCAGTGAAAGGGATTCTGCAGCTTCCTGAAGTACTCTGTTTCAGTGCTTAAATATCTTTGTCAGAAAAGTTTACATGATACCTAGCCCAAGTCTTCTTGGCTGCAAATAAAGCCAGTTATTTCTTACCCTACACTGAGCAGTCATGGAGTTCAATTGATCACCATCCCCTTTGTAACAGTCTTTTACATATTTGAAGACTGTTATCATGTGTCCCCTCAGTCTTTTATTTCCTAGACTAAACAAATCTAGTTCTTTCAATCTTTCCTCAGGGTCCTGTTTTCCAAAACTCTTATCTTCTTGTTTCTTTCCACTGGACTCTGTCCAATTTATCTCCACCTTTAAGTCTGATGTGCAAAACTGGACATTATTGCAGCTGAGGCCTCACCAGCCCTAAACAAAGCAGAATAATTATATTCCCTATTTTTGTTGACACATATTCAGTTAGTGGTCTATAAGTGCTCCCAAATTATTTTATGCAGTACCATTGCCTAGCTAGTTATCTCATGTTTTGTGGTTAATTTTGTATTTACATTTGATTCTTAAGTGTAATAATTTGCACTTTCCTTTATTATATTTCATATTGTTGATTTTGGATCATTTCTTCCATTTATCACAATCATGTTGGACTTTACTCCTGTTTCCCAAAATGATCGTATCCCCTGCCAGCATCATGACATCTGAAAATTATATAAATGTACCCTCTATTCCATCATCCCAGTAGTCAATGAAAACATTGAACACTGTTAGACCCAGACAGATATGTCATCCTTTTGACACTGAAACATTCACATCAGCTTTTTGGCCATGGTTTTATAACTTCCATAAAGTACACCTACATTATAATAATTTCATCTAAACCACATTTCCTAGTTTGCTTATAAGAATGTCATCTGGGACAATGTCCAAAGTTTTACTAAAGTCAAAATATATCAAACCTACAGCTTCCTCCTTATCCCCTAGGTCAGTTAGCCTGTCACAGAGGAAATTAAATTGGTTTGACATGATTTGTTTTGGACAAATCCATGTTGGCTATTTCTTCTCACATTATTTTCTGGGTGCTAATAAATCAATTGTTTAATAATTTGTTCTAGTATCTTTCTGAGTAATGAAGTTAGGCTGACCATACCATCATCCCTAAGTACTCCTTTTTTCCTTCTTTAAAAATAGGCACAATGTTTGCCCTCTGCCAGTTTTCTAAGGCCACCCACATGCTCCTCAGTTCTCAAAAGTAATTGCTAATAGTTCTGCGGTCACTATGGCTAATTCTGCATGTAGCCTGAGCTGAAGATCAAACTGTGCTTATCTGAATACATTTAACTTACTTAAATATTCTTTAACCTGTTCTCTCCCTATCCTGGCCTCAGCTCCTGTCACCTTCTTAAAATTTATTGCATTAAGTATCTGGTCACACTTAACTATTTTTGGGAAGGCTGAAGCAAAAAAAGGCATAGAATATTTCTGTATTTTCCATGTCATCCATCATATCTTCTCTTTCCTTGTTAAGTGACAGACCAAATATCTTGGCATTTGTTGTTTGCATTTATGTTCTTCAGGGTCTTTGAATTAGGAACTGATTTATGAGTGTAAAATAACACAAAAACAGTGTCTCCATTATCTAGAAATTCAAATACCGCAAGCAGATGGGTTGATACATAATTTTTGGCTCCGTAATTGGGTCCATAAATAGTTCAGCACCATTAAAATGTAGGGGAAAACACATTCACTTGAAAACCAAAAGAAATTTAGCAAGCATAAATACAAATGCAAAAACCTGAACAACCTGAACCAACAGATATTTGCCAACTCACTGGCATGAACGTGTTGACCAATGAAAGCATTGTGAAAAGCAGCTTTGGATGCTGGCATACAAGGATCTAATTTTCACATGTATCTAACCAAATTATTTCAAGGCATTATTTTTTCCCCCTAAAGATGGGGGGTGGGGGGAGGCAAGGGGCAAGCACAATAGATTTTGAAAAAAAAATGTCTGTTATTCAAAGTTAAATCACAGAGGATGGGAAAGTAGGGCTGGAAGGAAAGGACCTCATGAGGTCCTCCAGTCCAGTGATTACCAACATTTTTTTGGACCAGGACCCACTTGTAAACCTCAGTGGCCAGTCCTGACCCAGTGCCCATCACTCCCGACCCGCAGCCCCCTGCCCCCAGGCACCAGTCCCCCAGTGTGTGGGGCAGGGTGTGTGTGTGTGTGGCATGGGGAGTACCAAGCAGCTCTTTGCAGGCTAAAACTCTGCCAGCCTTAAAGGGAAAAGACAGCTTCTCATGTTTTTCTCCTTTAAAGGAGAATCCATTTTTAAAGTGTGTTGATTTATCTTTAAAGTTTGCTTGCAACCCTTTCATATATTCTTACTACCTACTTTTAGGCCCCCAGTCTGCTGAAGAGACTGAATAGATTGTCCCAGATCCTCTGCCAGCACAAATTAGTTCACTGTCCTCCAGATTCCTTTGCATCCCTGCACCGTCTGCTCCTCAGAGTGAGGCTGGTCCCATCCCCTGGGCTGCCAGTGGTGGGGCAGGGGGCAGGAGGGTGGGGGAATGGAGGCCCCTCACCATGCAGAACCTCCCCTCCTCTCTGTGCTTTCTTGGGTCTGGGGGTGCAGAGCCAGGGCCAAGGCCAGGCCATGGGTGCAGACCACTCTTTCCCCCCACCCCCGATGCTGCCAGCCTGCATGGCTCTAAGTTCTGCTCCTGTCCGCCTGTGTCAGCTAAGCCAGGCAAGATGAAGGGAAGGGTGGGGGAACACAGGCTCCCCCCAACTGTGCTTTTGTGCTTTCTTGGGTCTGATGGGGCTGGGGTCAGGCCTGCAGGGTGGTGGCTTCTGCTCCCACACCCCCAGTGCTGAGTGGCTCTGCTCATAGTCCTAGTATGGCACTCAGGCCCAGACCCTACCCACCTGTATCAGCTGAGCTGTGCAGCAGCGGGGGAAGGGAGGACAAGAGCCCCTGCCCTGCGGGTCTGGCACCAGCCACTCCAGACCCAAGCAAGCACAGCTGGGGGGAACCTACACTCCTCCACCCTTCACCCTGCATCACCTGGCTCAGCTGACAGGGACAAACATTCAGAAAGCTTGAGCCTGAATTGATTCAGTCTTTGCAGATTAGTCTAACTTGGCTAGGCTAAATCAGTTTGTAACTGTAGAGACATCCCAGACATGCAAGCACATGCTTTAGTGGCTCAGGCTAGAGGCTGGGGGGTGCTAGAGCAGCCCTCCCTTCCTTCCATACAGCTGAGCTGAGGGGGGCATGACAGGATGCTGTGATTAAGGAGAGGTTTCCCCCTTCCTGTCCAGCCCAGCAGGGAATTGATAACAGGGTTTATCATTCCTAACTCAGTGTTTATCACTCCATTAAGAAAACAACAGAGGGACATTACCGGATACCTGTTGATTCTGCCTTTGTCCCATCTACCACAGCCATAGCTAGCATGTGGTCTGCTAGCTAATACACAGACACCTCTAAGCAAGGCAGAGGGGAGGAGGGAATTTCTCCTTAGCAGGGAGTAGTGAGGGGAGGCAGGGGAGCAGCCTGTAGGCTCTGCCAAGCTGCAGCCAGGGAGCAAAGGAGAGGGGACAGCCCTACTGTGGAGCAGAGAGCCCTTCCCATCCCAGAGAGCATTTTGGGATGCTGGGGGAGTCTGGTTTATCTTAAACCAGCAAGGGGTCTGGGACAGACATTGCATAAACTGGTTTGACCCAAATCAGTTAAGTCTAATACTACATTCAACCAGGGTTATCTCAAACCAGTTTCAGCCATTTTGAAACTGGTTTGTACACACTGAATATCTGTTCTGTTACAGTTTTAAACCAGTTTCTGATCACTTAAACTGGTTTACATGTAATGTCTGTTAGGGGTGTGTGAAATAGGCCGTATTTCATTCGGATTCGGCCTGAATTGGAGACAGTGATTTGACTTGTTGATTTGGCTCACAGCCCCTGATTTGATTTGGCTGAACCAAATCTGAAGATTCAATGCTGATTCTGAGAATCAGCAATTCGAACATAAACACAGCTTTAAATGTTTTTTCTACATACCTCAAGGTACCAGGTGTGGCTCATGAACGCTGCAATGCTGGGGTGGATGGAGCATCCCACAGGAGCGCTGGATGGGGGGAGGGCCTTCACATGCTCAGCAGTGAACCTGAAAGTGGTCCAGAAGTACTTCTGGGTCCGCCGGGGAGCATGCTGCCCCCACCCCCTTACACTGGGGGTCCCCCATGTGCTTGGCGGCGAACCTGGAAGCGGACCGGAAGTACTTCTGGGTCTGCCAGGGAACACATGGGGTCCCCCCCATCACCCTCCCTGGCTCAATGATCAGCCATGGGAGACCCCAGGTGCCCCCCAAGACCCAGGAGGCATCAGTTGCCAAGCTGGGAGGTGGGGGGGAGGGTTCCCCACACGTTCTGCGGCAGACCCAGAAGTGGACTGGAAGTACTTCTTGTCCACTTCTAGGTCTGCTGCCAAGCATGCTGGGGACCCCCCCCACGCTCCTGTGGGAGACTCCATCTGCCCCACCATCTCAGTGTTCATGAGCCACCTGGTACCTTGAGGTATGTAGAAAAAACACTTTAAGCTGTGTCTATATCCGAATCATCGAATCTCTCCGAATCCATTCAGAGGGTTCCATTTCAATTTGGAGGGATTAAAGGGTCTCCTGATTCAATTCGAATTTCAATCAGAGACCAAAGCTTCACACAGCCCTAATGTCTGTCCATAGCCCATCAGGGAGGAGCAGGGCTGAGAGCCATTTGGGCTATCAGACAAACAGAGCACCACTGCGGTAGGGGGAGGAGAGGCTAGTTAGCTCTGTTGTTAGTCTGTTAGACAGTTCAATTCCCATGAAACAAAATTTCATCTTTAACAACAGATCCTTAACAACAGAAGGAGAACCAAAATCCTTTACCCTCTCTGGACATAAGAAAAAGAACCGCTTTCCACTCTGACTTTTGCCCAGCACGGTAGCCTGGTTTCTCATCCTGCAAGCTGTTCCCTCACAGCTTACCTCCTCCTGCTCTCTCCTTTAAGATTTAACCTCCCAGTGAGATAGTCCCTCATTAGAAAATGTCCCACAGCTGCACTTTTTTTTTTCCCCTTCTTAAGGGGACAGATCACCTTGTTAAAACAACCCATTAAGTTGTTGGGTTTTGTTTTGGAATAAGAGCATGTTTCATATTCATCTTATGGTCCACTGTAACCCCCAGGTCATTCTCTGCAGTACTGCATCATTCCTCGGTCTATATTTATATGTGCAATTATTCCATCCCAAGTGCAGGGATAGTTTTTCAACATAGCTCTTAAGCAAGAAAATGTCAGAAAACTTGGGAGTTGATTATTTCTTAATTAGAAGTGGCTCAAATTATTTGAAATAATGATTTGTACATGTTGCATCTGGATTAACATGGAAGGAATATTTCTTCCTGATTCACAATGTAAACCAGACATGCAATCAGATTTGGACAAGCCTCACTTAGAATAAGAGAACCAAAGTGATTATACTGGGCCAAGTGTTTCTGATAAAGCTCTAACTAAAGAGATTCCCTGCACAGAGTCAAACTAAATATATTTTGATCCAAAAAAATGGGTTAACGGGGAGGAAGCAGCTGAAGGAATCTGGAAAGGAGGGAAGGATGTGATAGGGTCAGAGAAGGTAAAAACTGAATTTGAGACAAGGAAGAAGAGAGAACTCAAACATTTACATAAATTACATAAATTGAGGATCTGGATTAAGGCCCAGATCCTCAAAATAATTTAGACATGTAACTCCCATGCAAATCCTTCACTGGCATAAACCTGGGGGCAGCAACAGAAGATGGATCCAGTCTGTGGAGCCGGGGAAGCTTCACTCACACTGCAGCTGAGTGGCTAGAGAGGCTTCATGGCAGGACATGCAGTGGCATACTGTGTGCAACCGTGGGGCAGGGAAAAGGGGCAGAGCCAGAATCATTGATCTGTATGGACCCAAGTGGTTTGATCTGTCCTGCCACTCCAAAACCTGACTGACTACAGGTATACATGGCTGGAGCTCATCTGAAGGCAATGGAGACACTCCTTTTTACCCCAGTAGAGAATCTCCATCCCCTTGAAGGGCTGCATTCTTTAAGCAAGCAGGATTTTTAACTCTTAAGATCTGGGTGCCTACAATAAATCAAAGGTTGTGGAGGTTCCTTTCAGGCCTCTGACTCCAGCCCCCTGCATTCCCGGATAGGCATTTCTCTAAAAAATCCTAAAAAGTCATCAGCTCCAGCCCTTCACACACAGACCACAGCTACAAAGCAATTTATAAAAACAAAGTCTATAATCCTCCACAGGGTGCTTCAGGTAAAAAGTATGGGAGGCAAAGGAAGGGTGCCACTGTCATATATTAAGCTAATATATGCTCACATGATTGTCTTTTTCCTCCTTAGTAACCCTTAGGGCCCAAGCATAAAAATCAAGTGGCTAGGATTGACTGAAATAATTTGAAATAATCGAGGCTCCGAATGAATGCAGCGAGTCTGCCAATATTGTTTCATGCCTTTTCTCTATTTCCAAATGGCACCTGAGAGCAACCAATTCACTGAATAATTCTTAATTTCTCTCTTCTTGTTTGAATTTTCTGACTCTATTTGTTTAACCCTCTGAAATACTCTGCGAGGTAGCAAGCATGGAGGAACATATGCAGAGCTGAACTGAGTCCAGCAGTCTTCAATGAATAAGAGAACTAGGGCCCTGTGAAAATTTCAGTTATATTAGGAAACAAACAAAAACAGAGTAATCCACTAACCCTTTGGATTTTATTTTAATTTTACTAAATTAAATCCTTGAAAATTGCCAATGGGTTGCTCACAAATACAATTTTTTTAATACCCCCCTCCACCCCCTGAAAAACAAAAAACAAAACCCCAAACCAAACAGACCCCTTCTTTTTGGAATGAGTCTGGTTCTGGAGCAAAACTTGATATTTTTTATAACACTTTTCTAAAATTTCAACTTCTAAACGTGTGTTTAATTAATACCACCCCGCCCTTCCACGCTTAGTACAACAGACACACTGCAGAGGTTCCCTGGATTTCAAAGCTGTTGGGTTTTTTTCAGATGCCAGTCAAAAATTTGTACAAACCAAAAGAAAACCAAAAAATTATGAACATTTTCACTGGGAATATTATAAACAAATATTGGACAACTTCACACGATGCTTAAAATCTCGAGTCACTCGGTACCAGTCTATTTAAGTCCCAACTGTATTCTGTGACTCATCTGTATATCCTTGTTGAGCGCTTATTGCAATATCTTCTCCCTAAATAGAGAGTGAAATGCTAAAGGAAAGAAGACTTCAGATCTGGATCCAGATGCCTGTGTGCATCAAAGATATGCCAGGAGGAGGGCGTAGTCTGTTCACACATGGACAGCAGCCGCACCTTTCCAGAGGGCTTTGTTTTCTTCTTTATGGGGCTGCACATGCCAAACGGCTGGATGAGGTTCTGGAAGATCCCATGACTGTGAACACCCTAATGTGAAGCAGTCTGGATAAAATATGTAGGCATTGCCTGACAAATGCAGAGCTGCTCAGAAACATCTTTATTTGTTCATGTCTGCATCCCAAAGCTTTTGATTTTACCCTTCTGCTTTGGAAATCTGAAGATAAGTATCAGCAGCTGGACACTGAGTAAAACTTAATCACAGACTCTGTGTAAATACTGAGGTTTCAAAAGAATGAAATTATGTCAAACAGCTTTATGCCCTGAACAGGAGAAGGGGGAGGAGGCGAGAGCAGTGAATTTGCTTGAGAAATCCAAGCCTCTTGAAATGTTTGAGGACATGTCTGAACATGCCTGAACTTGCCTGATGTTAAAGCCAGACAGAAATTTCTGCCTCCTCTTACTCAAACACGGAGCGGCCCCTCTGTTTAAATTGGAGTGATGATATCAGAGGAAATTAAGGATTAGGGACTAAGAGAGAGCGCCGTAAGAGGCTAAAACCTGCTAACTCTAGAGTACTATAGCTCAGCCACTTTGCACAGATCAAATAACTCAGCTTTAACTTATGTGTGAGCTGGACCCTTCTCCAAAGGTGAATGGCTAATTGAGTCCCTCTGCTCAATTCGTGGAATGAACCGAAGAGTGATTTGATTAATGCATGCAGACGTATATGCAAGGGGAGGGGAGAAAGAAATGAGAAAGTGCTCTCTGGAGGGTCAATATTAATTAAAGAAAGCTCACTAATGAAATCACAACCTACAAAACCATATTCCAACTACAAGGCCTCCCCTAACAATTTTAGCATCTATTACATATGCTCCTGGAGTTTGGTTTTTTTCATCTTAACTGAGCCAAGCTTTTCACTTTCCCTGTCATTACTCATTCAGGCTCCTTTGCTCCCCCATACTGCTTCTTGAAGATCACTTGGCACCAGGTTCTCATAACAGGGGAGGTCTTACATTCATTTAAGGGGAGATTTGCAAAGATAAAAATGGGAGTTAGCCTCTTATGGAAAGTCAGCGGGAGTCAGGTGTTTAGTTTAACTGCCCTTTTTAAAACTCTCCCTGGATTCTTGGGGATTTTATTCTGGTAACGTTTTTGTGCATTATAGAAAAAGCCAGATTTCAGGAACTATAGTTTTATTAAGCTTGCATTTCTTTGAAAGGCCTCAGGTCCTGACTCTACGACTTAATGTATATGAATATCCCTCTACATGGAGCCCCGAAAGAAAGCAGTGACATTCCAGGTAAGAGTGGGAAGCTCCCCAAATGGATCAAATTGCAATATAGGGACCTCAGTCTCTACTAGTTTAACAGTTCAGAAAGGTGTTACATTGCTCAACTGTTATAATACCCCTGCTTTGCTAGAGTGACTGCTATCCCTTGAGGCTTTGGTAGAACCAAGTTTTACCAGTGCTCCCATATATATGCTGAGCAGAATGCGCTGGGTATTGTAATGTGAGGGAACCAAGCCAGCTCAATTTTGCTTGTTGATCAGAAGAGAATAGATATAAACTGGAGGTGAGGCCCAAAGGACAAAGCATGGCAATTTGTTTTATAAATGAACTGCAAAAAAAAGGTGTAAAATACATGAATTTTAGATATAATGAAAGTTGATCTAGTTAAATAGGTGGCCTGTCTTGTAACATTATTCCACCCAAGAGCTTCGTACCAATGGCTTTGTTTTGCAGCAAGAATTTCTTTCATTTTCTTGTTTTGTAGATATTGTTGGAATTAAAAGCACAACAAAGGGAAGTGGCTTTTGATAAATCCACCAAACCACTGCAAAAGAAAAATCACTGTATGAGTTACATCCTTCTCTCCATATTATAAAGTTAATGGAAAAAGCTCTAAACAGATGTGATTAAAGAGGCTCTGTATAAAGCACCTTTTGAAAGTTTGTTTTACTGCGTTTAGATTAAGATAGATGAAGATGAGGGATTTGGCATATAACAGTATCTTTGAAGTGAGTGGATCAAACTTGTTTCTGAAGTAGGAGGATTGAATGACACTTGCAGGGAGAGGAAAGGGGAAACCCTTTTTTCCTCATAAATAGGATTCCTTCCTCAGTTGAGTAGCCTTATTTACTTCAAGGATACTCAAGCAAGTAAAAGAATGATATGTCTGATCCTTGGAAGGTAGTCAGCAATTGCTTTCAGCTGGAGATAAGCACACAGGCTAGTTAAACATTTTCTAATAATGTTCCTTAAAGCAATGAAATTTCCATTAGCTCAAATTTTTCTTTATTATTTTGTAATGCCTAACATTTTCAGCAGAGATAGACTGAATATGCGCCATTACAAACCAACATCTCTGCCTTGAAATTCTAGGAAATACCAACAGGATTGGTACTGTGACTGAAGAGTACTTATCTGAAAGCAATTAAAATGGAAAGACAAAGCAATCCAGCCCCCAAAATAATAAAAATGAAGATGAAGGGCTAAATCCTCAACTGGCAGAAAATGAGATAGTTCTGTTTAATTTAATTCTGATTTCTACCAGTTTCACATCTCCAAAACCTATTTGGAGACTTTACATGAAACAGAAGAAAGGAAATGCCAAAAGTTCCTTTTTCTCAAACGATGTGTCTTTGTTGGCACTCTACACAATGAATCCAGTAGATTTATTATGTCTTTGAAAATATCTTTACTGTGCTCCATACCTCCTGCTGGAGTATACACAATTTACTGGTAGCCAGAAGCCATTAGGTGGATCCGGTCCTTTCCCTTCATCCTGTTTCAACAAACAAAAATCCAATGTGCAAAGTCTACAGAAAAGAACAGCTGCAGATAGGAACTCAACTGAACATTTGACTGTAAATGAAGCCTCCACTAGCTTATTGCTTGGAAGTAAGGACAGAGGTTGAAAAGTAAATGCACTTTGTCCAGGGCAGGGCATTGCTAAAATAATTTCCGATGGCTTGTGCCAAAGTGCTGCAGTAAACGGACTTGGCTAACCCACCCTGATAAATGCAACAGTTATAAAAAAGAAACATTTCCAAAAGCATCCTAGAGTGAGCAACCAAAAGAAAGTCATACTCATTTTCCCTAAACTCCACCATAGTCAACAGGAAAAAATTATCCTCCCAGTGGCATTTTTCAGAGCTATGGATGGCTCTTCATGATCCTTAAATGTGTCTACCTCACTTCTGGTTAGCCTACTTCCTGCTTGGAATGATAAGTGGGTACCAGCTGTATGACTGTGGCTTATTCTCACAACATTTTTTATCCAAATAACCATCCACCCCAAAAAAGAAGTAGAGCTGAAAGAGCTACTCAGAACCTTCAGCTGTTTTTCCTCATTGCTTGCCATCAGCACTTTACATTATCAGAGAATCACAGAAAACGAGGGTTGGAAGGGACCTCAGGAGGTCTAGTCCAACCCCCAGCTCAAACCAGGACCAGCCCAAACTAGATCATCCCAGCCAAAGCTTTGTCTAATCATGTCTTAAAAACCTCCAAGGACCCCAAACTGGACACAATTCTTCATAGGTAGCCTCACCAGTGCTAAATAGAGGGGAATAATCACATCCCTTGATCTGCTGGCAACGCTTCTACTAATGCAGCCCAGTATGCTGTTAGCCTTCTTGGCAACAAGGGCACACTGTTGATTCATATTCATCTTATTATCCACTGTAACCCCCACGTCCCAATTCTGCAGAGCTCCTGCTTAGCCAGTCAGTTCCAATGGGATTGTTCCATCCTAAGTGCAGGACTTTGCACTTGTTGTCATTGAACCTCAGGAGATTTCTTTTGGTCCAATCCTTCAATTTATCTAGGTCACTCTGAATCCTAGCCCTACTCTCCAATGTATCTAATACTCCGCCCAGCTTGGTGTCATCTGCAAACTTGCTGATAGTGACCTGGAAGATGGCAGAGTGCAGTGATACAGATATTTATTGAACAAAACCAGCCCCAGTACTGACCCATGGGGCACACCACTTGATACTGGCTGCCAACTAGACATAGTGCCATTGAATACCACCCTCTAAGCCATTGACTACTACCCTCTACGCCTGATGATCCAGCCAGTTTTATGTCCATTTTACAGTCCACTCATCCTACCCATACTTCCTTAGCTTGCCTGCAAGAATGTTGTGAGAGACCACATCAAAAACCCTGCTGAAGTGAAGGCATACCACATCCACTGGTCTCCCTGCATACACAGAGCCAGTCATCTCATCATAGAAGGCAATCAGGTTGGTCGGGCATGACTTGCCCTTGGTGAATCCATGCTGACTATTCCTAATCACCTTCTCCTCCAAGTGGTTAGAAATGGATTCCTTGAGGATCTGCTCCATGATTTTTTCACGGACTGGGGTGAGGCTGACAAGTCTGTAATTCCTTGGATACTTATTTTTTCCCTTGCTTAAATATGGGTACTATATTTGCCCTTTTCCAGTCTTCCAGGACCTCTCCCAATCACAATGAGTTTTCAAAGATGATGACTGGTGGTTCTGTAATCACATTATCCAACTCCCTCAGCACCCTCAGGTGCATCCTGTCCAGCCCATCACTGAATGAGATGGGGCAGAACAATATTAACAATGCCTTTGGGTTCTAAGGACACCGGAGTCAATATCCTTCACAGTTGTAATAATTTCGAACAAGCAAGAATCTATTATTCCCAAGCTACTGATAGAAAGAAAAAACCCGAGTTAAACAGCTTTAAAGTGGCGTTTTAATTTCAGTGACATCATTAGAGTTGAGTGACAAAGTATATACTATATCTATTTGAAAATCATCGCTTACTTTTAATTGAAATCCTATTTTGGATAGATAATTCTGTTCCACTGAGTACATCATTTTACTTCTTTGTTTTTATCATCTTCTTCTTTCATATGACTGACTTGGAACAACAATTATAAATCCAGTCTAAGGTTAGTTAACCAGTTTAATACTCTGGAAGATGACAGCCTTCTTGTGGCCCACCCTGCTATGTGGAAATCCAAAACAGGAAAATCCAAAACTAATGTCATCATAATGGCGACCAAACACCCAATGGCCTCCTGTTTGGTGGAGCAACAACCATAGGAACCATTTGTTTTTATGAATCTCAAAGAAGTCAAAGTTTATCCTTTAGACCTCCCGAAGAAACTATACCGTAAGTTGGAAAACACTTACATTTACATTCCTGAGGTTCCTATACTTTTGCATCCAAAGGCTTAATTCTAGGCTCTGCAATGGAGTGCAGGTTCTGGATTGTTTTCCTCATTTGTTCTGAGTACTGCTGCATGGTTTCACTGTTTGAAAGCCAGAGCTGCCTCTAAGCTATAACTATTGCTTTCTGTAAATCAGCACTTCAAGCTCTGCATGACAAAGCTGTATTATGGTAAGTAATATAGATGGAGAGTTAAAACCAACAGTTTTACTTTGCCTGGTTTTAGCCATTCCTTCCTCTAACTCTAAAGAAAGTGCATCTTCAGCCCATTACAGCTCAGAGGATGGTCCTGGTTTCTTGCTGCAGTCTCTATTAGCATATTATTTCTGTTCATACAAAATTAATCTATCATTATACATCCAACGACCCTGTTCATGACATTCCAAGTGGGAAACATTATCTAAGGCTTCTGTGTACTTCAGATCAACCCTTTCAGTTAAGGACATTTTATACTGATACAGATATGTGAATGCCACCCCTAGCAAAATCTACTGAGAGTCTGTTAACAGTTCATCTCTGTGTTGGACCTTCAGAGGATATGAATCTGTTACAGTTGTGACTAGAACACTTTTGTACTTAGTTCAAGCTTTAGCAACTCCTGTTCCTAGCTTTGGAAGGGTCACATTCAAATCCAAAGTCTGTCAGCTAAGATGGTGCTTATTGCACCTCTCCCAGAGTAACTTATTCTGGTAACTGTAGAGAAACATGCAGAAGAATAAGTACCTTTCTGCTGGTATAACTGCATCCACAACAGAGTGTTGCGCTGATTTTACTCCATAGACTTACAAGCTATTTCTATCTCTTTTAACCACTACCTCCAAATTTAAAAGTAGGGGGCAAGGGTGGTGGTGATACTGGTTCAATGTTGTTTGTGATGAGCCTTAATTCTAGGACATGTTGGTCCAAGAATCTGTTTATTGACATAGGCTACTGGACTAATCAATCTGGGCTAAGAGAAGTAACGCAGAAAGATCAAGAGAAGGTAGTTATTAACTAAGATAAGCTGATGCAAAAAGGAAGCTTACATTTAGAGTGGTTGTGTTAACTTCCATGGGGTGGGCAAATTTTTGCATCAGAAATTTATTCTTTTAGCTTTGCATACATCTAATATTTGTATGAGCCCATGGACCCTTCCTTACAGAGGTGCTGCAAGCAAGAATTTTCCCATTTAATACTGACTTGATCATGATGGAGACTAACACTGGAAGAGGGAAATGTTAGGATTGCAAAGATCAGCTCAAGTTACTTCCTTCCCTACCAACATGAGCAAGAGTGACAGAATCTGGACCTTAAAATGCATTTTGTATTCTTGGTCAGGTGCTTTTCCTGTGTTATACCACCTGCTTACATCTCCTCTTTACACAAGATAGGAGGTTAACATTGGCCAGCAGTCAAATATTGGTATGACTTTGTAACATATATAGGATAATGGAGTTCTGATCCAGACTGAAGTCACCAAGTGCTTTATTAAATATAGTAAAAATAAATATCATCCTTCCAAGGCACAAATCTGTTCCCTGACAGATCATGGTCAACAGGGACCTGGAATGGATGCAGACTCCCATTCCTTTTGCCCTAAACATGAAACAAAATTCTTTTCCATCCATCTTCTGCAGACAAGATACCACTATCAGGCGTGCCCTTGCTGTATAAGCAGAGTGAGAAGAGCAGTCCAATCATCAGCCTAATAAGGACAATGCAGGCCAACTGAAGAAAAAAAATTGAAGCAAGAGGGTTCAAGCACACACTTAAAAGCAATAGTCTCAAAATAGCCCCAGGACCAAAGGGTAAATCTGCTCTAAAGGAATGGAATGCATAATGAAGGAATTGGCAGAAATCTGCAAGATATGATTTGAACCAAGATACACAGTTCCAGTCAACTTATTCATTCACTTCAAATATGCAAAAAGGACACTGGTGCACTGTGCTGGAAGTGATGAAAAGATTAAGGAGCACTAATAGGGAACATATCCCTAAATCACCCTCCCACATGAGAGGGTTGCACAAACTTTCCAGTAACCGGTCTCACTGATGCCCCTTGCCTGAAAGCCAGCGTAGAATTTATGGATGAGATCATGTACATGGAGCTGCTATGACACCGTGATGCAGTGACCTTCACCAGAACCTTGAAAATAAATGGAAAACACCATAAGACACCAGACAAAAAAAACTGACATATTGTCTGGTGAGAGAACAGGCTGTTTCAGAGCTTGAGAGAGGCATACTATATGGCAGTAAGTAATAGCGGCCATCCATTAATAAACACAATCTCTTTTGGATACAGATCCCAGGGATAAGTTTTCAGTGTGACATTGAGTTTCTGAGACACTGTCATAGGTTTAGCATCTTTAAAGGAAGTTTGCATAGCAGAGCATAATTTATTTCCAACCATGCACGATGTACGTCCAGGCCCTGATTCACGCCTTGATTCAGGACAGCGCTCAGAGCCTTCTGGAACAGGGATGCTTTTCTAAATCAGGGCTTTGGAAAAGAAAGTTCCCTGTGATCTGACACAGCTTCCTCTATCCAGGGTATTAAATCTGACCCAACCTAATGGAGTTAGGGGAAAAAACATTCTAGTAAACATGTTAGTCCATAATTGTCTGTTTCCCACAGGAGCACCTGGAAATGGTCACTCAGGGAAGGTATACAGGAATATATTGAACCAATAATACTGGACCAAGGATTTCATCTGATAAGGCAAAGTCTGTACCATTTCTACTCTGAACTTTTCATCCATGATGCTGCTTTTCAACTGTGGCAATTTTACATTGTTCTACATTTCTGCCCCAGGATCACAGATTCAGGAGTTCCTAGAGGAAAAAAATGAATGAGTGCAAGAGATCTTGCTAACTGCACTAATGGCCAAAAGAGTCTCTGGAGATTACTGCATTTGCTCACTAGAGAGAAAAGACAGTAGAAAAAAGGGGGTAGGAAACTGGGGAAAAAGAAGGCTGCTTAAAGTTTCACAATGTGACATTATATATCTATAAAATCAACCTGTTTTATTGTTGGAAAGCATTCACCATAACTTCCCTGAATTTTTCTCTATTTTAATTTCAAACTTATTTTGAAACATCTAAATTTGAAAAAATAAAATAAAAAGCTGTTTGTCGCAGAGTTCATGGAAGAAACAGGTTGACAGACATCAAGGATGCTGAAACACTGGACCTTTCATTTTAACAAGTGTGGTTCATTTGTTCTGACACAGGGTTGCACTTTATGATGCGCTAATGCATGTACAGTGGTATATTTTTGCAATGACAATAAAGACTAAGTAACATAAGATCCCACTACCTGGCTGGTAAATCTTTGCTTCAGAATGGTGTAAACCTGCCGATTTGTTAAATGAGAGTCATTGGGATCACAGAGTAGCGAAGTGAGAATTAGCCAACTTCTACTGTTTACTGTAATCTTTTCAGCTAGCTAAATTACTCGTATTATTGCTTGTCTGTAAAGTACCTAAGCAAACACTGTCACTATAAAAGTAATGAATAACTGGTATTAATAAGCTGAAGGTGAAATACTTACGCTATTAACTCTTTATTGCCCAAGGTGATTTTGCTTATGTTTCTAATCTAGTTTGCCCCCAATTCTGGCCTGCAGGGACACTGCTCCTACTTGTAACTACTTGGCAATTCTTTTAGCAAGCTATTTCAGAATTAATTATTTTTAAGGTCAAAGGTACACAGACAAGATTAAGGAACCATTGTGTGGTAATTCTTAAAGTACCATGTAGGCAAGACAGGAAAGGTCTTTTATCGTTAATAATGAGGAAAAAACAGAGGAAGAATTATTATCACTTTTCATAAGCAAGAAAATAAGGTCTAGAGAGATTAACTGACACACCCGGGGTCATATGGAGAGTATGTGGCAGCACTGAAAATTTTACCTGATATCTCCCAAGTCCAAGTTCATGCCTTAAGTATATTGCCATTCTTCCCCATCAACAATCTCTTGCTATTATTATACAGCACAGCAAAGTATGCATGAATATCAAAGAGCTGAAGCAGAGCTTCAACATGGAAAAGGGTCTGATGGGTGACTGAAGTGCCATTCAGTCAGGGGTGGGTACATATAAAAGGTGTGGCCAGGCTGGATGTGGAACAGATCAAAATGAAACTAATCTCCAAAGGTTCATTTCCAGCCTGTGATGCTCACAGACTCGATCCCAACACACAAAAAAGGCTAGTCCAAAGTGCTAGACAGACTATGGAGGCTCCCATTTGGGCCTGGATCAACACCCCTGCCTGCACCCCCTCTCCTCTAAAATCCCTGGGCCTCCTTGAAGAGATTTGGGTCAGATCCTAAGAGACCAAGTGCCTCTTGCTCCCCCACTGTCACCAGTAGCTGATCATCCTCCAACCTATTTCAAAGCAATCTCTTCATCTGTGACACCAAAACCTTCTTCAAGCCCTAATCACAACTCAAGGACAGTACGGCTTCAAGTCCCTGAGCATGTCTGTTCCCTATTTTTAAATGAATATGAAAGGGGATAGGAGTACAGTTCAAGGTGATGCTCTGTACTATTAACAGGGAGATCCATTTACACTAGACAAAACACTCCTGGACAGAATTTACCTGCTGCTGAAAAGTGTCAGCTTATCAGTTGTTCCAAAGTCACACAGACAGATAATCCTCTCCACTTGTGTCGACCTTGGGTTTCCAAAGTACTTAGGGAAAATGCTAGTTACTACCAATGTCTAGGTAAACTCAATCTTGCCTCAAGGCATTGGGATGGAGTAAATGACCCCCCGAGGTTCTTTCCAGCCCTGTGATACTCCATCAGGGGGGCCCAGTTCTGCAATCCAGCTCTTGCTGTATGCTCACTGACCTTTACTGAGGTCTCTAGAAATGGACTAACTCAATTGCTCTTCCTGGATATCTAGCTCTTAAGCTTATTCATTGCAGCTTGCACTGCTTAGTGTCCCTATGCAAGGTCCCAGTGAATCTTATCCTGGACTGCTAAGACAAATGGGTAAAGTTATAAAACACAGTTTTCTGAAGCTCCTGACAGTGCCATATCCTAAAGGGAGGCCTGATACTTCATCAGCAGAGTGTTGCCACTTGAAACCCTGATAAGAGTGACTGCAGTAAAGTTTTCTGCGTGTTCAAAGAACTTTTCCCCCCCTCTTCAACTTATATAGCTTGTTTAGGCTCTTGGTAAACTCAGAGGACATTTTTTTTTCTAACCTGACCACTTGATTGTTACTTGCAAGTGGTCCAACAGTAAGAAATATTCGTTGTCAATGTTACTGCTAGGGATCTTTTATTTGTATCTTTTCTGTTACTGTAGCACCTTAGGACCATGTTGTATTAGGTGCTATAGACACCGACAGTGAGAGATGTTGTGTGTCCATAAGAGCTGGCAATCAAAATAGGACAGGGCAAGAGGCAGAGTGACATAACAAGTTATCTATATCTCCGTTTTACAGATGAGGGAAGTAGGAGCAAATATTAATATTAAAAGTGGAAATTTTCCAAGGAACTTAATGGGGTCAGAGAACCCTCTTCTGTTTAGTCAAGGAACTAATTCTCGGAGGCCCCTATGAACAGTCCAGCCTAAATGACCAAGGGTTTCAGAGCAAAGGATCAAAAACAGGGCTTCTAAATACTTGTCTACATGGCTCCTGGGCTGAGACTCAAGGGTATTGTTACAAAGCATCCACTCAGTCCCACTTCGCATGGATCAGATCCCAAAATGAGACAATGTAGGCATCTGAGAACGTCCCCAAGTACACACCCCTCTTACACATTCCTCTTGAGCTCTGGTTTGGGCACACTTTTCATCTTCACTCAGAGCTTTTCTAAGGTAGCTACACTCATTATTTAGGAGGGTTGATGTGCACAGGGTAAAAGCAAGTAGGAAGCACTCACAGGCTCTGCTCAGATGCAATGCAGACACAATTAAGTCCCAGGCTAGTGCTTTAAAAGAAACATGTCACTTTTGTTCTTCCAGGAAAATGGCTGTATTTGCAGAGTGCCAGGAGAAGTAGGCTATGTGCCATGACAACCATCAGCACTTCTTTGGAGAGGTCCAAGGTACTAGTCTTTACTTTGTGCTAGCTTGGTGTGCCTAAATTAGCAAAATATACCTTGGCCTATTTGCTAATTTAGGCACACACCTCTTACTTAAATACATGTTTTCCAAAGCTCTGCAACATAAATGAGGATTTCTTTTTTGATGCAACGTGTCAAAGTCACACATTGAGAAACTGACATCTGCAATTTTCACATGTCAGGGTGACTGTAACTTGAACTGACAAAATAAATTGCTGTTCACACACTCCCACTGACTTTGTTATATCCCTGGAGCCCTGTGCCTCTTTTTTCAATTAAGAGCCCCCCTCTGCCATCCCCATCTTACTGCTGCAGAGGCACTACGAATGACTGGTAGGAGGGCAACTTGACTTTCACAGCTGGCAGTGGTCAACTGAGAAACGAAATCATCTTGCTGAGACATACGGAGTCATTCTCACCTGGCCTTCTTGAACAGGGAGTTGTCCCTCCACAATCAGTTAACAGTAAAAGGCCAGGCCCACAGCTAGTGCAAATTAGCAGTGAAGTCAGTGGTGCTATTTCAATTTACACTGGGTGATAATCTGGTCCTATACCTGTAGGGTTTTAAAAATGAAGCTGGCAATTTTAGTAGGTCAAAGTTAGTTATCTTTACATAGCTAAATTCTTATTCAAACCAATGTGAAATGTCTGAGGAAAGACCTCTATTGAGGATATGGCCCTCAACTGACAATGATTTCAATTGATAGGCTACATTAATTTCAGGTGTAACTCCACTGGAGTTTGGATGGGTGGGTAGATAATGAAACCATGTGCATATGGGTATAAACTGCATGTGTCAGGAAGAATATGCTTCCAACACTATGAAAAAATATGGTTTTAGTGTTTTGCACTATGTCATCAAGGTATGTTGTGTGGGTGTGCTGCCATTTTTGCATCAACTCTGGATCCTTCAGCTAACTGCTGGGAGGGGCATGACATTAAACCAGCAGCTGTGAATGTTGCAGTGACCCAGAAGGAGGGTACATTTTCCTTCTTTTATTTTCCTCTTTCTTTCCCAGTAAGGACAGAATTCATGGACCCCCAGGGCAAAAACAGGGAATACTGGGCTACTACAGAAAGAGTAGAAGTCAGCTCCTCCCATGGCATTAAATTAACCCTGTAGATTGACCCTCTTCTGGTCAAGGAAATGGGGAAAGGTCAAATCCCCAATAGAGGTGCTTACTCTTGGCAAGCACCAGCAGACATGAGAGATAAAAGCTTGCATGACCATTTTCTCTGGTCCCTGATCATGAAGGCTCAAGTAATGTAGTCTTTATATCATTAATGCAGCCCCTAAGTAGGAGGTATGGCTGAATAAGATGGCATATGGCCAGAGCCTCTCTCAGCTAGGACTGTTCCAAGTTGTTGAAACATCTGGAGGATGGAGCCAATAAGATGCTAATGAAATAAATCCAAATCATTGAACAGTCCAGGCTGACCCAAATTTTGCAGTGCTTTCCACTAATATGAACTGAATTTGAAGCAACAAAACCACACATGGCTTGTACAGCATTTTATGCAGTTTGAAATTCCTTCCTTTCATGTGCAGCATTGGCAGATGCATTATGATGGAGGGATTAACTTTCCTGTGGAGCCCTGGCCATAGGAGAAAGAACACCGTTTGACCATCAGGGCTGTTTATATATAAAAAATCCTATGTTTCTGTAGACAGAAATATAAAGCCACCTAACAACTGCTGGCGGATGCATCTGGGTGTGTTGCTGCCTTAGAAATTGTGAGAACATGCTATAGTCAGGTCACAAATAGCAGAAATGTATGGAAATGTATTTGGAGATCTGCAAGCCTACAGTACTGAGGGTCTCCCGAAGAATTCTGCTAAGAGGCTACGGGATTGCAAAGGAAAGCTATGCAGCTCTATCTAGCCCACGTGAGCTGTGTATGATACAGCAACAAAAAGGGGGTGAGGGGGGAATGGAGGAAATGATAGACCTAGCCATCCCATCCAAATGTACTATAAAAGACTGGAATTAATAACTAAAGAAATAAAGATTACTCAATGCAATAAATGAAAATAGCTATTCTTCCTCAGTGTAATTCTTCACATAAAAAGAAAACAATCTAAAAACAAAACACAGGGAAATTAACAGTGACAGCTGCTTTGCCTTTAACTTTAACTGAAGCCAATTCTGGTGGAAAGTGCCAGTTAGACAGACTATATAGAAGAATTTAGTCTTTTCTGTCCACAGTCAAGGTAGCAAAACTGGAAGCTTTCTTCCCCTGACTCATTATAAATCAACACTGAACTCAGTTTTTGCAGTGACTACTGAACTATTCAGTGAAGTGTGTCCTTCCCGGTATGGAGCTTTGTGGAGGTTTCACTACCGACTCTCAAGGCTTGGAGGAACTGCTTGACTGTAGATCCTTTAGGTAACGGATGGAAGGATGTGCTACACAAGGTATTTACTATGGAGCTGCCTAATTAGCCTTGCAGTACAGTCTCTGCATCTACACATGCAGCCCTATTAGGTTGCAGTAAACAAATAAACACTGCTGTAGGTTAATACTTGTAAATATGAGCACTATCCTGCGGCCACATTATTTACTGCGCAGCAACACACTCGTAGACGCTGACGGAGCTGGCTGAAGCATGAGGGTGTTTCAGCGTGGGGGCTGCCTGCCGTCTGGCCCCTCATTGAAGCACCCGCATGCCCCAGCCAGCCCCTCTGCAGCATGCTGAGCCAGATAGAAAAGCCCTGGGCTGGCATACTGACCCCCTGGGCGGGCCCGCTTCCAGCTGTGGCTGCTCTGACCCATCTCAACAGGCTATAGTCCTGGGTACACGTTCAAACAGTGCACCCCAGGGCAATAAGGGGCATTATGGGTGTTTTTACACATGCTCCAGATGCGGGCAGGGGAAGGACTTTAATTAGAGTGGCTCCAAGAGCCGCTCTTATTAAAGTACTCGGAGCGTCTTGTGTACCAGCATCCCTGAACTTCAAAATGGCGGCAGGCGTGCTTTATCTAAAGCCCATTGAATGAGGTTTAGTTAAAACACCCCCCCCCAACACCATCATTTTGAAGTGCAAGGATGCTGATACGTGAGACATGGAGGCTGGATGGAGCACGATGATTACCATGCCCCAACAGACTTGATTAATCAAGTCTGCTCTGATGTGCTATAATTACAGCATGTCAGAGCAGCTTCTTGGCTTGTCTACAGGCACACTAGGATTTCTTCCACGTCTCTGCACAGAAGTAGAATTCAGTTGCTCCCAAGGCATTATCCTCCCAGTCTTTCCATCTGTAGATTAGCCCTCTGTTGATCAAATTAGGTGGGGTAAGGGTGCTTTACAAATGTCCTGCCCCCTGGCAGGCAGCAGTGGATTTGTGGGAACAAAAATTCATACAGACTAAGAGCAGAGAGGCAGAAGGGACCCTACAGCTACAATGAAGGCAAAAGAAATTCCTACAGCAAGGCCAGGCCTTTGGGAGATCTTCTGAGACCA
>NW_017729011.1:9836304-9837342 GCF_001723915.1 Gavialis gangeticus | reverse complement strand
CAGCTTCTTGGCTTGTCTACAGGCACACTAGGATTTCTTCCACGTCTCTGCACAGAAGTAGAATTCAGTTGCTCCCAAGGCATTATCCTCCCAGTCTTTCCATCTGTAGATTAGCCCTCTGTTGATCAAATTAGGTGGGGTAAGGGTGCTTTACAAATGTCCTGCCCCCTGGCAGGCAGCAGTGGATTTGTGGGAACAAAAATTCATACAGACTAAGAGCAGAGAGGCAGAAGGGACCCTACAGCTACAATGAAGGCAAAAGAAATTCCTACAGCAAGGCCAGGCCTTTGGGAGATCTTCTGAGACCATTAGGAGATAGCTCATACCATTCTGCAGGGAGACAAATACTGCCTTCTCTGATTAAATGCTCTGGAAACACTCCACAAAAGGAATTTTATGCAGATTTCTCCCCAGAAAGGAACCTGCTTGGGCTGCTCATGGAAGATAGGACACTTCAGGACATTCAGCTCAACCTTTATCAGGTGGCTAAACACCAATACAGTGCTTTGGGAACTTCCTTCCCAAGTGTTTGCAACCAGATCAGGCTTTTGCCATTTGTTAGCAGGATCCAGTTTGGATATGACAGTAAAAAACTTTAAAAGTCAAACCTGTTCTTACCTTGTCCACTCAGCAATAGAAATAGCTGGGGATTTTTCAACAGAAAATGCTGATTCCTTAAAAGTGAAATGTTTTGCTGAAATGTAGCAGTTTCATTAACACCACAGCACAGCCTTGACTATTTTGTGATTAGGATATTCAGCTGGGCTGTGCTATTCCCCAGGTTCAAGTCTTGCCTAATTTGCAGCAATGGCTTGAACCAGGATCTCCCACATCCTAGTTGGGCATTGTATTTACTAGGTGGGTGACTAGTCTGAGATGAGGCAGAGGAGGGGGAGTATCTGGGGAGGAGAAGGGGGTCTAGATATTGTCCCACTGCAAAATGAAACCAAATGTCAGAATCTCAAAATCTAATCAAACTGATTTCTTCCCCCCCCCCGGTTTAAGATAAACCTGGTCGAATGTAGTATCAGACTTAAC
>NW_017729011.1:9836002-9836293 GCF_001723915.1 Gavialis gangeticus | reverse complement strand
TGCCAAGCTCCACTGCTGCTCGCAGCGGCTGGCCCAGCTGAAAGGCGGGTCTGAAAAAGAAGGCTGTGATCAGGCAGCTTCAGCACCTGGAAACTCTGCAGGCAAGCACTGGCAACTTCCCCAGCAGTAGCCGTGGCTCCCCAGAAGTGAGTGAGAGTAACTCGGGCAGAGTTGGCAAGGGGGGAGGGTTATCCCCACTTGTCTCCTGACTGGTGCCACTGCCTTCCCCTCCATCAGGGACACCATCCCTGTGACACCATCCTTGTGCTGGGCCTAGGCCTGGGCATGGCC
>NW_017729011.1:9818930-9831002 GCF_001723915.1 Gavialis gangeticus | reverse complement strand
TTCCCCTCCATCAGGGACACCATCCCTGTGACACCATCCTTGTGCTGGGCCTAGGCCTGGTCATGGCCCTGGGAGGAGGAGGAGCTGCTTGGGAGGTGTCCCCAGGTCCAGTGCCCACTTCTGAATGCTCCACATTCTCCCTATCATTGTGTCCCAGGGATCAGGCAGCCACTACCCCTGCACTCTGTGTATGTGTGTGTGTGCGTGGGCGGATGACCCTCAGCTTCATGCAGCCCCTTGTGCAACTCCCATTGCAGAGGTGATTGTCCTGGCAGGAAAACAGGCCTTTCCCCCTCTTCTTTTCGCAGTAGGACAGGCCCTGAAATGCTCCGTTCTTGGAGGAGCAGCGCAGGGCGTTGCTCTCTGGATCAGGTCACAGAATCCTAGAGGAGTGGGTCTGGAGGGGACCTGCAGGCTCACATCTAGCTCAGCCCCCGCCTGAGGCAGGGTTGTCCTTGTCCAGACCATCCTGTACACACTCATACTCTAAACTCTACATAAGATGACCAGCAGCCCCAGCACAAGGCTCCCCTGCCTCAGCTTGAGCAGCGACTGGAGCAGGAAAAAGCCAGACGGACCCCAGCTGGGGTCCCTGCAGGCCAGGGTTGGGGTTTAAACCCCTTCCCAATCATAGTCAGTGGCCTGCCAGGGCCTGTCCCCCGCCGCAGTCAGCTTCAACCGCTGCAGAAGGGAAGGGAGGGCTGTTCTTGTGCCCCCCCCAGCTTCTAGTCTGAGCCATTGTAGTCATGTGCCTACATTTCCAGAATTAAAACTGAATGTCTGTTCACTTGCTTACCAGTCCAACTTGCGCAGTTTAGTCAAACGTGCAAAGATTGAATCAATTCAGCCTTGGGCTTTTTGACTGTCTATATTCAGCTCAAGTCTCTGTCTAGTTCCTGCTAAACACTAGCAATACCCACCTCTATGTGTGTATCTATTCTTAATTGTTGGTGTTTGCTTCCTCTTAGAAGTGCCTTTCCCCTTCAAAGTGTCTGAATGACTCAGTCATTCCCCCGACTATGAGCAGTACTGGATGAAGAGTAATAGCAAGGGGTGAATATTTTTGTCAATAAATAAGTGAGATGATCTCCAGGTACCATATTATTTATAGTTCACAAGTTTGCTGCAGTCATGGAAGAGTCTCGGAAACTCCAATATTGAGATTTCAACACCAATGATGTTTTTTTGAGCATTCATCTGAAAAAACACATTGTGTGTTCTCTCTTTAAAAAGGACCAGAAAAATGGGGGAGGTGGGACCGGGGGGGACAGATCACCAGAACATAACCCTCAAACCAACTAGTACTATAGTCCAGTGATACACCTATTTCAATATCCTGTCTAAATGATTAGTCCAGCCAACAACAGTTGATTGAGAAGAAAGAGCAAAAAACCCTGGAGTAGGCAGTTATGGAATAACCTTCTTAAGGGGGAGTTTCTTCCTAACTCCTTCCTAGCCCTCATTAGTTAGTGGCTGGCTTAGACCCAAAAGCATAAGGATGCATACCCCTCTTTTAAAATTATCCTAATGTAATTGGATGTTCTCATTAGCCATATACATTCTACCATGACCAAAATGGTCAATCGTACCGTGAATAGCAATGTCAATGTCTCATTTACAACCTGTAAGTTGAATTTTTTTTTTTTGCATTTGATAATACTTGATATTTATATTCCATGAATGCCTCAAGGTCCCAGTCTGATAGAACTTTACACAGGAATAAGAGAAACTCCCTTCTACAAAGAGCTTACTACATGAACAGGCAAGAGGCATTACCCCCTTTCAGAAAATAGAGAATTAGAGCATCAAGAGATTAAATGATTTATCTGAGGTCACACAGGCAGTCAGTAGCAAAATAAGGAACTAGAAATAAGTAATGTGAGTTTTAGTTTAGTGTCTTAAACTAAAAGACTCCTATACCGATGAATAACAGATGAATACTGGGAGAAGTCAGGATCAGTTTGTGAACAATTAGCTAACCAAAATGGGGCAAAATACATAGTCAAATGCCTCCAGTATAATAAAAGGGCATCTGTCACTACACCCCTATAGGCTAGATAAAACTGGGATTCCCCACCCCATCCCTAATCTGCTTTTGCAGGAAATTGTGGATTGCACAGAAAAAAAAATATTAACAATTTCCACAGTTAATCTTTTAATTTTTGCCCCAAGCTCCAGGTGAAAGCTAAAACTAGATTAATAGATTCATAGACATTAGGGCTGGAAGGGACCTTGGAAGATCATCAAGTCCAGTCCCCTGCCCCAGGGGCAGGAAGTCAGCAGGGATCATAGGATCCCAGCAAGATAAACATCCAAATGTCTCTTGAAGGTGTTCAAAGTAGGTGCTTGAACCACGTCCGGCAGCAGTCGGTTCCAAACCTTGGGGGCTCGGACAGTAAAAAAGTTCTTCCTTATGTCCAGCCTGAAACGGTCATTGAGGAGTTTGTGACCGTTCGACCTTGTCATCCCTTGGGGTGCTCTGGTGAAGAAATTAATCTTAATTTTTGCCCCAAGCTACAGGTGAAAGTTAAAACTAACTAAGTTTCTAAACCCAACCAACAAGCAACCAAACAAAACAATCGCACAGGGTTTTCCAGTTGTAATGGTAATTACAATATTCCCCGGCTCTATAGAATAAGAACATTCCATGAATGAAGGGATCTCCCTTTCAAAGCACCAGTGATACCATAGGTATGTATAAAAAGAGCAGCTGCTTGGTGACTACGGTATAAGCAGCTATGAATTCTGGTGTAAAGGATTAGAAATAGAAAGTGCCATCATTGTTTAGTGATAAAGGAGTCAGATTTTTCGCATCCACCTTCTCTTCCGAATAGCTCAGCGCTGATTTTGAAGCACCTTTGAAAATTCTGCCAAAATCTCCTCGTCCTTTAGCACAGAGGATTAAACACAGTCCTATCAGGGAAACTGAAAAAGCCACATGAGAAACTTTTGCTTTGAAACCCTGCAAGGTTCAGGTCTATTTTTCCCCCCCCCAAAAAACTAATCCAAAGCTTTAGCCTTTATTTCCTGTAGTTCACTGGTCTTTCAGTGAGCCTGAATTTTGGTCAAACTTGAGCTAATTTATGGCTTTGGATAGAAAACTGAAAAAAATGTGGTGGCTTTGACTGGGTTTTGCTTCAGGGTGTGAACACAACTGAACCAAAACAGAAGAATCTGTGAACATAACCTTTTGCACAACTCTAAAATGCATGACCCATGAGAGTCAGAGCTGTAGCAGAGCTCTAGGTAATAGTGGTCAAAACAGATGCTAGAACAATTAGCAATCTTCACAAATGTAACAGTTTTCCTGTTCGGTCCTTCAGACTGGACTTTTGAAAATCAGAAGGACAAATCTTCTTTATCCTGAGGGCCTCAAAAGAGTTTCAAGGTTGTTCTACCTTTTCTTTAGTCCCCCAGCTCTCTGTTATTCCACAGAGCACCAGAGGAAATGCTCCTCTCTTTAATCTGTAATGCCACCTTGTGGCAACCAACAATGAGGACATTCAAAGATCAGATAAATATTAGGTCATCTTGACCAGGAATAAAAGCATCATACATGTAAGAGATGCACCTTATCCAGACCTGGGAGAGGGTCTGTAGATGCATGTTCTGTTCAGGCTCAAGTCTGATCCATATGAGATGTGGAGGTCCAGTTGGAAGACACTGCTTCATAGCTGTGGGACACTTACTCCAATGTCCTGAGCAGACTGGTCTCTTGTCCTGCATGTTTCCAATCCCAGCCCTCAGTCTCTTAGGAAGGAGACAGTCCTACCAAGAGAGATGAAGAATAAGCTGCGGCACAAAGACATACAGCACAGCAAAGAGACGCATAAAGAGTTTTGAATTCATTTCTCTTTCTACGACAGGGCAAGGTTTTCTTTAAGCCAGAATGAGAGTCAGCAGTGATTCATCGGACAGTTCAGCTGGTGTGTTTTTATCTCTCCAAATGTGCATGTGCTACTTCCTGGAGTAGCAGTTCCTGCATCCTCTTCTTATCATAGATGTAATAAACCCATATGAGAAAAGTGCTGATTCTCCCAATTTCCAAAGGAAAAATCAGATATGCCTAAGATGGAGCCACTTCCCTGTCAAAGGGTGGAGGCTATGTGTGGACGCACCACAGCTACTGAACATGTTGTTACAGTCTCCTTTCAAAGATATTATGACACTTCCCCTCCACTCTCATATTCATGTTTGCTGCCTCTTATGGCCTTTTCAACCCTGCACCGCTCTTCTGAGCGTGAGTAAAAGAATATACTTCAGGATTTCTCCCCATCACAAGCTAAGGGGAGCAAAGCTGAACAGAACTTCACTGCGGCCAGGCATGGTGTACCATTGCAGCGATCTATATTGCAAACTCTCTGGCCTGAAGAACTTTTTATTTAATGAATTATGGAAGCTGCTGTTCACCAGTTGCATTAATCCTATACAATTTGGCAGTTGTCACCCAATGATCGCAAAGCACCGCAGAGCAATTTACTGAGTCACACAGCCCGCTGTGAGACATTGAAGACATTATGCCATTTAGCAGAGAGGGAGGCTGAGGCTCAGAAATATAAGGCTGGACAGGGTTACTGTACTATTAAGCATAGAAACTATATAATGGGGTTTTTTAAAATTCTTTTAAACCATCTTTTCAGGCAAATTATGAGAAAATGTATATTTCTGCCACTGCGCAGAACATGATGGGGAAAGTCTGGTTCTCATGGTCTGATGGCATTTATAATAATACATTGTCTCACTCTCCACTACTTGGTACCATTTACACCTATGACAAACAGGTGCATAACTGCTAATGGTTTTTATTTGTCTGTTTTCTTCTGGGTTTTTTATTTTTTTTTAGCACTTGAATAAATACATGCACTCTTCTTCCAAACCCCACTCCCAGTTTTCCCTCTCCTTGGCCACCCTCAGACGGTCAAGCAAATCTTCAGACTGTCTCTTCTCAGGCCAGGTAGAAGGATAAGCTACCAGGATCTCCACCCTACCCCCCTCAAACCACACACAGAAGACCACAAAAGCCATAGCACAATGAAGACCAGGTTTATTGAATGAGAATCATCCCATTGAATGAAAGGTCCTTGAAGGGGAACAATGCTGTAATATTTCATCCACCCAAGGAACGTTTCAGGATCCCAGAAGCTCCATCTGTTGAGAAGCCTCCCTTACACACAGGGAAAACGTGGCCCAGTACCATCTCCTTTATGCTTTGAATACAGCCACGGTTTCATTCTTTGTCTTCACATCAGTATTTAAAGGGAGTCTTAAAAAAGCGATTCTGTAAATCAGTGGGTTTCAACCTGTGGTTCACAAACCCCTGGGGGTCCACAGATTATGATTAAGGGGTTCACGAAAAGTCAGAGGTATGTGAATGGCCACACTTACAATTCAAAGGGGTCTGTACCTCCATTTGAAATTTCCAAAGGGATCCACAAATGAAAAAAAAGGTTGAAAACCACTGCTCTAAATGATTGGGCAACAAACTTGTTGGCAGACATTTCACAAATTAGCCCTGCACCTTCCCTGAGTGCCACTCTGACTCCTTTCCCCTGCCCGATCTTTGCTTTCTGCTTCTTGCCCTGTGCTACTTGCCTGATCTGCTGCTCTTTTTTCTGCTTCCTGCCATGTTACTGCTGTGCTGCCTGTCCCCTCTCCAACCTGCCACATGCCACATGCAGAGGCTGCCTGTGCTCCAGGTTGGCCAGGCCTGGTCTAATTGAAGGACTAGTGCCCACTGGTCAGTGTGGCCACCAACAATACTAGTGGCTTCACTGGGCCCTGGGTATACCATGTTTATGGCACTCAACACAGCTGGATGCCAGAGGAACATAGACTTTGTTACAGCATATCAGTCAACCAGTCTTCCTCTTCCAGTCTACCTGCTTCCAGCAGTAGCTCTTACCTTTTCAGTATTTAGAGCACAGGTTTTAGTACACTCCAACCTATGACTAATTCATGCATTGCTGACTGCAATATATGCAGCGCTAACAGGTGCTCAGTAGGGCTGTGCAAAATATCGCCAGCTGTTTCGATTTGACACTGTTTCGACTCATTTTGAGCTTGAAACAGCGAAATCAAATGGAAACAAAGGGCTTTGAAACAGCCTCGAAACAAAACAAGGCTAGTTGAAACGTTTTGAAAGTTTCAAAACGTTTCAGCCAGGTGGTGGGAGACAGGGGAGAACCAGGGCTGTGCTCCCAGCGGCTCCGCAGCCCCATGTGGCTCAGCCAGGAGTGTAGCTTGGCTCTCCCCACCTCCCCATGCTGTAGGAAGCCGATCAGTTCCCCAGCCTGGGCTCAGTTCCCCTCCCTAGCACTGTGATCGGGCTGGAGAAGGGAACTGAGCCCAATCACTCAGTTCCTCCTCCCAGCCCTATGATCGGGCTGGGGAAAGGAACTCAGCCCAGCTGGGATGGATTCCTTTCCCCAGCCTGATCTAGCTGAGCAATCGGGCTCAGTTCCCTTCCTCAGCTCCCTGGCCCCAGGCGGCAGCACCCAGCTCCCCTCCCTCATCTGGCAGGCAGATCAGGGGCCCGCAGCCCTGGGAGGACTGGCACAGCCCCCGCAGTCTTCCTGGGGTTTCTGGCTCCCATCCGCCTGCTGGATGAGAGAGGCTTCCCCATTATAGCGAATGGGTGAAACGTTGAAACAGCATCACTATTTCGATGAAGTGAAATGGAACAGCGGTTTCAAGTCGAAATGAAATGAAACGCTGTTCCGTCGAAACCTCGAAACTCGAGTTGAAATGGAACGGTGCCATTTTGCACAGCCCTCGTGCTCAGCAGATTGTCGGTGGAATTCACTAGGAAGGCCCCAGAAAATCCTAACACAAAATCCCACAGAACTTCGGGATATGGGAGTTGTGCTTATTGCAAGTGATGGCGAACATACTGGAACAGACCTTTAGTTGTCATAACCTCAGCAAATATCAAAGGATTTCCCAACATGTCTGCCACCCCACTACAGAGCTGACTTGGTCAAAGCACACCACTTTCTATGGGTAATGGCACACGACTAATGCACCTGGCATGATGTCCAGCTGTCCTTGACTCCACACCCTGGATGGCCAGGTACACATTCACAGCTATGTTAACTGGGGGCAGATTTTAGCACAAGTCCAGAGAAGGACTTGAACCCATGTCTTTGGAGCTATACCAGGGTACTTCCACCACTCTCTCACAGAAGAATGGGGCAGTATCCTGCCATAGCTCCAAAGACGCAAGTTCAAGCCCTACTCTGGGGTCATGCTGAAATCTGCCCCCAGTGTGAGGGGATTTGATGACTATCGACGCCACATTAAAAGCAATTCAATTCAAGCTGTTAGCCAAGAGCATCTGAGGAGTTGAGCTTACAGATATAAACACTCTCACCAAAAAGTGAATTAAAGATTTGCCCAGAGCAGTTTTAAGAGGAATAAAATAAAGGATCTATTCTCCCATTTCTCAGCAGCTTGTGTAGTTTCTAAACATAGTGCAGAACACAAACTGTGGCTGAACCCCTGCCATGGTGATTTGATTGCATGCTACACCTACTTTTCACACAGGGGGTGGGTGCCTGGGGCCCCAGCCCCACATATCCATGTAGAGGAGACATGCCACTTCTGGCCCAGCAGCCACTGCAGCCTCAGGCAGCCCAGCCCCTGACACCACTGCTGCCTGTAGCACAGACCCTGGTAGTTACACCTCTGACTTTAAAGTCAGTGGAAATGACTCCAGAATGTGTGAAATAATAGCTTGACTTCATGCCATATAGGTAACTGGTTTGTGCACAAGATCAAGGGGACAAATCATAGCAACCTATTCAGGGTCTTATCTGGCTTAGATTGGGCCAGACTGCTTCCTTAGTTTCCCCTCTTAGAAGTTATTTACAAGCTAGTAGGCTTCATAGCTTCATAGTTGTTAGGGGCTGGAAGGGACCTTACAGATCATCAGGTCCAGCTCCCTTGCACTTGTGCAGGAAAGACTGCTGGGATCAGATGACCCTAGCAAGATGGCCCTGCTGTATGCCCCGATATACTTATAGGCTGCCACCAAGTCCCCTCTGAGTCTTCTCTTCTCCAGGCTGAACAGTCCCAAGTCTTTCAGCCTCTCCTTGTATTACCTGGTCTCAGGGCCTCTAATCACATGTATGGCCCTCCTTTGGACTCTCTCAAGCTTCACTGGGGCTCTCGCACAAGAGTTTGTGTGTGTGGTGGCAGTGCTCCATTGCTGTCTTCGGGGCTACTCTTGGATTTATTCTTCAAACTTTCAGGGCTTCCTGCAATCCCTCCTCCCACAGTGGAGACAGGGAAGTTTACACGCACTCCCAGTACAACATCATAGGTTGGGAACCTAGTTCTATCCCTGCTGTACTGGTTCTAGCCAAAGGACCCCAACCTGATGGGGTGACTGAATGGGACTACCCCATAATCCCTTCCTGTCTCAGGACCTCAGCACAGCGCTCAGTCCAAAGTGCTTTTCTGGCTGATCTTCTGGTCATAAATGAAGCATTTTCTCCCATGCCTGGTTCTTAAATATAATCCCTCCCTGGCAGATAAATCCTTTACTCATTTCTACCTATGGAAACAGGCTACAAATTACCTGGAAGAGGTAAGGCTGAGCCCCAGACGCTTTAAAGAGCCAGCTCACAGTACAGTCGTGGTGCGTAGGTATAAGTAAAGATGTATCTGCCTTAAATGTGGCTTAGTAACTCAAGAGTTAATAAGAGGGAAAAATATGTTAAAAAACCCCAAGAAGCATAAGGAGCCAACTGCCTTTTCTCACTTATTCTGTAATTAACTATGGTGCCAAATCTTGGACAAACAAATCCGTCCTTTGGATACAAAAATCAGGGGCCATACTACTTGACAGAAATGTGGTTGTTGTCAATGAAGCATCAAAAAGGTTCATTTGGGGATATACAAACATGTCTGTATGGAGCAGTCACTGAACGTCCTTTAGCCCCCTGAATAGGTCAAGATGAGATTCACAAATAAAGGCCATTCCAGTAGATGAATGCATTTATTTTTTCCCAGTGTGCCTTTTTTTTTAACCACTAGATCAAGCTAGTAAACTCTCTCATGCAGAGCACTCTTATTTATGCGAAGTTTGATTGGCTTCAGCCTCCCAGAGACACCTGAAGGGACGATGAGATAAGACATCTCTCGTCTTCCCTGCTGGCCTCTCTATCCCTTCCAGCAGAATAGGGAGCAGAATTAAACATTAATTTTGAGCCGCACAGGGAACGCAGCAAAATAGATTCACTTGTCAGTAATGTCTGTACTGATTAATATAAATGCACGTGGTAGCTGATACCAGAGAGTGCTATGTGGATTTATTTACATAATTATTTGAGAACTCACCCTCCTCCTTGACTTTGCTGCTTGGTACATATTTATTTACACAGCACTGCACTGCCAGACAAGCCAAATGTTTTCCAGAAAGACATCAGAAGAATTACAATTGTTTGAGCAGCGGTTATTTCAGGATGATAAAAAACAAACTGAACTAAGATCCATTTAACTGCTAAAGACCTTTCCTTATATTACTGTCACAAGCGATGCTGCCACCGTCCTTGGATTGCTAGTGACCTTGAGTAGCTCTCTGAAGCCAGCAGCAAGTTTCTAAAAGGATCTATCACAGGTATAATTGTTGCAGGGCTGGAAACAGCCAGCTTTGGGGTAATGGGGCTGGGTTTGAGTATAAAGCTCTAACTCCAGCAAGCATTAGTCAGGGACCAGAGTTTTATCACGGGAGATGTTCCCACATTTCATATTGGGCACTGAGGTGCCACCTAGGTCATCCAAATGAACATACCTATACCTCAGCCTCTGCAGAGATCATTCTGCAAACTAAACTCCTAGATTCAAGTGGCTGCATTTCTTAAAAGCAGGCTGCTGTAACAGGCCTGATTTTCAGAGGCTCTTACTGGGCAGCTGAGGGTCCCCTTGAAGTTCATGCTTATTTTGGGTGTTCAGCATCTCTGCAAATCAGGCCTTTGAGTATCATCTACTAACAACAGGGCAAATTGACAGAGCTGGGAGCCTTTCACAGAGGGTTCCCGTTTACCTAAGTACATACTGCACACGTCTATATGTGCCCCCGACTGTGCACTTGGTACTGCACAGTCATTTAGTACTTGCTGAAGTGTAGTATGCACTGGTACTGCACAATCCCAGCAGCGCACAGGTTGTTTCTGACCCTACGTCACTGTAGTGATGTGACGTATTGGCTGCATGATGGTTAGTGCCTGCTGATACTACACTGCTGTAGTAATGACCTATGTCACCATAGCTCATTGCTAAGGTAGGATGGCTTGAAGACTGCCGTAATCAGAACCATAGGGAATAGCACTAAAAACAACAAGATGGAGGAAGGAGAGGGGGCTGTAACCACCTGCCCTGAAATTTAAAATTCTGGTCCGCAGAGAGCTAAGAAATACAATGAAAAATAACCCCCTTTACTCTGCTTCGTTGGCACAATGCCATTACTTTGGTGATCTAGGAAGTGTGGAGTAAGCAATCTGGGGGAGGCAGCCCAGCATGTGGGACAATGTGATCCATAATGTGGTCTTTTGGGGCTTTCTATTTTTGTCGATTATATCATAGTACCATTTAGAAATTGCACATTGCTACAGGCTATACATATGGCAAGGAACCATCCCTGTCCCAACCAACCTACAGACTAAATAGAAAAGACAGCTGCTGGAAGTGCAATTCTTCCAATTTTACAGAGGAGGTGCTGCAGCACTGACATATTAAAGAAGTGCCTACATGAAGATGTTTGAAGTTAATCTGATTTAACTAAAGGTGTGAATTTGAAGTGAAATAGTTTAAATACATTAAATCATAGTATGGACAGTTCGATTCCAGAATTAAATCAGCCTTCATTAAGTTTTGCTCAATGCCAAAGTGGATTAATACAGTTAAACCATTCCCCTTTCAAATTAATTTGGTTTACTATTCTTGTGTGCCTCTATACAGATTAACCCTATGCAGTTTGCCCAAGTTTACACTAGGAACTTGGGGTAAGGCCAAGGAGTGAACCTAGATAATCCATCTACGTTCTCCACAAGACCATCTTTCTTTTAATAATCTCTTATCCCTATAACATGTTTCAGATATAATGTTTTGGTATTAAGGAGGAACTGAGAAAAAATGAAGATAGTACTGGCAAATTGCTTTTGACAACTCTATCAGTACAATGAAGTCAGATTGTAAGTGTCCTGTAAATGTGAATGCAACAGACATCCTCATATGTCACTCATATTAAACCCTGGTGTGTATACCTACAGACTACCTTTACATACCCCTTTGGAGGCCATCCAAACAAGAGATCTCAAGATGACATAGATCTGTGAGAACTGTGGTCATGTCTGTCTGCAGGGGCTGCAGGGGCCTGAGTTTCAGTTGCATAGAGTCATTCCCCCTGAGTTTTACCTTCAATTTGAATTTGAATGAATGAACTCAAAAGCTGTGTGTGAAAAAATCAGCCAGAATTGCGAAGCTTTGCCTCAAGAGAGGTATCAAATTCTAGTAAAACCACAACTGTATTTGGTTTCCACCCAAGCTCATAAATTCCCCCAGGTTTGCCAACAGGTTTGTGAATCTCAGCAAATCTTTTTTTTGACAAAGCTGATCTAGACTGGGGGGTTTATAGAATGAACCCCAGGCTTAGCCAGAACTATTAGTCTTAGTGGGATGGCAGCGACAAGAAGAAAGTGTACTTTGGTAAAGTGCACAAATCCTGTTCTGCTTTCCTCTCCCTTTGCTCTCAGAAAGATATGACACCTTGCCCCAGCACTCACTTTGGCTATGCCCTTAGGAAAGGCACTCAGGGCTATTCTGAAAAGTGCCTAAATCAAACCCCTAAATAACTGTTAAAATCTGGGTCTCTCTCTTTCCCAGTTTCCCACTGGTAAAATTGGGATTATAGCACTCCCACATCTCATGAGGACACTGTTAGGACAAATACAAGGAAGACTGGTATTCTCATTTCATCATAGCTCGGCCATTGGCACGGATCTTTGAGAGCTCATGGCACTCAGGCTAAGTGCCCAAAGATTGGAAGAAGGGTAATGTGGTGCCTATCTCTAG
>NW_017729011.1:9813350-9813930 GCF_001723915.1 Gavialis gangeticus | reverse complement strand
ATCATGTGAGTGGCCCTCCTCTGGACCCTCTCGATGCTGTCCACATCCCTCTTGAAGTGCGGCGCCCAGAACTGGACGCAGTACTCCAACTGCGGCCTGACCACTGCCGCATAGAGGGGGAGGATCACCTCTTTTGACCTGCCTGAAATGCATCTGTGGATGCATGACCAGTGTGGGTCCCCCAAAGCTCTGTCCTTGGGCCTATTCTTTTCAACATCTTCATTAACAACGTGGACATTGGTGTCAGAAGCAGACTGGCCAAGTTCGCTGATGATACCAAACTTTGGGATAAAGCATCCACAACTGTGGACAGGATGGTAATCCAGGCCAACCTTGACAGGCTCAGAAAATGGGTGGATGAAAACCTGATGACCTTCAACATGGAAAAATGCAAGGTACTCCACCTTGGGAAGAAAAACTGGCAGCATGCTTATAGGCTTGGTAGTGCTACGTTGGCTAGCACTACAGCTGAAAGGGATTTGGGGGTCATGATTGACTACAAGATGAATATGAGCCACCAGTGTAATGCTGCAGCTGGCAAAGTGAGCAAAACTCTGGCTTGCATCCATAGATGCTTCTC
>NW_017729011.1:9811780-9811987 GCF_001723915.1 Gavialis gangeticus | reverse complement strand
GAGAATAGCCCTTATGATGACAGGCTGAGAGCTATGGGACTCTTCAGCCTGGAGAAGCGCAGGCTCAGGGGAGACCTGGTAGCTGCCTATAAGTATATAAGGGTTGTACATCAGTTTCTGGGGAAACACCTGTTCAACAGAGCTCCCCATGGGATGACGAGGTCAAATGGTCACAAGCTTCTCCAAGACCATTTCAGGCTGGACATA
>NW_017729011.1:9788260-9806780 GCF_001723915.1 Gavialis gangeticus | reverse complement strand
GGTTGGTCTCTCCCTGTGAGACAGTCCCTGCCAAGGCAGCATCTGTTGAACAGGTCGAGCGTGGTCTCCCCCCTGAGGAGCAGTCCCTGCGAATAGCAGCCTCTGCTCTCAGGGTCGAATCTCTCCCTGTGAGACAGTCTCTGCTAAGGCAGTATCTGTTCGCAGGTCGAGCGTGGTCTCCCTCCTGAGGAGCAGTCCCTGCATTAGCGGCCTCTGCTCTCAGGGTTCGGACAGGAGACCAGTGGGCTTAAAGCCCTCCTGAGGAGCAGTCCCTGTCAGGCCAGCCTCTGCTCTCAAGACGAATCTTCCCTGTCAGCACTGCTGTCAGAACCCCCCCCAAAACTCTTGCTCATTCTCCCTTTCGCTAACTCCCCCCAACAGGCGGGGTCCCCAAGTCTTTATGACAACCGGGTAGCCAATCAGGTTGTCTTCTCTAAAGAAATTTCTAGTCTGATTACGTCATGCAGTCTGTAGACTGAGCGTGCGTCTGGTCAGATTACTTCATCTGCTGAGCAGAACTGAGCATGCGTGTTCTTACAAAACTAGGTCAGCTTTGATTGGCAAGCCAAGGGTCGCATGGGGGCACATGCTGAGCACGCTGTGGAATTTTCCATGGGCCTTGTCTGCTTGTCTGCGCATGATCAAACTTAACTCTTGTGTTGCCAGCATACACTTAAAATTTGCTCCGGGCAATAAGGAAGAACTTTTTTACAGTCCAAGTCCCCAAGACCTGGAACAGACTGCTGCCGGAGGTGGTGCAAGAACCTACTCTGGACTCCTTTAAAGGTCAATTGGACGTTTATCTTGCTGGGATCCTGTGACCCCAGCTGACTTCCTGTCCTTGGGGCAGGGGGCTGGACTTGATGATCTTCCGAGGTCCCTTCCAGCCCTAATGTCTATGCATCTATGAATCTCAGATCCTAAAGCAGTAGGGGGACATATTAAAATCTGAGATCAACATGCTCCTTCAGACAGTCTCAGGATTTTGGCCTCTCTCACTTCCTGACCCTTTAGCAGTATCATTGCAGCTGCGACTGTTTTCTGGGCCCTCACACAGCACTACCACCCATTCCGCTGGAGGTTGTTGTACAACAAATGAGGTGCAATCTGGCCTCAGCTGAATGAATTTTGCCTACTGAATGCAACTCCCCTGTGCTTTAAGTCACATGGGTGTTTTAGAAAAGCCACACTCTTGGACAACTGTTCTTTCACTGTCAGTCTTAACATAGCTCACCAGAGCTTGGGGTGTGCCACTTCATGGAGGATGAGGGTGTTTTGGACATGCATATGAGAAAAAGTGATTACTTTTGAAGATGTTGGAATAATTTAACAAGACGGCACAACAGTTCTACCCTAGTTCCTCTGAGCTGTGGGCAATGGCTATTTTGCTTGGACAAGGTATGGTGCCATGTGGGAATCTGGGGGTTATGTACTCCAAAAAAGGCCATTGCATACTTCCACTGTGTCCTGGGGCCCCATATCAGCAACTGTGCCTGACTTTAGCTGTCTTACCACTCCCCGCTGCAGAGTAGCCCCAAGCTTAGGACTATATGTTCTGTCCTGTACTGCTCACGCACATTGCAGAGAAGCCCTGCACATATTTTCTACTTCCCACAATCCCCCACTACAAAGCACACTTTGCTTCAAGTAAGGAGGAATATTTGGAATACAATGAAGAAGGGAAGGGTGGAGGGGGAGGATAAAGAGATAAATATAAACTCAGCGTGACAAATGGTATACAGGGCTATTTGGTTTTATTACATCCTATCAAACATCCATAACTTAAACAGAAGAGCTGATAAACATGCCAATGCATATATTTACATTGCCTGAAATGTGTACAACCTCCCACAAAATTTAAAGCACAACTGTAATGATCAATCCATTAAGGGAAGCAAATTAATCCAAAACATGCACTAGCTTTCCCAACAGCTTTGCTCCATTGAGCCTTCTTTTTTGCAGAAGATTTTTGGTGGGGCAATGCTATTCTAAACTTTGAAGTTCTTTAACGTAACTGTTCTGAATCACCATCTGGCTGAAGGAGAACTTACATACTAGCTCAGGACAGATATAAGCAGTGGGCCAAACTTAGAGGTTATATGTAAGATGGGGTAAGATAAACCCCCTCTAACAATAGGGCTTAGGGATAGGCCGAATGCTTAGGGTGAGCACTGAATAAAGGAAAAGCTGCAACCTAGGGCTGGACACATATGGGCTGGAGGGCTACTTAGGGAGTTTTGGTGTGCTTTTGTGGGCTGGGTCAGCACCCTGTCCCTGCCCCATAACAGTTCACCAAAACTCTCTAAGTGGCTCTCCCCACACTTGGCCTGGAGGCAATGGGTGGGCGGGGAATGGCATCTGGGAGTGGGACAAGCAGGTGGGGCCAGGGCCAGGGCCGGGGCTGTGACAGCATGGGGCCAGGAATAAGGAAAGACCTGCGATGCAATCCTGAGGGGTGGAGAACAGCATCTGGAAGATAGACGGGCAGCGGAGCCTGGATCTTCGGGTGATGACATCAGGGTGCTAGTGCCTGGAGCAGAGCCGCAATCTGCTCCCTGCTTGTCCCTACCTGTAGAAGTGGTGGTTGTCACAGGGATGTGAGGGCAGCATATCACGGCTCTGTCCCAGGCCCCAGCTGCACACATTGTCATCGTCCCAAGATCCCGATCCCAGCCCTGGTAATGGCCCCAGCCGCATCTGCCCATCTCGCTCCCAGATGCCGCTCTCTTCCTGCCCTTGGCCCCATCCTGTCTTCCTGGCTGAGAGTGCGCTCTGCCCACGTAGGTCCCGCGCTGGTCTCTGTGGACACCCCACTTGCCTGCTCCATCTAGCACCCCCTGAGTAGGTACGGGGTGAAGAGCAAATGTCAGTTCTCCCTTCTCCTGTAGTTGATAGGAAACTTTCTAGTCAGTTATTAAAAAAATAATTGAATAAATATTGAAATAAAGCCTGACACAAGCTCTCTCATGTGTTAAAATAGTAATTGGCCAGATCCTCACTTGGCAACACTTGCAGAGTCTCCATCCTGTTTCATAATTGACAAAAAAGATTCCGGTCACAACAGGGATAAAAGGCAGAATCTTGAAACTTTTCATGAAGCAAAAATCTGGGGGGTGGGGAATGACTGGGGTCATCTGAAATGTGTCATTTGAAGATTTCAAAGTGTTTTGTTTTGATTTGGACGACTTTATTTTGTACGGTGTTAAAATATGGTTAGCTTCAATTTTAAAACAGAAAGTGATTTTGAATGGGGCAACCTTGATTTTTTTGTTGTTCTGAAAATGTGTAAATGTTTCATTGATTTTGATTTTTAATTTTGAGTAAAACACTTAATCAAAATCAAACTCCTCTTCCATAGCTTTCATTTTCAACAACAAAAAATATTTTTGAATAAAAAATATTCCACTAAATAGTCTTTGATCAACTCTGCCAGTGCTGCTGAGAGAACAGTATGTGTTTGCAAGGGTGAACTTTACTTCCCCCAACACATGTGGATATTAAGTCTCCACCCCTTCGCTCCTCCTCCCTTATGTCGTGCTCTTTGTTTGCAGATGGGAGCATCACTACAGGTTGAGCTCTTCACCAGATCTAGCTTCAAAGTCTGGTCCCTCTGAATTTTACACATTGGTTACGTGAGTATAAGGAACCTAAATGAGCATGAAAGGGTCAGTTATGTGAGAAAGGTCTAAGTTAGGAACCTTAGGGTGTGGGCACACCAATAAGTTACTGTATGGTGAAAGATGGTGGGTTTTTACTGTCATCTGCTGTACAATAATTCCCAGTGCACAGAAGTAAATAAGAAAAAAACCTAATCCATGGTAATTTAGCTCTCTTTCGCAGAGGACTAAGACACCAGCTAAGCTTTCACTTGCTGCTGCATAAAAGCATGCACGTGGCATGGGCCATGGAGCAACAGTTGCGCAGCAGTGCTCTGTGGGTTTTTTTTACCTTGCAGTAATTTGTGCATGGTGTGTTCATGAACTTTTCACTGTTTATGCTCTCATGTGAGCCACCTATGTTCAAATTATTCTGCATGAAATCACTGGGAAGCTGACAGCTGAACTGATATTTAGGTTGCCGAACACTCCCCATTACAAGACATATTTGCAGAAGCACTGATGCTTGTCCAGTTTGCACTGGAACTTTGAAATGCAGCAGGAGGACCGCTGGGTTAAGAGAAATGTTTGTCCCCAGACTTTCTATTCAGGTTTGACTGAAATATAAACCTGAAAATGTACACTTCCCTATTGCAGTTTATGTATCTGAGGAAAATTTAAGTAGTAAATAACTGATCATGAACTTTCTAAGACTGTGTCGACCCTGATACCAAAGCAGCTGCACATACTCCTGGGTAGGCCTCCCCATCAATCACACCTCACCCTCAACTTTACTTAGACTCAGCACATAAGCCTTATGTCTTCTTCCATACTCTGGAGGCAGAACGTGAAACGGGAGTTTCTGCTACTTTTGGGAGGGATAGAAGAGAAAGTTAGGATACAGTTATTGTACTTTTACTGTAAATAGCTTTCACTGGACCTAATACGTGATGTAAGCAGCCCATTCCCACTCCAGAGCTGTAGCATCGTCTCTCTCTAAGCTAAAGCAGTTAGTCTTGTCGCTCAAGTGGTAGAAGTTTGTGCTGAAAGTTCAGGATTTCTGGAATGTCAACCTAGCCTCTTTCTCCATCATGACACAACTACATAACAGTTCTTTTCCACACAATGACTATCTCACTGAATGCACAAAATCAACGAATAAGGAGATTAGATTAAGGTGAACAACCATAAATGTGGTATGTCTTAACCTCTAAGTGCTTGGCATGGTAATCCAAAAAGTTTTCAGTTGATGCAGATTATTTGCAAATAGTATGCTGGTATCTTTCAGCAGGGCAGTTTGAATAAGGATTTAGTCATCAGGGTGCTCACATGTTTCACTGGCTATACTGCGGGACTGGAAGCTAGGATTTCTATTTTGGAAAGACACAGCAAAGACAGAATTTGTTTACCGGCTTCACCATTATCATTTCTCTTCTTTTCGTGCTGTGAGGACTAGCACCTTCATAGCTGCCAGGCTTCTTTTAATTTCAAATGATCTCATCCTCCACAACACAGCAGATCTTCAATGCAACATTTGGTAAGGGACTGTGCAATATGTCTAGCATATGGAACTGTAGTAATATTTAATGTAAATGTGGAAGAAAAACTTAAAATGGAGGGTGAAGAATAAGAGGCTATAAAGGTGTATAATTCCTGAGCCAACAGAAGTATCTGCCTTGGGACCTCGGAAATTATATAAATGAAGAATCAGATATTGGACAAAGAACGCTTGGGAGACTAAACCACATTGTGAAGAACGATCTCCCCAAACGAACAGAACAGGCACAGTTGGAGATGCCCTGGGCAGATCTTCATGGGTGTGAATGAGCATACAAGGAATTACTTCATCTGAGGGCCTGCCTGCCTGCTTGTCTAGAGTCCAACTTGCTCTGATATGAATACTACTACTACTAATATTTGAATTATGTTTTTCATCTTGAAGGATCTCACTGTAGTATACATACAAGCACACATGAAACAGTAAAAGTGCAGCCATCATGGAGGATAAACACAGCAGCTGTTCAACTGAGCATGGCTACCCAGGAACAAGAAATTAGGTTTATTGCATCTATTTAAATTGGTGGAGAGAGGGGGAATCATGATAGGAAGAAAATTTCCCCTTCTCAAATTCAGGCAGTACGTTGTAACTTAAGTTTTTTATGTTTATAAAAAGTGGCAGGATGCCTTCAATGGTCATGTGGGAACAGAGTACCATTTTGTATCTCATTTTAAACAGGGCAGCACAGCTAGCAAAGTCTGCCCTCAGAATATTATATGGCAACCCTGGTTCAGCATTGTTATGAAGAAAAAAACATTGTCTACTTGGCTACCACTCTTATGAATTTTCCAAAAGCTTTCTGTTCATAATTCTTAAATAGCCTGACTGCACAGTTCAGATATGTGCACAGATGGGGTACAAACCACTCTCCAAATAAAGTTTTACTTTGTAATATATAAATACCAACAGACATTCTGTTGAGATTTCAAATAAACCTAGAAAGTCAAGATTTAGGGCATATAACCCCCTACTGAAAATCCCAGTCTTATTGACCTCAACTACAAATGCTCAATTCCTGTTATCATGTGCAGCCTATAAATGAGCACCCAGGGCAGTCTAAGGACAAGGTGTTTTTATCTGGAGCTGTATATACTCATTTCACAGCACAAAGTAGCTAAAACTGATATTGGAGCTTCTCCCGAAATGAAACACATGCCTTGGATCTCCACAGTGTCTTCAACTAATGGGAATTTAGGATAAAGGGGTCAAGTCAGAGACATTTGCACCATTTGTATTCTTGTAGCAGTTTTGGAAAGACTAACAAAAGAAGAAGATAACTTCCCAGAGCAATATTTCACTGAATTTGTGCAGGAATGTATGTGTAGAAACATTAGTTAACAACTCCAACTGATCATTAACCTATAGGTGTGTAATTATTGGACAAAAGGAGATGTTGTCTGCTTGTGTGCTTGTATTATTCCATCCAAATGAGTAACATTAGCATCTTTTATTTCCACTAGGGAGGGTATCCAGACACACGAGTCAGGACTAGAATCTCATTTTGTTAGATACTACAGATTTACAGTTAGATTTAGGATTTTCTCTGGGTTCCCATATCTTACAATTGCATTGCCTATTTGTCACTTAAGGAAAGGTTTTGCAGCCATCTGCAACAATAAATTAACATGGTAATGTCCATCTGCTTAAAGAATTATCCATTTATCCACTGCCTCTGTCTTTCTGATCCATCCAAGATATATTGACCCCTAAAGAGCAGGATCTGCTAAGGGTGTGCACTAAATACTGCACATAATAAGGAAAGGTCCACTGAAAGGCCAAAACTCCTAGTCAAGACAAGTGTTAGGTTTATATTTGCACGGGGGAAATTTCTGATGTTAGTGACACTGGTAAAAATTATGCTCTTCAGCAGATTCACAAATGGAAACACTTGGCATATAAGACTCAATTTTTTGGCAGGTGTAGTGGATTTTTCACAGGCTTGAAAGGTGAGTGCCAAATTAGCTATCAACCAATCCATTTTGAGCAACTAACCATTAATCTAATACGCTGGATCTTGTCTCTTCAGTCCTTCTTCCTACCTTAAACATACTTTAACAGGAAAGTGTATATCCTGTTAGAAATCATTTTGGATCATTGCCAGTTCATGAAGAGGTTTTTTTTTTTTAAGTACCTTTTGCCAGCATAAATTCATCACAATGAACTCTTTGGAATTAGCCAGGTCAAGAGTTCTCTTTAAATCATCTTCTCCTTTGTGATATACACATAGTGGAGAAATTGAGTCTCCTAGTACAGTCTGGTTTTACTACCCATGTGAGATGCATTGGAGGCTCACCTAACCCAAAGCTGAGTCCAATTAAAATTTGTACTTTTGTAAAGCATCAGCAAATATTATGGCTTCTTAGCCTACTAGCTGTCCACTGCACACATCTTTTGGTCAAAACGATGAGATACCAGTTTCATTAATGCCCCCTGTGCTCTAGGTAATCATTTTAAAGTTCGATGAATAATGTAAAAGAGGGTTTGTGAATCTTAATTCCTACTCTTCTACTCAAACTATTGTTTGATTTTTCACAAAGCCTTTCATTGACTGTTGCAATTTCTTTTGATTGTGTGCACGTTCAGGAAAGGTCTTGTCTGCTCAGGGTAACATCTAGCCCTCTGTAAGAGGCTGCTTTCTAAATCACTGATTAACCTTCTTTTCTGTGTTGGACTAAAAACAAGAACATGTCAAATGAAATTGCAAAGCATGCTTGAATAGCAGCAGACACTATTTATTATCATCCACAACATTGCTATTATTATTTAACATTTATATTGCTGAAGCAAATAGAATTCAATCAAATCAGGGTGCCATTGTGCCACTCACTGCACAAACTTAGAATAAATTAAAAGTTCTTTCCCCAAAGAAAATCTTTTCTAGATGAAGGTTCACAAGGAAGAAAGGCCATTCAGAAAATATTGCTCTGGACTGAGGCTAGAGATGGAGAACAGACTTTATCAGCTAACTGTGACTGACAAGATGAGAGACAGCACTCAGGGTATACGGAGATTAGTTGTAACCAAACTGTTTTTTGAGAACAGGTGTAAAAAATTGCCTTGCTCTGATAAAAAAGGAAAGAGCAGGCAGTCACATTATGCACCTCAATGCATCTCTTAGAATTCATTTAAATGAACCCCAGCTAGGCATGCACCGAGTTAGCTTTTATATGAATGGATGAATGTTGTGAGGGATCTTTCTAATGTAAGTGTGAAGTTCATTACAGATACACTGGAGAGAGCACAACACTTTTGACAGCAGCTGCAGCATAGGACTCACTGCAGAGAGCTATAAAGGGGTAAAAAGCTGATCAAGTTTCATACCTGCCTGACTAGTGGAAGGCTTTTTTCCTCCCAAAACTGAATGGGCATATACCATCTACAACAAGCTTCTCAATATTTTCTCCCATGACTATGCACATCACCCTTATCTGGGCTGAGTTTCAAAAAAGCATTCAAATACAAATTCCAGACAGTCACATGGCTCAGAGACTGGCCATAATAGGCCAAGTGAGACAAAGACAGAGGTGTGCACCATCAGCATAATGATGCTGCTGCAATGTATACTGCTCCCGGCTGCTTCATCTACATGCGGCATTTATGGCTATCTATGCTACACCACAACACACCAGTATCATAAGGATGTGTAAGGAAGGCAACAGCCATGTTAGTCCGGAGCTGGCCAAAGTTAGGACCAAAGTTAGGGCATCTGCCAAAGTAAGTTACTGCCTTTGAAAGTGAATGTCTTTCTGAACCAGTCAGTTTCCACAGCTATAAACAGATGTCAGCTCATCTGCTTCAGTGGGTGACAGATGTTGTCCATTGTCTTGAGTTGGGGTGCAGCAGTGCATGATGCATGCTCAGGGCATCCCAACAGGGGAATCCCAGTGTGCCTCTGCAAGCAGGGAAATCTGGGCAGGCACGCTCACAGTTTCAGGGGCACAATCCTGCAGGGAAATTCCTGGGGTGCAAAAGATCAGACCCATGAAGCCCTGGAAACTCCTGCATGGGACAACTGGAGAGTGTAGGCAGCTTAGAGCAAATAATGAGAGCAGCCATAAAGCAAACAGATGTCTGCTACAAAAAAGAGGCACAGTTTTTTACCACCCACTGTCAATGCCCACACTTTAGGCATTTGTGGCATGACAAGGGACATGGACATCTGTTTGCTTGGGCTTTGTGCTGCCAGAAAAAGTTTTACAGTGACACAAAGGTGACATCTGCTTCCAGCCTAATAGGCCAACCTGCCCAAACTTCTTCCATAAGGAAATGTATAATGGATCAGGAATACAGGAAAGCACACTCATTTTTTATAAAAGAGGCCCACTCTGCATACCTACCAAAGAAACACCTTCACATCAGAAGGTGTGGCTCAGTGTCATTGTCCATGGTGACCCCTCATGGTTGAAGATGATCACTCCCATGGATCATATAAAGGGTTGTAGATGAGTCCACCAATGGCTAAGAAGGCCGATCCCAAAGCAGCAGACTCTAGCAGATGCCCTGAGCAGTAGTTAATGGGAGGGTCAACCCATGTATTTCCTTGTTTCTTTTCCTTCCATTTCTGTCATTTTTCTGCCTCCACTCCAAAGCAAGACAGTTTTCCTGGAAGTAAGATGTACCTTCTCTCACAAGGCCATGTATCCTGGTCTCAGGCTAGTTTTTCCCAATTTGTGAGGTCAATGCCACACATCTTAATGTTCACCATGAGGGTGTCCTTGATGTGTTTTCTGTGGTCCTTGCATGTCCTTTGTCTTTGACTGGGTTGGGAGTATAGCAGTTGTTTTGGTCAATGTACATCAGGCATGCATACACAATGTCCTGTCCTCCACAGCCTATGTGGTTGTTGAATAATCAAACTTCTATGCTGGTGCCATTAGCACTGGTAAGGACACTGACATTTATACAATGATTCTCCCACTTCATGCCAAGGATCTTTCAGAGGTAGGTAGTGCTGGTGAAGACGTTCCAGGCTTTTCAGGTGGTCTCTGTAGGTCAACCAAGCTTCACATAGCCATAGAAAAGAGTTGGGATTATCATGGCTTTATATAATAGGAAGCTTTGTTTGGCTTCTGATGTCATGATCATTGAACATACAATGATAGTCTTCTGAAGGCAGAGCTGGCACGTTAGATCCTGTATTGGATCTGCTTGTTGATGTTGGCCTTCTTAGAGAGGTGGCTGCCAAGGTATGCAAAATATACAGCCTTCTCCAACTCTTTTCTGTCAATGAGGATCTTTTCTGGGGGGAGCTAATTGGCTCAGAGCAAGCTGGTGGAGCACCTTTGTTTTTCTGATTTTAAGAAAAGGGTCCAACTCAGGCACTGGTATGCTTGGGAGAAGCAGTTAAGGCCTGTTTGTAGGTCCTCCTCAGGATGTGCAGTGACAGCACAACAGTGTCCTGAAGTTTCACAACTGAAACTGATGCAACTTTTGTTGTGGCATGGAGACGGGCAAGATTGAAATGGTCCCTATGCATCTTGTATTCAATGCTGATGCCTTGCAGCAGATGGTCACGAATGAACAACTTGAATGAGCTGCTGTTGAACTGCTGTGAGATCTTAGGCAACTCACTTCCTCTTTTTTTTTCTACCCTGTCTTTTGTCTAGTGCAACTGTAAGTACTTTGAGATTGCCTCATGGCACAACAGGGTAGGCACAACAGTGAGACCTTTCGTTTGGTTGGTGGTGACACAAGTTGAAACAACAAGCACAATAATAAATCAGTACTTTTAAAATAAAAAAGCTCAGGCTGTGGGTGCCTTTTTTCCCTTATCTCCCACAAAACTAAGGCTTACAAATACAAGAACACTCAGAACTTCAAGCTGCCTCATGAAATAAAAATTTATAGTCTCTCATTAGAGAAAATGAATTTGTTTTAAAATTGGTGTGCAAAGGAAAGAGCTGACTACAGGAAAGGGAATTATGGCAGGATGTGCCTGCTCCCCTAGGTACCATCTCCAAGTGGGATTAAATTGCTTTGATACAGATTCAAATTTAATTTCAAAACAATGCATCACATTTCTCTGCACACTGAGCTGAAGAAAATAAATTATAATAAGCAAACAGGGAAGAAAAAAAAATGCCTCCATCAGATATGACTTGTCTCCACTTCAGCTGAATGACCTCATCATTAGTCAAAAATGTGAGTCATCCCTCCATTTACTGAACTTCTGACTCTGATACATTTCAATCATCAACACAATTGGATGGAGCTTTGGATGAGACCATCTGGCTCTGTTCTTGGCAGATCCCATGGTTTGAAATTGGGGCTACACAGACAGTGAATTTGCAGGTGCTGTCTATTCAGCCATCAGGCAAAGCAATCCCAGTGCAGCTATAAATCTGTCTATATTTTTTTCCTGCACAGATTTTGAACAAACTAGTTCAACATATGATTGATAGTGTCTATCAATAAAAATGCATATCATCACAGTAGGCAAATCAACTGTGTACTGTTGCTGGAGGGAATTATGGCGCTTCTTAAAGTTTGGGAATACCATTTTGTCCTCTTTTCAAAACTTGAACCTGCTTCATGTTACAGTAAACCACTACCCAAGGTACACAACAAATAGGCAGCTTGTCCACACTGAGATAAGCTGCTTCCATCAAGGGGAAGCACGGTTAGCATGGGTCACCATGTTGCCCATCTCTAGTGAGTTTCTCACAGATGCCGAAATTGCCTCTTGAGGTTAGGCTGTATTGAATTAAATTTTTGGTTTGGGAAGTTCTCCAGTTGATCTACCAGGCTGTCATATCAGCTGCAACCTGCAAGTTGGACTAGAGAGTCAGGCTCCCAAACTAAGAGCTCTACCTTATTCCCAGCTAAGCGTGATGTAGGCACTAGGCAGGGGTTCCTCCCATGTAGTAAAGCCACAGTCATCCTTCTCCTCAAGTCAAGAACCTCAGGAACAGGAGGAAGTCTCACTCATTAGGTGTTGGTGAACCCAGGTCTGGTCCTGATATTGACTGAATCTCATTTCAATAGCATATGAAATGAATTCCAGGTCCTGACACATTTTCTAATAGGCATGAGATTATATCAGAAAATCTACACTCGTTGTTGATGACTTCCTTGTTGACAGTGTCCTCTGACAGGCCCCAAAATAGGTTGATCTCCAAAATGCCCCAGACCCTCTATCTCCTATATGATCTAACTGTGTCAAAACTGAGGAACAATGATGTGGTAGGGTAGAATGAAGGAAGTTTGCCCTGCGACTGACCATGCTGTATCTGTTCTTGCAGATAAATGGATAAACAAAGATCTATAGCCCTTGGGGATCTCAGTCTGGTACCTTTCAGCAGCAGTAAATTCACTTCACAAAACAATAATTAATCAAAATAGACCATATCAGCATGTATTAAAGTAATAAAAAACTGCACAACTGTATGGGAAATATAAACATTTCAACTGATAACACCATCCAGGACCAGTGTGGTAAAAATGAACTGGGTTTAACCAAACAGCTTGATGCTGAATTACAACAAACTGACCCTCAGGCCCTGTAGCCTCATTCATAGCACATTTCCCTAGGAGACCCTTCAGAGTTTTGACATTTATTCATGTCAGAGCAAGATGCAACAGGTCAGAACACAGAAAAAAATTCTCTTGACAGGAGACAAAATATCTTTCTGCCTCATTGCAATAAAGCAAGAAATTGCCCTTAAAACCTTGCCCTGCTATGCCTATCTAACAAAATATATATGTATATCTTTGGGCATTTACAATAAAACTCACTACATGGAGATAGAGAATAGGAGTGTGCAAATAGGAATTTTTGTTTCACTCAAACACTTTCCTCTTGGCTACAGTCATGAAGGAAGTCCAGAAAGAACAATTCTTTATGGTACTCAGAGGGTAGTTTTTCTCACCCTTGCTGCCTTTCTTACTTTCTCTTTTCCATTTTTAGAGAAGTGAAGGTACATTTATTTAATAACAGTCTAGACCCACCTCTCATTTTTCTCAATGGGTACAAGTACAAACTTATTTGCTAATAGTAATACTTGCCCTTGGACAATACGAAGCAGAATTCTTTTGAAAATCTAGCACCCTGGTAATAACATGAAACAAATCAAACTGGTATTACACAGCATAGAAATATCTAAATTATGTCTAGGGATGGGCATCATTATATACCCAAAAATCAACACAGAGTGAAAGTGAACTGAAAGTGATCCAGGTCTGGTGCCAGTTGAACTCGACATGTGCCTGTACATGTTCCAGGAAGCTGATCCAATAGTGCTGTAATTACAGTGCGTCAGAACAGAGTTGATTAATTGAGTCTGTTGGAGGGTGCTAATTAGCATGCTCTAGCCAGCCTCCGTGGCTTTAACTAAAGGTCATTTGATGAGCTTTAGATGAAGTAGCCCCACCTCCATTTGGAAGCATGGGGACACTAATTAAAGCGCCCAGAGCGTCTCATGTATCGGAGTGGCTCTCAGAGCCGCTCTAATTAAAGCACCCCTCCCACACACACCTCTGGAGCATCTGTAAAAATGCCCTAAATATATTAATTCATTTCTTTGGTCCCAGATGACATGGATCATAGACAGGAACACTGAGGGCAATCTCAGCCATTGAGGTTGGGCAGTAGCATGTGAATGTGTTGTGGACAAGCTCCCTGGACCCCTTCCTGTTTCTGATCACTCCTGGAGGCATGGTCAGGAAGCATTGGCTGCTCACAACCTCAGACTGTTTTCATGTATTTATTTGGGGAGGGTATTATTTCAGAGTCAGGTCTGGAGCTGAGTCTGACTCCAGAAACGTATGTATACAGAAGAACCTACAACAAAGAAAAGGAAAACTATATTTGGCATTTTTATGGTACCTTTTCATTGGGCCTGAATCAGAGCATACTAAGGTCAAGGGGTATCGCTTCATTGCCACCAATGAATTTTGGACTGGATACATAACATGTTCATCTGATCTTAGTGCTGTTGTCATCTATCCTTGCCATTGCAACTTCCTTTTTGTAGTTAAAAGATATGCTTGGTGAAATCTAATGAAATGCTTCTATTTTGACAGAAAACTTAGACTGAAGAGAGAGAGAGCGAGCATGAGAAAGGAAGAAAGGAAGGAAAAACATCTGTTGTTACAAAATGCATCCTGACATTTTTGGCAAAATGAAAAAAGAAATGGAGGAAAACTGACATTTCTGATGATTTTTTTTTTTTCCGAAACTGAAAAGATTTGTTGATAGAAAATTTAATTACATAAATTCGGTTGCAAGATTATTTTAATACTGTTCTGCATTCTGCAATGTGTATCAAATTGTTATCAACTGTTTGTTTATTGTGTAGGCAGATAGCATTAGAGAGCCAGAATGGAACATGTCCTCAACATATTGGTAATCTTGAACAGAGTGGGAGAAATCAGACAAATTTCTGGGAAAGATTTTTTGCAAACAAATTGAAAAAATCCTTTTCCAGTAATTCTGTGCAAACAAAACTATACATATTAAATAGCCTGAACAGGGGAAAGTTTTGTGCTTAGAAAAGAACACAGTGCTAGAACATCAGCTGAAGTAAATCAGCATAGCTTCATCAAAATCAAGGGAGCAATAATGGTCAACACCAGCTGTGGTTCTCACTCCTTAACTAAACTCTCAACCAACCTGTATTGTGGGTCCTACAAAAAGTTCTCTCTTGGACTATGAAGCCTATATTTATCCACTGGCCAAGGGAAGTGATCACAGCTGCGACATATGTAACCCTCACTCTGTTTTTAAACATATGCAATGCATGCATAAAACAAAGAAGAAAAATTACAGTAAAGTGATGTTAAGTGTTTGGCTCGGGACCATCAAAACTAGGACATTCTAAGTTAAACCTGAACGACACCCTTAACCTTAACTCACCCCATTGTGCTTGGGTATTGCAGCTGCTGAAAAGGGAAATTCAGAGCTGTTACAGTCTGGTGTGTGAATAGGCGTTGAGGGACTCTTAAATCCATGATTATTTGGCTGCCGCACACTGTGAGCTGAGTCCATGTGGTAGAAATCCTCATACATTTTTTGGTGGGGGAGGAAAAATCTCTCTCAGACTGCCCTTAGTGGCAAGTTTCTGGAGAAAGTAAAATATATTTATCTAATTAATTCAAGAGTTGATACGATGTTTAAGGGCTGTGGAGTGGAGAAGCTGAGATCTTAGAATTGAAGCAGTAGCATGCATAGTAGGCCTGTGCAAAATTTCACTGGCTGCTTCATTTTGACACTGTTTCGACTCATTCTGACCTCAAAACATTGAAACTGAAATGAAACAAAGGGCTTCAAAACAGCCTTGAATGAAATGAGGCCAGTCAAAATGTTCTGAAAGTTTCATACGTTTTGAGTTTCAAAGCAGCCATCAACCAGGTGGTGGGAGACATGAGGAGAACCAGGGCTGTGCTCCCAGTGGCTCTGTAGCCCCATGTGGTTCAGCCAGGAGCACAGCCCTGGCTCTCCCTGCCTCCTGCAGCCAGGCTGCAGGAAGCTAATCACAGCACAGGGGAAGGGAACTGAGTCCGGGCTCAGTTCCATTCCCCAGCACTGCAATCGGACTGAGGAAGGGAACTCAGCCCAGTCACTCAGTTCCCCTCCCCAGTGCTGCCATCTATTAGGATGGGGAAGGAAACTGAGCCCCATTGCTCAGTTCCCCTCTGCAGCACTGCAATTGATCGGGCTGTTCCCCTCCCCAACCCTGCGATCAAATTGGGCTGGGGAAGGGAACTTAGCCCAGCTGAGCTGAGTTACCCTCCCTAGCCCAATCCTAGTGCTGAGGAGGGGAACTCAGCTCAGCTGGGCTGAGTTCCCTTCCCCAGCCCTGTTGCAGCATTGGGGAAAGGAACTGAGTGATTGGGCTGAGTTCCTTTCCCCAGCTCGCCGGTCCCAGGCTGCAGCACCCGGCTTCCCTCTCTCATCTGGCAGGCAGATCACTGGCACAGCCCCCACAGCCCTCCCGAGGTTGTGGGCCCCCAATCTGCCTGCTGGATGAGAGAGGCTGTTTTGAGCTTCTCCATTATAACCTACGGGCAAAACGTTGAAACAGCATCACTGTTTTGATGAAAAGAAACCAAACAGCTGTTTGGAATTGAAACGAAATTCAAAATGAAATGCTGTTCTATCAAAACCTTGAAATGCAAGTCAAAACAGAACGGTGCTGCTTCGCACAGCCCTAATGCTTAGTCAATACCTGGATGGGAGACCTTTGAGTCAGATGCAAAACAATGGTTCAGAAAGTGAATACTAGATTATTTTACATTTAACTTTTAAAAAAAAAAGGCTCTTTAATGAAAATTTCCCATTTTTTAATTAAAACAAATCCAAAAAGTTCTGAATATCAAATTTGATCTTGGGTTTTCAAAACTGAAAATTAAGGCTTGTTTTCCTCTCTCTTTTGTTCATCTTTCCTCACTCACTTATTTTTACTAGCAAAATAAGGGATAAAATAAAAAAGTGAACATTCTGAAGTTTTCCCTTTCAGGTCTAAACTGAACAGATGCTCCAGAATGATTAAAGGACACACACTGTTGATAAAGTTGCTGTCCTTTAGATAGGATATAAAACTAATGGCCTCATGAATGCATTAAGTCATTAGAGAGGCAATTGTAAAAGTAGAGCATTAGACTGGATTTCCTTCTTTCTGTAGAGTATAACTTTGTGCAAAATATAAAAGATCTGGTGCCATATACCCCAACAATGTGTTATCTTCAGTGAAAGCTGAAGTTACTTTGGTTCATGTAATAAGCAAGATCTTGAAGTCCTTATTAAAGCAAACACCTGTTAACTTCAAATAATGAGTTCAAAATTTAGCCCAACTCTGTAGAGTGAGCTGAGTAAGCTATTATATATTTAAGGTGTGTGTGTGTGTGTGTGTGTGTGTGTGTGTGTGTGTGTGTGTAAAAGATGTTATTTTACATCTATTATTACTCCTAACATTCTGAAGGACAGCAAGCATGGGTTTGTTGTGGGTAGGTCTTGCCTGACCAATCTAATTTCCTTCTGTGACCAGCTGACATATCACCTGCACAATGAAGAAGAGGTTGATATAATACATTTGGACTTCAAGCTTGTGTCCCATGATGTCCTCATTGAGAAATTGGGGAACTATGGCCTTGACTACCCTACAGTCTGATGTCTGGGGAATTGGCTCCAAAGTCAGACCCAGAGAGTCATGGGCAACTGGTGCCACCTTAGTCAGAGAGGGCACATGCCCCTCCAGTGACCAGTCAGTGACTGGGAGCGGGTCCCCCTGCAGCCAATCTCACCTACTGGGGGGGGAGTCCCCCCCATGGCCAATGTCACCAATGGGGAGGAGTGGGGTGTCCCTTTGTGGCTGACTGCAAAGTGGCCGCAGTGCTCCCACACCCCAGCTATCCCTTGAGCGGTGATAGTCACCCCCGTGCACCCCCTACACATCACCACTGCAGAGAGTGGTAGCTGATGAAACTGAATCAAAATGGCACTCAGTGACCAGTGGTATCCCCCAAGGCTCGGTTTTCAGACCTGTGCTCTTTACTGTATTTATAAATGATCTGGACTCTGGTGTCAGACGTGGACTGGCTGAGTTCGCTGATGACACCAAATTATGGGAAAGTGTCCACACTTGAGGACAGGCTGGCAATCCAGGCTGACCTCGATAGGCTCACAAGGTGGGCAGATGAAAACCTAATGGCATTCAACACGGAGAAATGCAAGGTGCTCCACCTCGGGGGTGAAAAAAACCGGCATCAGGCTTATAGGCTCGGCAGTGCTACATTTGCTAGCAGCAGGTCTGAAAGAGACTTGGGAGTCATGATTGACCACAAGATGAACATGAGCCACCAATGAGAGACTGCAGCCAGCAAAGTGAATAAATCTCTGGCTTGCATGTACCGATGCATCTCAAGCAAGACTTAGGAAGTCATCCTCCTGGTGTACTTGGCCTTAGTGAGGCTGCTGCTGAAGTACTGCATCCAGTTCTGGGCTCCACCATTCAGAAAGGATGTGAAGAAGCTTGAAAGAGTCCAGAGGAGAGCCACACACATGATCAGAGGGCAAGAGAACAGGCCTTATGAAGAGAGGCAGAGAGGCATGGGACCCTTCAGCCTGGAGAAGCACAGGCTTAGGGGGGACTTGGTGGCAACCTATAAGTACATATGGGGTGTGCATCAGGATCTGGGGAAACACCTATTCACCAGAGTGCCCCAAGGGAGGACAAGGTCCAATGGTAAAAAAACTCCTGGAAGACCATTTTAGGCTGGACTTAAGGAAAACTTCTTTACTGTCTGAGCCCCCTAAGGCCTGGAACAGACTGCCACCAGAGGTGGTGCAAACACCTACTCTGGACACTTTCAAGAAACATTTGGACGTTTATCTTGCTGGGATCCTTTGACCCTAGTTGACTTCCTGCCC
>NW_017729011.1:9766519-9783260 GCF_001723915.1 Gavialis gangeticus | reverse complement strand
GCAAAACTTCTTTACTGTCTGAGCCCCCAAGGCCTGGAGCAGACCGCCACCAGAGGTGGTGCAAACACCTACTCTGGACACTTTCAAGAAACATTTGGACGTTTATCTTGCTGGGATCCTTTGACCCTAGTTGACTTCCTGCCCCTTGGGCAGGGGACTGGACCCGATGATCTTACAAGGTCCCTTCCACCGTTAATGTCTATGAAATCTATTATTTGTACCGTGGTGGTTATTAGGATCCAGCTAAATCAGAAAGATAGAAACATAACAAGAAAGCAACCCCTGCTTTAAATCTAGATACAAATGAACATACCTGTGGACCCAAGACTAATATAACACCTAAACACAGTCCGGGCATTTGGGACATTGACTGAATTGCTGCATAAATGAAAAGTATTATAGCGATAATCTATGGGATATTGTTTCTCTTTATTCAGATTTACCACTGCTTTGACATGACGAATGAAGCTGCAGTCCCTGAGCTCCACAGCATTTCTTTAGATTAGACTATCAGATGTAACAGTTGGCCCTGTTATAGCTTCTCACTTAAAGAGATGCAAGAAAGCATGTTCCCTGAAGGCTGTGTTTTCAAACATCTGATTTTGCAAGGGTAATTAACATAGTGTCTGAGAAGTATTCTCCACTTTGTTCTGGCTCCTTTTTTTCACTTGTGTGTAAGCAAGCAGCTAAATTTGGGAAGAAATCCCCCCCGATGCAAGAACAATCTCTGCTTGCACAGGGCCAGTGTACCAAGCCCTGTATGATTCCCTAGCCCAACTCTGTCCTAACAGCTGAGATAAGAAGAAGTGAAAAAGGTCCATGGGCCTGAACATTTTGCTCTCCCATCACCGTCAAGTTGCATGCAACCGCTTGGGGACTGTTCCCAACCAACATAAGCGGAGAGGGTGAAGGGTGGGGGTCAGTGCACATGTGCCACAAGAATTGCTGAGCTATCACTGGCTCTCAGACTACCTCCACCACTCCCCCTGCACTGAGAAAACATGAACCAGATGTTTAAATACTGGTAAAAATTACCAAGGACACAAAGTTACAGACTTGCATCTGACAAGAAACCAGCAAAGAACAGAAGTCAGCTGGTTTCTATAAAGGTGGGGACAGGTACAGATTCCTCGATTAGGCTCGACTTCTTACTGAGAGCTGATAATTCATTAGAAATAACATAATTAAAATGGGGGTTTCTTTTGTTTTGCCAAAGAAGACCCTTCGTCTCCCCCTATACAGTTTATTCACAGTACACCTTGCTTCTACAGTCTTTCCACAGCTGCTGTCTTTTGTACTTTACTTCAAAGTAGGGACAAAGGGAACACACAGTGGATAAATTCCAATTGTAATGTAATCACAAAAAATAAGCCTTGCTGGAAAGGACTGGTAGGTGGTCATATTTTACCGCTTGGCTATTATATTTGATTAAAATACAGTGCAAAATGTTAATTAATTGGGCTAGTTACTTAGACGGCTTTATGTCTTGCAGCAATTCATGTAACAACAAATTGATTTTTAGCTAAGTGAGACATGGCATATTGAAGAAAAGGACCAACTGGAAATATGAGCTGAATGCTGAATACATTATGTATTCTTAGTGTAAAGTTATGATGTATGTGTGGCATTACAAATTCCAGAGAGGAGCAAAGTTAACAATTCTCTCTGCAGGAGATGCAGACTTAATTTTGTGTCCCCTTTGAACACCAAACTCTCTGATTTCACATTCATGACACATCACTCTAAAACTTTCTGCCTCAGAGAATCCAACATAGAAAAAATGTTTAGAAAGAAGTAACACTAGTCAGACACAAAATGGGCTGATGGTCACATCTCCATTTTTAACAAGCAAGTGTCCACAACACGAGAGACTTCAAGCAACAATGAACCCCCCTGTCCACTAAACATGGCAGAATTTACAAGCAGTCTCCACAAATATTGAATGCATAAGAGGATTGAGCTTTCCTTCTTAAAAACCTGATGTGAAGGCCACTGAAGTCAATGGGATTTTTTTTCTATTAACTTCAGTGAACTGTAGTTAAAGCCTCAGGTGAGGCTTGGTCACATTAGCTAGGTAGAGAAAATGGCCACCCCTAAGAATCTGTCTAATGAGATCAGCTCATGCATCTAACTTTTAAAACATTAATATCCTGATTAAGAACAATATTTTAACATGTGCTGAAGTACAAGTCAACGAAACCACCTATGCCCTTCAAGCAACTTAATATCATGCAACATTAGGAGGCAACCTCCTTCAGATGTGCTGCAATGTTGGATTACAAAGCTAGTGAATAACTGTATTTATTAAGATCCAGAATTTGGGCTTGAAGAACTTCAGAAATAATAAAAAACAGCAACCACAGAGCAGACAGCCTCTGCACAAGCCATACCTGGTATATGGGTTGCCATTCTGAAAACTTCAATCCTGGGTTTTCAATCCATTAGCTTTTTAAAAGTGTATTTCATGCTGGAAAAGGAGAAGGATACCGATTCATCTTATTATTGGAATGACACTGACAGCTGCCTTTTCCTTGTTCCCCTGAGAGTAGCTTTGCCAGGAGATGAGAGATGAACTAGTACTTAAGGTTGCAACAGTCCTGCAACCATGTTATTCAAGAATGAAATAAAAAAAAAATATATGTATGTTTCCAGAGTAGGTTGTATACCTTGTCCCTCTCCCAATTATTTGCAAAAGAGATTCTTTTTCTTGTGGACACACATTTCTGTCATATGGGAACACGTGTACATTTGCATTGAAGTAAGTGTAAGGAACAGGTTTTAAAGAAAGAAATAGTCCACATTAATGATTAATACAGCTGGTCAGAAAATGGAAAACAATTTTCAGGAACATCTGCATAATTTTTTTTTGTCTTTAATGTTTTTCAGCCATCTCTAATGATGATGCAAGACTTGCAAAATCATTCAGGCCAAGAGAAATATGAAGATTTTTCTGTACAAAGGATTAACTCTGCTTATGTATTTGTTGTCACAGACCAACAGCTTTTAGTATTTCTTCTCTGTTTACTGATTTCCCGCTCTCCCCTGCCACCCCCATTTTTACTCCCAGAAAGAGTACAAAGCAAAAGTTTTTTTAAAATAATCTCAGTATGGATGGAAAAAAATGGATGAACATAGAATGGCTTAAAGCAGGCAGATATTTACTTGGAGATGAGACTTATCTGCACCCTTATAAAGACAGAAACAAGCCCAGAAAAGCATGCAATTAAATCACGAGTGCATCTTACTTATGTTTAATTAGCCTTTTATTAATGTAAGGGAGGTTCAATTTTCAAATGTCTGTGGCCTTTTGGTAAGTATTTGTTGCTGTCTTTGTTTGGTTAATATGGCCAGAACCAGCAGAATCCCTGTGAGGAGGAGTAGGCATTAAAACATTCTTCTAAATGGTTGACTCAAATGCCTTTTGAATGAAGAGGAAAGTACACAGGCTCCAGTTCTCAGCTGGCGTACATTGGAATACTGCTATTAAAGATTTTGTCCAAGAGAAGATGATAAAACTTTCTGAATAAATGAATAGGGCAGGTGGTAGATCAGCATCTGCTATACTTGGCCAGTAAATCAAATCGACAAGCATATGGTAAAATATCCAGCAGAATTAGCTTTCTTTTTTGGTCAGCTTTTGTATGGAACTACTTGCTATCCTGAAAAAGAAATATGATGCTCGGGATTCATTGTCCAACTTTTACTTCCCAGTCCCAAGAAAAAAACTTTACACTTTACCCACAGAAGTCCCCTAGTTTGAGAGAAGAAACCAAGATTATGTTAAAACAGGCTACTTATTAGCTCTGGGTTCACTTCTCTACCTACAGTTGTAGTCAAGATTTCTTGTGACAGATTAACTCACTGAGAGAGAGAGTTTCTCAAAACTGCATTTTAGAAGTTTCAGAAGCAGGACTGGCCTGGAGGCCAAGTGGTAGGCTGTTTCATAGAATTATAGAAAATTACAGTTGGAAGTGACCTCAGGAGATCATCTAGTTCAACCCTCTTCTCAGAGCAGGACTATCCCCAACTAGATCATTCAGGCCAAGACTTTGTCTAGCCGGGTCTTAAAAACCTCCAAAGATGGAGATTCCACCACCTCTCTGGGTAACTTGTTCCAGTGCTTTACTGCCCTCCTCATGAAAATGTTTTTCCTAATATCTAACTTAAAACTTCCCTTGCTGCAACTTGAGACCATTGCTTTTTGATCTGTCATCTGCCACCAATGACAACAGTCAAGATTTATCCTTTTTTAAACCACCCTTCAGGTAGTTAGTTGAAGGATGCTGGTAAATCCTCCCTCAGTCTTCTCTCCTCCAGACTCAGCAAATCCAGCTCCCTCAGCCTGTCCTCATTAGCCAATGTCCCCCAGCCCCCTCACCATTTTTGTTGCCCTCTGCTGGACTCTCCAACTTGTTCACATCCTGTCTGTAGTGAGGGTCCCCAAACTGGACACAGTACTCCAGATGTGGCCTCACCAGCATTGAATAGAAAGGAATAAACACTTCCCTTGATCTGCGAGCAACATTCCTACTAATGCAGTCCAGTATGCCATTCGTCTTCTTCAGAAAACAGGAACACCATTGGCTCATTCAGCTTATTGTCCACTGTCACCCCCAGGGCCTTTTCTGCTGAGCTGATGCTTAGTAAGTCAGCCCCCGAGCCTGTACTGGTGCATGGGATTGTTCTGTCTGAAGTGCAGGACTTTGCACTTGTCCTTATTGCACATCATGAAATTTCTTTCAGCCCAATCCTCCAATTTGTCTAGGTCTCTGAATGTTAGCCCTGCCCTCCAACATATCTACTACTCCCCCCAGCTTGGTATCATCTGCGAAGTTGCTGAGGGTGCACTCCATCCCATCTTCCACATTGTTGAAGACATTGAACAAAATGGACAAGTGCAGGACTTTGCACTTGTCCTTGTTTAACCTCATGAGATTTCTTTTGATCCAATCCTACAGTTTGTTGATGTCTCTCTGATTTCTAGCCCCGCCCTCCAGCATATCTACTCTTCCTCCTAGCTTGGTCTTATCTGCAAACTTCCTGAGGATGTACTCTATCCCATCTTCCAAGACGATGACTAAGATGTTGAACAAAACCGGCTCCGGGACAGACCCCTTGGGCACTCCACTTGATACCAGCTGCCAACTAGACATTGAGCCATTGATTACTACCTTTGACCCTGACAATCCAGTCAGTTTTCTATCCACTGTACAGACCATTCATCCAACCCATGCTTCCATAGCTTGCTTACAAGAATGTTGTGGGAGACCATATCAAAAGCCTTGCTAAAGTCAAGGTATGTTAGAGATTTCATAGGCAGGCAAGGTTCTTTGAGTAGATATGATACCTTTTATTAGACCAACTGAGTAGTTGGAAAAAAGTTCCTAGCAAGCTTTCGGGTAGAGTCACCCTTCTTCAGACATAGGGAGTCTATGTCGATTTCATATTTTATAGATTTCATAGATATCAGGGCTGGAGGGGACCTTGTGAGATCATCGGGTCTCTCCCCCTGCCCAAGGGGCAGGAAGTCAGCTGGGGTCAGATCACCCCAGCAAAATAAGCAACCAAGCATTTCTTAAAGGTATGCAGAGTAGGTGCTTGTACCACTTTTGTGGGGAGTTTATTCCAGACTCTGGAGACATGGACGGTAAAGAAATTTTGCCTTACGTCCAGTCTAAAACAGTCTTCCAGTAGTTTGTGACCATTAGACGTTGTCTTCCCTTAGGGTGCCCTGGTGAACAGATGTTCTCCCAGTTCCTGATGCACACCCCTTATATACTTACAGGCACCCACCAAGTCATGCCTGAGCCTTCACTTCTTCAGGCTGAAAAGTCCCGTGCCTCTCAGTCTCTCCTCTTAAGGCCTGTTCTCTTGACCTCTAATCATGCGTGTGGCTCTCCTCTAGACTCTCTCAAGCTTCTCCACATCCTTTTTAAAGTGTGGAGCACAGAACTGGATGTAGCACTGCAGCTGCAGTCTCACCAAGGCTGACTGAAGCAGGAGGATAATTTCTTGGGTCTTTCTTGAGATGCACCAGTAGATGTAAGCCAGAGTGTTTTTCACTTTACCAGCTGCAGTATCACATTGGTGGCTCATGTTCATCTTGTGGTCAATCATGACTCCCAAGTTTCTTTTGGTTGTGGTGCTAGTGAGTGTTGCATGGCTGAGCATGTAAGTATGATGTGGGTTTTCTTCTCCTGAGGTGGAGCACCTTGCATTTCTCTGTGTTGAATGCCATCAGGTTTTGATCCACCCACCTTGTGAGCCTGTCCAGGTTGGCCTGAATTGCCAGCCTATCCTCTATCATGACCACACTTCCCCATAATTTGGTGCCATCTGTGAACTTAGCCAGTCCACTTCTGATACCCAAATCCAAATTATTTATTAAAGAGTACTGGTCCAAGTACTGAGCCCTGGGGGATGCTACTTGTTGCACCATATTGACCCAGTTCCATTGACTATCACTCTCTGGGTCCGACCTCAGAGCCAGTTCTCCAGCCATCAGACCGTAAGTTTGTTGAGGCCACAGTTCCCAATTTTACCATGAGCACATAATGGGAGACCAAGTTAAAGGCTTTTTTGAAATTCAAATATATGACATCAACCACTTTGCCTTTGTCCAGATGATGCGTCACCTGGTCATAGGAGGACATGAGGTTGGCCACGCAAGACCTACCTGCAACAAAGCCATGTTGGTTATCTCTCAGAATGTTGCCTTTCATTAGCCTGCTATTGATGGTTTCTTTGATTATTTTTTTCCAAGATCTTTCCAGGGACTGAGGTCAAACTGGCTGGCCTGTAGTTCCCTGGCTCTTCCTTCCTTCCTTTCTTAAAGATAGGCACCACATTGGCCCTCTTACAATTTTCTGGAACCTCTCCTGTGCACCATGAGTTCTCAAATATCCTCACCATTGGTCATGCCATGATGTCAGCCAACTCTTTAGCACTCTTGGGTGCATTCCATCTGGTCCAGCCTCTCAAGCTGTTCCCTCACAAGATCTTCCCACATTCACAGACCCAGTCATCTCACCATAATGCCTCTACACTAATGCCCATAGCATGGGGAACAAGCAGGAGGAACTTGCCCTCCTGCTGGCTGACACCAGCCCGGACATTGTGGGGATTACGGAGACTTGGTGGGACTCCAAGCATGATTGGGCAGTGAATGTTGATCTTTCCAGGGAGGCTGGCCATCTGCAGTTGCCTGGATTTTCCTTTTTCCCTGTCTTAAGGTTGGGCACTATACTTGCCCTTTTCCAATCATCTGGGACCTCTCCCAGTCACCATGATTTTTCAAAGATAATGGCCAGCAGCTCTGCAGTCACATCAGCCAACTCCCTTAGCATCTTCACGTGCACTGCATCTGGCCCTACAGACTTGTACATATCCAGCTTTTCTAAATAGTTCCTAACCTGTTCTTTCACCTCTTCTCCAAACTGTGCTGCCAGGTACAGTAGTTTGGGAGCTGACCTTGCCTGTGAGGACTGAGGTAGAAATGGAGAAATGGCACTGAGTACTTCAGCCTTTTCCACAACATCTGTCATTAGGTTGCTTTCCCTATTCAATAAGGGACCCACACTTTCCCTGACCTTTCTCTTGTTGCTGACATACTTTTAGAAACCTTTCTTGTTACCCTTCATGTCCCTTCCTAGCTGCAACACCAATTGCACTTAGGTCTTCCTAATTTCATCCTTGCATGCCCAAACAATACTTTTATACTCCTCTCTAGTCATTTGTCCAAGTTTCCGCTTCTTGTAAGCTGCTTTCTTGTGTTTTAGCTCACTGAAGAGTTCACTACTAAGCCAAGCTAGTTTTCTAATGTTTCATTAGCAATAAATGATGCAGAAAGTAGAGATGGCAAGCAGGCAGCTATGGTAGATGTATCACTGTTGTCATTTCCAACCCCTTTCAGTACCAACCCCTATATTATAATTTTCCAATCTACTGTCTAACTCCAGTGTATGTCACTTTTGTAAACTGATACTCTTTATCCAGGTCCATTCATTCTTTTACAAAAAGAGTATGCTGTTGACATAGCTGGTTAATGTGTTAAAAAGGTAGGGTAGGCATACAACTTTATAAACTAAATAAGGTATTATATATAGAGCACAAGTTTTTGTGAACCCAAGTTCAGGTCATCAAGTGTTAATCATTGTAGCCTATGTAGTAGGGCTAACAAGGAACAGTTTACGGCTGATCTCTTTTGATAGAACTCAGGAAGTATAACAGCTCCATAAACCTTGCTTCCTTTCCACTAGAGGCATACTCCTTTTAGGCATGTGCTAGTTTTCCTTTGCTCTTAAACACTATCCAGTTTGCATTCTCTGTGCTAGCGAGAGTAAGAGGGACACAAGGGACACACATTGTGCATTACAACTGCTCCCTTTGGTCCCCAAACAATGTATTGGTCTGTAGCTGATTAGAGCAAAGTGCTTGGGGTGGTTTGGAGCATAAAGACTGTAATATAAAAGTTGATTTCAGCTGAATTGAAGAATTTGAACAGAGAATTCACAACACTTCCATCCTGTATCCTCATCTAAAGAAACAGCAGACTGCTTCACTTGGAAATATCACCTCATATTACATTCCACTCACCCTTGCTATAAATCATTGTTTAAGGCCACCTGATTTAAATTTGGATAGCATTCATCTGTCAAACTCCATGTCTCCAGCACCTTTTTATGCCAAACATCCCCAGGTGTTCTTATCAAATACTCATGTTAACAGCTCAATTAATTATAAGTTAGCCAGATCAAACAGGCCAGGCTAGAGCTTGGCAGGCATCTGATGTTTAGATATCCTACCTAGGCAAACTTTACAAAGTCAAGTGAATTCAAATACCAGAGGGATCAGATCAATACCGCATTAAGATGCTGAGCTTCTCTCTTCATTTTGGATGCTAAGGAGAAGAGAGGAACTGAAGAGCCTGCTCTTTGTCAATCCATTTATTGTATTAAAAAAGGTGTGTGTGTGTGGGTGATTAAGAAAGCAAGAGAATAGTTCTCTATGCCCTACCTATTTGATCTGACACCAAATGACCCAAGACGGTGAGGATTTCAGTACTCTGAATGGAAGCCTGAAACAATCATGGAGGTGGGGGGTCAGAGAGAATAAAGGACAATTCATGATGGATATATGTTTCTGGAATGACTAAGACTGTTGCTGATTTCAGTGAGATGTGAAGGATACAGCACATTACAGAGGGGCAGAAGCTCAGAAGCTCAGAAGCTCATTATTTACAAACTTTTGTGATAAGCTTAGCATTTGCAAAGGACTTAGATGCTTGCTCAGCAAGTTAGTCCCCATTTGGAAATCCCAGATTCCTCTAGAGTTCCATCAGGGGTTGGGTTGTATGATGGCTTTAATGGGATTACCACTTGTGAAATATGTTTAGGGCCATTACTCTCTAGCAGCTGGTTGCTTTAAAGTTCACAGAACAAATCCATAAACCACCTAGCTTCTTAGACCCGTACAGTTCAGACAGAGATGCAAGCTTCTGTAGAAAAGATTATACAGCAAGGAATTGCCGCTATTGGCCTCCTCAGGTTCTCCTGTTGCTTCACTGGCACTACGTTTGGAATCTACGTTCAAAAGAACCAAGGGCTCCTAAAATTATAAGCGCCTGCATGCTTACAAATGATTTCAAAAGAAAGCCAAGGGTCTAAATTCTCTAATCTGCAGGAAAAATGGGAGAACAAACCTGTGCTATTTCAAGAAGCTGGATTAGAGGTGTGTGGCATACATTTATGATGCACCCACTCAAATGGTGGTTTCCAATAGCCTTAAACTCTGCACAGTTCAAAATCTCAATCCTTATCCGAAGTTTGAAAGCTGGGGACCTTTTTTCCAGCTTAAGCTTTTAAGTTTTTTTTTTTTACGTCAATGAGGTCCGGTAAGCTCCAGTGCCTATTTTTTTTTAATGACAAAGGCTTTTATTTATTTAAAACTATTTGAGGGACTGACTCACAGATGCTTCGGTAAGAAGAATACTTAGCATTTATGGCAAACACCATTTCCCAGCATACTGCAGTGCAGACATAAACTAATCAATCTTCCCAGAATTTGTACAAAGAAAGGAAGTATTAAGTCCATTACACATTATTGGTCAGATTTACACCCTTAAGAATAATGAGTACTCAGCTTTTGCTCAAGTCATTCCTTTGCATTTCATGGGCTAACTCCTAGGGAAAAGCACAACGAATTATAAGTTTGCAAAATCTCATTTTACAGCATTAACTGTATTTTGCATATTAGCAGGCAAGAGCTGAAATGTAGTAGTTTAAAGAGGTTAGACACAAACCAGTTTCCATTGAGTTTGGATACCTAATTCCCTTCTGAAATCCCAGTCTCAGACAGAGTCAAATTTCCAAGCATGTATGCCTTCATATAGGTGTCCAGATCGATCTTGAGGCAAGCTGGACCAAAAACTGGTGTGGCTAGGAGAGATATTTCCAGATAATCTTCTATTAATTTTTTTACTGGAAATATCAAAATTGATCTAATAACCAGGCATCTAAAGGCCTACTTTGTGTAGCTGAATATCATAGCAAGGTAAGAAAATATTATTCTGATTTACAGAAAGGGTCAGTCAGGTTGAAAAAAATCCCCAAGATCACACAAGAATGTGCTGTGGAAGATACAGTGTGAAGCCAGGCCTTTTGAATCCCAGTCCAGGGCTTTAACCTCATGGCTACCTTTCTTCCAGCTCCAGTGATGGAAGTAGGAGATGTTACATGACTCAGGGCCTTGCTGAATCAGGGCCTTACAATTTACCAGCACTATAATCAGCTGCAGGTCCTTTTTTAAACAAGTTAAACAAAGCTGAGATGAGATCCTGGGAAATACGCCAACAACTGGGAGTGGGATTTTCAAAGAAGTATAAGGAAACTTGGCTCCCAGTTCCCACTCATTCAACATATTCATCTCTTACACTTCTTTAAAAAATCCCAACCCAAATAACTTCATGGATAACATTGTACATCAAATATATTTCTGGACAAATCATTTTTTTACCTTATTTGCTAAGCTTTGGAGAGATACAAAAAACGTTTCTTTATTAACTAATTTTTCAACAGCTCTACAGTTTGATGAACATTTTGTATCTTATTTATTCAGCTCTGAATGTTTCACAGATTTCATAGACATTACGGCTGGAAAGGGCCTGGGAAGATCATCGAGTCCAGCCCCCGAATGTTAAAATCTAGCTACTTTTGTTTGCATGCCACAATTATGACAAATGCGACACTACTGCAGCTTTTTGGCCTCTAATAGATTGCGTGCACGTACTACCAGAAAAAGGTATGGTTGATACTCAATTTACCCTAAGAGCTTTACTTGCCCTTAAATTTCAATGCACTCTGAAATCTGATAGTAAATCTACATTTATGATACCAAAATGTGATGGGTGCCATGATCATAATAATGCTACCTGAAGCAGCAGCTCTTACTGCCATTTCACAATAAGTCAAGTGAAATGCAAATAAAAGAAAATAAATTTTCTCTTAAATTTAGCTTTTCTTACTCTTGATTGTTTGGTTTATGAGGCATTGTCTGTTATGATCTTTCACTAAAAATCTCTGTCTGATGCACAAGGGCTTCTGTTGTGGCTGAAAGCTCTGTGGTAATTGTTTTTCTCTTCCATTACCATCTATCTTTGTTAAAGAGGTGTTAAGTATGACACTTATATTTGAAGGGCAGTTTTTCTTATTGAGAGCTCAGTTTCAGAATAATGGGAAACATTAGGATGCCTTTAAATTTTCTCTTTTCTATAAAAATAAACTGACAGGTAAAAGATATTTCAGAGTCGATGCACTCATTCTGAGCAATGACATTTAATTAAACCAAGTGCAACACCTATGTTAGTTAATGGATGCTTCAGAGTTCCCTGAACATTAATTCTTTTGCAAGGCCTCACTCTTGTCTCTGCTCTCTAGTGACCATCTCTGGAGGACATTCAAGGCTTTCTACAAAGTTTGGGAGCAGTAAAAACAAATTGTTCATGCTGAAAATTAAGCTAGGGCTGTCAAATGATTAAAAAATGTGATTGTGATTAGTTGTATGATTAAAAAAATTAGTCGCAATTAATTGTAATTTTAATTGCACAGCTAAAAACTAAAAATTATGTGCAGAAAAACTCAAAATGATGCAAAATTATGCAGGTACTTTGTATGGCTGGAGGATGGATGTGGGGGTGTGTGTGTGCGTATGAGGTTTGGAGCCTGGGGAAGGGGGTTGCCCACAGGGGGCTGGAGCCCAGAGAGATGGGACCACCGCACGCCCTGGCAGGATGCCCAATCTGAGCAGGATCTCTGCAGAGCTGCCCCGGGCTTGGGGCATGGTCCCTGCCTGAGCACAGCCCCAGTGGTAGTGCCCACCTCCCAGCAGCAGCTGTGGACATCCCAGACTGGGGGCAGCTGCTCCAGTCCTGGTGCTGGCCCAGGCTTGAATTTCCTGCTTACTTGCTCAGCAGGTCCCAGGTGATCCCAAGATGCCCCAGGCCCGAGGATGACAGGGAGCCCGGCCACAGCCCAGCACCACCTTCCCTGAACCCCCAGTGCTGCCAGTCTGGAAATCCTGCAGACCTTGGCCTGTGCTGCACTGCAAGCCTGTCTTCAGCCCAGTGCTGATGGAGCCTCAGCTGTGGCCAGCGCTGCCACCACTGTAGCACTGGGCAGAGCCGCCACTCTCCTCCCTGTGCTGCTCTATGTGGGTCCCGGTGGGAGCCCGAGCAGCACAGAGAGGAAAGTGGTGGTTCTGCCCAGTGCTGCAGTGGCAGCAGTGCTGGGACTGATGCAGGCTCCATCGGCACTGGGCTGAGGCTGGGGCAGATGGCTTCATGGGAAACCCACCCCAGGACACTGGTAGTGACTACCTCCACAAAGACACAGGGTGTGGGGCTGCCATCACCACCACTCCCTAGAGGCCCAGAAAGGGGATGTGTGGGAACCCATGGGCTCCATAGGTGGCTCATGTCAGAGCTGCCAGGCAGCCCTTCCATGTCTCAGTGCCACTTTCCCCAAACCCCAGTGCTTCCAATCCAGCAGCTCAGGGTCCTGGACGAGGGCTGTGGGTGGGTGCATGGTTGCACCCCCCTCTCCCTGCCCTTCCAGCTTCAGCTGCCTGGGCAGCCTGATGGCTCCGCTACACTGCCACCGCTAACCCATAGGGTGGCCCGGAGGTGGCGGTGAAGGTAGTGGGGCAGGGAAGCCCAGGTTCAGGCTCCAAAACCACATGCGCGATTAACACGTTTAAAAAAAAATTAACGCTTTAGTTGGTTCTTGTATTAATCATGCGTGTTAACAGCAATTAATTGACATCCCTATTAATTACTAACACAGAGATCAAAGCACACCGGGCGACTTCAAATAAAGAAGGAGATGGTGGTGTCAGGATTCCTTCTGTCCCCCACAACCTCTCTATGGAAAATCGTGACAAATCGCGGCAGCATTATCATCAATTTTTTTTGTGGAGAATTCTGACAAAACACACAAATGTGAAAACTGAATATATTCAAACCAGTTCATTTTCAGTCTGTGGGTTTTGGGCTTTTTCCCATAAAATTAGAACTTTTGGGGTGAAAAATGGATTTTTCCACACAAATGCCACTCTGTGATTTAAAAAATGTTTGATGGAAAAATCTGCTGCTGGTTCTGTAATGACATTGCTTCTGTCCATCTCGATAGCGGGAAGCTTGCACCAGTGAAGCTGCACTTCTTTAGAAACACAGGGCATGCCGATGTGTGATGTATACAAGTAATCTTTCTTAACAATTTGAGCAAAATCTCTTTGGCCATTTTGAAAAATCTCAGTTTTTATCCCATGCAAAAGGCAATGCATTCACGTAGCCTAGGTGACTTTTAAGGGAAACAAAGAAAACTGATGAGGACAAAATCTCTGTGAAAGACAGGCAGAGCAAAGTTCACCACTCTGTTTGGAAAATGCATAAAAACCTACCTCTAGCAGCTAGTCAGTCAGAGTTCTTACGTTAAAGGGCACAGCACTCACAACACAGAATCACTGCTACAGAGCAGCAGACCTAAGGTGCTTAATGGACCAAAGTCCTGTGCCAGCAGTTTATTTCAATGAACCCCAGGAGGAAAGAAGCAGCATTCAGTGATGAAAGTGAGTGCACATAAGTGCTGTCAAATGCACAAAGCAAGCAAAACAGAAACAATAAAGAAAAATCCTCTTCCCTCCCCCTTCTCCACCCACACGCGCTTTGAAACTACATGCATGACAGTAAGCGTTAAGGTCATTGGTAACAAAATAGGTCAAATATTTCATAAGAGGCATGGTTTTCAAGTGAGTATTGTGCACTTCTATGTATCTTTGTTTCATGCACATTTTTGTTCCACTGCTTTAATATTTTTTGCGTTGTCATTTTCATGCACAAGACTAAGCTGATTTTTTTTGTCCTTCCCCCCAAAGGCAACTGGTAGGGAAGGGGGTGCATGGGCGTGCCCCCCCCCCCCAACAGCCATTACTTAGATTATAAAGTATTTTTGAGCAGGGATTATCTTTTTGTTCAGTGTTTGCTCAGTGAGAGGGCAATAGGTTCCTGATCCCTGAAGGGAGTTTTTCTACCTGCTACCACTACATATGTAAATATGAAGTTTGATGCGCTACTGTAGTCTGGATACTGGAGATTTGAATTTTCAGAATTATTGAGCATCTGTAAATTCTACTGGTGTGACTGGGAGCTGTGGGGCTCATTTCCTCTGAAAAATTAAGCTCCAGGTGGGGGTCTGAGTTATTTAACCATTTACAGTATGTCTGGCAAGAGAAAGGGGCCAGCAGGAACATTATGGACAACATACTTTGAAAAAAAGAAGACTTTTGGTAATATTTTTGGTTAAATATGAAATAGAACGATGCCAACTAATTTGCTTATTATGGAAACTATTTTAGCTGCTAGGAAGATTATGACTAACTTGGCTTCCTCTAAAGAACAAAACAAAAACCATGAACTGGAATTTAAAGGATGAAAGTGGAGAGGGTCGACCTAGTCTTAAGGCTTAAAAAAGAAAAAGAAGATAAGGAATACTGGGGATAGAAATTAGGGGTGTGCAAAGCGGGCCCTATTCAATTTGGATTCAGCCGGAATCAGGGACAGTGATTTGCTCTGTTGATTCAGATCACTGTCCCCAATTCGATTCAGACAAATCCAGATTTGAAGATTTGATGCTGATTTAGAGAATCAGCGATTCAGACACAGACACAGCTTTAAATGTTTTTTTGACATACCTTGTGGTACCAGGCCCAGCTTGTGAATGCTGCAATGCCTGGGCACATGGAGCATCCCACAAGGGTGCGGGGGGCCCTCCACATGCTCAGCGGCAAACCCAGAAGTGGACTGGAAGTGTTTCTGGTCCACTTCCAGATCTGCTGCTAAGTGCACTGGGGAGCCCGCCGTGCTTCTGTGGGTTGCTCCATGTGCCCTGGCATTGCAATGATCATGAGCCCTTGTTACCTAGAGGTATGTAGGGAAAACATTTAAAGATGTCTCTATGACCAAATCTCTGAATTTTTCCAAATCAATTCAGACGGTTCTGATTTGATCCAGAGAGATTATGGGGTCCTCTGATTCAGTTCTATTGGACAGGGGCCACCATCATAACTAGCTAGTAGTCTTGTCAAAGATATCAAGCATAGACTCAACTCAATGAATTTAAATTATACATTCCCTAGTGAAACGCTTCCATATCACAGTTGATGAAGAGGCATGTACCACATTTAAATAATCAGCTAAAACACATTTAATTTGTATGATCTGAATGATTGGGCTATTTTTTACTTGGAAAAAGGTAGGCAGTGATGTGATACTCATGAAAATGTTTGTACACTTAGAAAGCTTCCATATCTGAGAACTAATGATTAATTGTCCAAATATTCACACTGCAGACTGTGTTATTAAGTATTCTCATGTGAAAAAAACTTCAATCATTTAATCAATGAGAAAAAACAATACCATGTCATTCAGATGACTAACCACGCAATTAAAAACAAAACAAAACAGGTGAGTAATCCTAAAAGAACATTTGGTCTGACAACTATACCTCTAAATTAGTGTCTAAATAATTACAAATAACAAGCAGTCAAGGCACAGTAAGGGAGACTTGTGACTGATTAACTAATAGGGGCAGTAATTACTAATATTACTTGTAATGAGTACTTTGGCTAGCCCTACTTCTAAATGTCAATTAAAAAGGCATAGCACAATCTGCAAGATTAGGTCGGTCAGCCATGTTTTTAGAGCCAAATTACAATTTGGGTAATTTAATCCATAAATCCTCTCTATTCAGTTTCATTGTTTACTGTGGGCCAGATCCACAATTATTGTAAATCAGCATAGCTCTATTAGTGTTAATGGATCTACACTGATTTACACTGCCTGAGAATCTGACCCACGTTTCTCAGCTTTCCGTGATAAACATTATCTATGTGACAGACTTCTTTCAGAGGGTCAGTCGTTGTTTGTTTCAGTAAAATATTTATTGTTTCTTCTATTCCATAGTTCTAAGTATAGTTTCATAGTTTCATAGTTTCTAGGGTCGGAAGGGACCTGAGCAGATCATCTAGTCCGCCCCCCTGCCATGGCAGGAAAGAGTACTGGGGTCAAACGACCCCAGTAAGGTGGTTATCCAACCTCCTCTTAAAAACCCCCAGGGTGGGAGCCTGCACCACCTCACTTGGAAGCTGGTTCCAGACTCTAGCCGCCCTGACTGTGAAGTAGCGCCTCCTG
>NW_017729011.1:9757510-9766100 GCF_001723915.1 Gavialis gangeticus | reverse complement strand
CCCTCCTAAAATCTAGGGCCACCACCTGACTGCTTGCCTTTGCTACCTTGCGCTGAATGGTGAATTCTAGCAGGCAGTGGTCACTGTTACCCAGGGGGTCAAGCACCCGCAGCCCCCTCACCAGGTCGTCGCCCGTGGCCAACACCAAGTCCAACAAGGCATCCCCCCTGGTGGGGCTGTGCACCTCCTGGGTTAGATGAAGGTCCTGGACTCTCTCCAAGAACCTGCGTGAGTGCTCGGACCTAGCCGACTGCTCTTCCCAGCAGATGCCCGGGAAGTTCAGGTCCCGCATGACTACCACATCCTTAGCTTTCGCTACCTTGGTGAGCTGACCCAAGAATTCCTGGACAAGCTCCTCTGTTTGGGTAGGGGTTCTATAGCAGACTCCCACCAATAGGTCCCTTTCCCCTCTTCTGCCTTGAACCCTAACCCAAAGCACTTCAGAGTGCTTCTCCCCTGACTCTGTGCTAATTAGCGAGGACGTGTATTCCTCCTTGATATAGAGTGCCACTCCTCCCCCTCTCTTTCCTATCCTGTCCCTCCTGTACAGCCTATAGCCCTCGACATTCACCGCCCAATCATGCTTGGAGTCCCACCAAGCATGGGCTGGAACTATTTATAGGGCGCTGCTTTCTTCTGCCCTTCACCTCAAAAGTTACAGATTTCCTTCAGATTTAAATCAAGTCTGGACCCACTAGACCCACCAGTTCCTGTGGCTCTGAATTGTTAAGGAAGCCACTCTTGTAGGTAAATAATTTCATTAAAAATATAATAAAGAGAGCATACACAAGTGAGACAAAAGATATAAAAATAGAAAGGTTATATTTTGTAGCACACAAGGGGTTTCATGGTAGTTTCTGACTTGGCTTTCTCAGAGCTAGAAATTGCTATCCACTGAAACTCAGATTTTTCTAGGTCAGCTTCTCAATATATATATATTTTAAAGATCTTTCTTTCTTTAGGTTTCTGGTACAACATATTGTGGTGTTAATTCATGGTGTTAAAAAAATAACCCTTGAATCCTTCACTCACTTAGGCTGTGGTTCAGCAAGGGAGTTGGACCTTGTCTACATGGGGAAATGGACCAAAATGTCTATTGTGCAACAAACTATTCCACAACAGCTATTCTGAAAACATCTGTGGTGTAGACACGCTCTTCCAGGATTAATTTTATTTTAGAATAATTTGTGCATTTCCAAAATGAAATAATTATCCTGGAATGAAAGTTTTTCCTTTCAGAACTGAATGTTCACACAAGGTTATTTTTACAAGAGGAGGGACCTCAAAAGGTCATTTAGACAATCTCCCTCCTCTGAGGAAGGAACAAGTAAACCAAGTCCAATGTCTGTCTAACCAGTTTTTAGCAACTTCCAGGAAAAGGGATTTCTCAATCTCCCTAAGTAGCTTGGTCCAGGGTTTAACTATCTTTACAGTTAGAAAACTTTACCTAATATCTAACCTCCGTCCTCTTTGCTTCAAACTAAGCTGATTGTTTTTGTTCTTCCCCCCATAGGCAAATGGTAGGGGAGGGGGTGCATGGGGATACCACCCCCCCAACAGCCAACACTGATACTGTTGGTAGGGCAGATGCTCCCCATGACAGGGCCATTGCTGTTGGCAGCTTCTGCGGGTGCCCCCCAGATTCAGGAGGCACCAGTCACTCATGCTTCCCCCAGTAGACACAGAGAATCATTTTTCACTGTTTCTTTTATAGGAAGCTTTTATATATTTGAAGACTCTTACGCTATTATGTCTTTCCTCAGCAGTCTGTTTTTTGTAAATTAAACAAACCCAGGTCTTTCACCCCTTCCCTGACAGTTCACATATTCTAAACTTCTTGTTATCCTTGCTCCTTTCCTCTGCATCTTTTCCAATCTGTCTATATCTTTCATAGGATAGGTATAGACATTCAAAAAGCCTGAGGCAGAACTGATTTGGTATGTAGTTTTCTGTAAGCGGCGTAGTTTAGATCAGTAGTGAACAGAACACACATTCACCCTTTGGTAGGTGGGGGCAAATCTTAGACTGGTTTCCACCATTTTTAAACGAGTCTGTGTGCGAAACTTCCGGTTGATTACAGGTTTAGATTGGTTTTATGTGCCGAACTTCTGTTCTGTTACATGTATAGACCAGTTTCTGTTCACTTATACTGTTATAAGTGTAATGTCTGTACCTGTGCTTAAGGTGCGGTGCACAAAACAGGATGTGGTACATCGGAGACCTCTTCGGTTCTGATTATTTCACAAATAGTATTCTAGTCAATACTCCTGTGCAGATACACCTGAAGGCCTGTGCCTATCTTTAAGCATAGGAGTAGTCTGAGATATTTCCCTGATTCATTCAGAGTAATAAACCCCTAATTCATGTTAAACATAGAAGGTGCATACAGCCATATGCCATACCTACTCTGTGTTTACATGGCTTACTTCAAACCTGCATGAATATAGACCAGAAGTGGCACTTAAAGCCATTTGCAGTGTAGGGAGCTATTCTAGGAACCCAGTGTAAGTAATCTGAAATGACAAGGACAGGTGGAAAGGATCAGAGGAGACTAATGGGTCGGCGGGGGGGTGGGGGGAGGGTTGACAGAGTTCAGTGGGATTGGGAAGGGGGTGGTGAGTTTGCAAGAGGTGTTGGTGAGTCTGCAGTGGATTGTCTGTCCAGGGGTGGGGGCTTGGAAGACTAAAAATAGCCCAGTTAGGGTTGGGCAGGTAGGAAGAGCATAGCCTTGGGGCTGAGATGGGTGACTGGGCTTTCCCAGCCCTGGAGATACACTTTGATGGCATACAGGTATTTGATGGATCAAGTTAATGCATTCCTGATCTAATTTAGTTCACCTCCACAGGTGAACTAGATTGACCTTTAGATTAACCTAAACCTAGTTAGGTCCATCTAAATGTAATGGTTGTATGCACCCATATTTAGCCCTGTGCCATTATATTGGAAGCACCAGTGGTGCAGATTCTACCCACTCTAGCATGGAAATGGGCTCTACTGTCTTTACAGCACCATTATTTCCCCACTCCAGACTCTTTACAGCCCTTCTCCCATATAATCCAAGTTACATTCAGGGAAATGTATCAGCCTCAGGTAGATTGAGAACATACATCTAACTTATATATCATGCATAGCAATAGCAATTGAACTGAACTGCTCCTCTCCCCCTCCTCCCATCCTCTTCATTCTAGTAGCTTTGTTGCAGTTGTTGTGTGGTAGCCAAGTCTGGAATGTGTAAAGGTTCCCGATTTCATGGCTCTATGGCCAGTTGCCAAGAAAGCTGTCCTTCACTACTCTCATGAGTTTGAGGTTGACATTTTCATTGTTCCTGTTAAGTATAACTATTACAATTGTTATGGTGCTAATAAGTCCTTTGGCTGTGGGGATTTATGACATAGCTGCCTGAAATATCAAAGGGCTCGACTCAATGAACCAGGAACTCCTTCCCAGGCCTTTATACTATGTTTCTATGATCTCAGGCATTTTTATTTCTCAATCTAGAGAAGGATCAATATTTAGATTCTGGTATCACACAGGTAGCACATAAAGGGAAAGAATCACTGGTTTTGTTTGGCAGAGCTTAAAATTGGCAGAAAGTACTAAAAAAGGGAGGGTATGTGAATGGGTCCCTAAAATACTCAAGACAGACAGTAACTGTGAGCAGGAGAGAAACAAATAAATCTTTATTGTGCCACAGGAGCATACAGGACATTGCCTGAAGCTTGTAATACTTCATGGCACACTGAAAGATACAGTTATAATATAAAAACTAGTCTCTGTGATGCAGTAATGTTTTGACTGATCTTGTTTGCCTATGAGACCTCTGACAAAACCTTGACTAAGCTAGGAAATAAATATTAAATTATTATAATGCACCATCAAGCAACCGTCTCTTTTGAAACAAAGAGCCTACTCATGTATAGAATCACAAGCTTTTGGGGACAAACCGCACCTTCATCAATTCATTTTATTATCATCATCATTATTCTCTTCTAGTGTATGTTAACCACTTCAGAAAATGAATAAAAAGACAGGGTCCCGGCTCAGATGGATGTTTCATATTGGTTGTGATGCAACCTTCATAGGCCTAATGGTTCAGTTTATATTAAAAGCTAAATGCTTAGACATTCACTCAAACCTTTAATGAACTACTTATATCTGCAAATTTAGGCTGGAAGCCTTCCAAAAACTGCCTTGCCCAAAGCCTTTCAGTTCCTGCCTTTTTTCCTGTGCTGGGAATATCATGAGAATGGAGGTGGCTGGCAAAACTAAAAAGCAACTGGGGGGGAGGAGGGGTGGGTTGAAAAAAAAAAGCTGACCACAACTTTTGGGAGCCCCAAGAAAAAAAGTTTCAGGTTTGGTTCAGCTTTGGTCCATCTCTGTTGTACCCAAGCTTGTTCTTCTAATCCTTATGCCAGACCTAATGCAAGCCATAATGTACAGCCATACCACATTATAATAAGGGGTTGAGAAGAACAGCATACAGCCTGGGAACCACAGACATGGTAAAACCAGAGGGGAAGGGGGTGTTATCTAGTACAGGCCAACAACTGGATGAGAAAACAGAACAATTCTTTTATGCCTTAGGAAAAACGTGAACCATCACCCATTCAAAGAACTCCTGTAGTGTATGGTTTATGGGGAGTGATTCCTTCATTCTTAATCTTGGAAACTGGCAACAGACTGTGATCTGAAGTCATGCTTTGTATGAGTGTGATGGTGGACCTTGACTTTCTGTATCCTTTTATGATCTCCCAAAGAACTGCAAGTACCCCAACTTTTCCGCCTGCCACGTCTTGGATGTTATTATAATATGTTCTGCTTTATGATGTCAGTTGTTGGGAGGGTTGTTATATATATATTTGTTGTTTTATTTTGCTCTTTGGGTGTCTCTGTTAGGAATCGCGGTATTATAGAGGAAAACTTCACTCGATTATTCCCACACCCTCGCCGATATATATATTCACAATCAGATGCAGATTAACACTTGTCTTTATCTTTATTCTTTATAACACTATACAAACTTTCATTATCTTTATACACAAGTGGTCCTTTTTTTTAACAATTATATCAACTTTGTAATTCTATCTACATACTGTTCTTATTTAGCCTTTATCAGTTTGGTTGGACTGATTTTGGTGTTTGTAAACAAAGTCCCTTTAACTCTGGTTTGTCTATTGCCTTTTTTTTTTTTTAGAACAGGCTTTTCTATTCAAGCCTTGTTATTTCTCTCTCTTTACTTTTGCTATCCTAAGTGTGTACCTTTCAACTGGTGCGTGCCTGAAGCCTTGAATCCTTGTGGTCAGCACTCAGTTGTTTTTACTAAGCTTGTGAGAGTGAGTCAATTCACTCTTCTCTTTTTTATTTTTTTTTGTTTACTTTTCAGCGTGGCTGCCATCCGCATCTCCGGTGCCTCTTCAGAGATCCGCCCCTCATTCTCAGAGCTCTGTTCTCTCCAGCGATGAGAAAAATCCTGAGGTAAGTGTCTTATCTCCTGGAGATCTTCTTTCTCCCTCACTTTCTCCTTCAGACGCTCTTTCTTCCTTCTCCCTTTCTGAGACTCCCTTCTCTTCTTTCTTTTCTTTTCCCGGAGCTTCTATCCTAATATGGTAATAGCTCCGGAAGTGGCGTTCTCCGGCTCTTTTTGCCGCGTCACTGTTTACTCTTTCACAATGAGCAACATGGGAAATTACTAATGGAAATCACAAAACATTTACATTTCTTAAATGAGGAGGAAAATATCAAATAGCTATGTCAATCCCTGATTTTAAAAAGAATAAGGAAGTACCCAAGAGACAGTAAGAAAACAAGAAAGCAATAGGGACTACTCAGCCAGTTTCTTTAATGTGCTCCCAATTCTACTTGGCAGTTGTACATTTTCCAGACATAAAAGTCATAGAGCAAGCATGCTGCTCATTACAATGGCATCTATCTCCATTGAAATAGGGCAAATTCCTGAAGTCCCAAAAGCAAACGGAGAGAAAAATAAACATGATCAAGGCATCAGCACTTGGCTACAGAGGGATTGCAACCAGAATTGGATGTTTGTAAAGAAAATTATAGGGGAAAGGACTTTGCCTCTGATCTGCAGAATCCCTTGGAGAAACATGTTTAAAATAAATGGGTCCATTTTTTCCCCTTTCCTGCCATATGCTCCTAATGGAGTACAAAGTGTAAAAAATAGAGAAAAGAAAAGGTGGATGAAGCATCTCAGTGGAGATGCAAAAGAAGCCCCAAAGTATTACAGCTCAGAATAAGAGTGGTTGGTCTGACACACCGGTGCAGAGGCAGAGGATGTGAGGCACCTCGTCAAAACCTGGTGCTCACATGCCAGGCTGCTGATTCCAGGCACAGCCTCTTAAAAAAGTGGGCAGGGAGTGGGCACAGCCATATCTTTGTCTTGTGCCTTAGCTATCTTGGTGCATCATAAAATATATGTTAGAACCAGTATATGCCCGACATAATTCACATTCCAAAGCTGCGACCCCTCACGTCACAATCTCTCCCCCAGGCAGCCTTTAATCATAAACTAGTGATTTATCCTAGGAACTTAGTAAATGAGATCAATCCAATATCAGTAACTTATATCAGCTGTATCACTTATATTGGGTTTTGAACCTCACTAGCAATATAGTTGTCAATTATTGACATGTACATACAAGCACCCACTTTACAAGTATCCAACTATGCATTTTACAGCTCTCATGCATGTGCCCATGTGCACCTTGTAAGTGATGGCAAAAATTCTAACCAGTCTCCCTCTCATACTGCAGCTGTATGGATGCTGAACAGTCTTAAGGAAGGTTGAAAGAAATGTCATGTCCTTTCTTGCTAGAAGTTTATCACTGAGAGAAAGGAAATGGGAACGCACTTGTTTCCTGTACCATTCCTTCCAGCCCATCTTGAGTTTTCCATCTACGAATGGAGGATGTGCACCAGAGTCTAGTGTGATAGAACTTTCTGTACAACCCAAGTAGGAAACGCTACTTACTTTAACATCTTTTCAGAAGGTTTTGGAGACTGTAATAGTTTTGTTTTGCAGGATGAAAGAGAGATGAACAGATAGTTAAAGTAAAACTTTTGGGTAAACATTAGCCTAGAACTGTAAGATACACCCCATCAATTTTCAGATGTTTTTCTTACATCTCTGTGCCACATTCTGATTTAAAATGCACAGCCCTTCCTGCTTGCTTGAAGTCAGAATCTTGTGACACTAACTTTTCACATCAGCAGATAGTGTCACTTAAGGACAGGATTATGAGTTCACAGTAGTATGAAATTTGAACAAGTTAGACTCCAAAGGAGAAAACCCCAGCTTCAACTCAAATGTGTGAAATATGATGTGAACAAAGGACACAGGGAAACAACAGTGCCAGGTATATTTATTCCCCAGACAGTTATTCACTTTTGTTCAAGTATGCACTGGGTTCCCTTCAAAAGATCTATGCTGAAGTCATGAACACAGCAGTTTAGACAGGGCACAGAATCTAATATTACTGATCGGGGCATGTTCAGGGATCTTGCTGCTTCAATAAAAAAGTTAGTGAATTTTAATCCCATTTAGAGCAATAAAACTGCCTAAGTGGTATCTTTCTTGGAAGCCTGAATTATTTCTTGAGCTGAGCCTGATAAGTGTATCATCTAAAATTGCTTCTTTCTGCATTTAGAATTGGTAAGTGCAAATAGCAGCTTTATTTCCCAGTGAAGGATTCATGTCTTGGGATAATTTACTACCTTGGAAACTATTGTAGGGAGAGCATCAAAGAGACATACTGAAGGTTGTCAAGAGAGGCTGTCAATCTTGATGATATATCTCATTAACCTCTCTGCTATGCCTACAACAACAGAGCTGTCTTTATAATTTATTATGGGACTCCAGGCAAGAAAGAGACCACAAGCTATAGTGGGTGGGAAGGGAATCTGGCCTTTCCTTCTCTCTCTTTTGATTCTAAGAGTCCTTTCCCGTCTAGTATGACTGCTGGAAGGAGGTGATTGAGCAGTGCAGGGGGGAGGGAGGGTTGGACATCTGGACTGTGATTTGTTCAGTCCTTTTTGCACTTTTTGTTCCTTTTTGCTATCCTGCCTGCTGCACAAGTCAACAGGGAACACCTGGTTTTGCAATCTGTACTTTGACCAGTTGACTTTGATGGGGACTCCTTCGGTGTGTATAAGGCTTGTAGGACTGGGCACAATAAAGGGACAGAAGATACTATGTTCTTGGAAGTAAATTTCTGGGATAAGCACATAGGGCATGTCCAGATGAGAGTGCATGTTTCTCTTGCCCCATCTCAAACCCTTTGAGGCGGGGCAATAGGTATGTGCAGGACCAAAAAAATGTTCCCTGTGCTGCAAACTTGCAGTGCAGGGAGAAAATTAGATGCCTGGATATCCAGGGGTCTAAAAAAAGCAGAGATTAAAAAAGCGGGACCATGCCCTGAGGCAACTGGAGCCTGGGTCCTCCATGGCGACACTCTGGTTGTCAGAGCATCTCTGTGGCTGGCCCTCGCCCTGGTGCTGAAATGCGCGGCCTGCCAGGCTGCATGTTCAGCACCAGGGCTCTAGTGCTAGCAAGTAAGGGGGAGGGGGGGGCTGG
>NW_017729011.1:9711823-9757020 GCF_001723915.1 Gavialis gangeticus | reverse complement strand
GGGGGGTGGTAGCCTCTGTTGGGGGGGCAGTAACCCCTGTTGGGGGTCTATAACCATGTGGAGGCTGAATCCCCTGTTGGGGGGACCGTAATCCCTGTGTGGGGGCCCTAGGCCCTGTGGGAGGGCAGCAAAATATATGTTCATCTATTCATGAATTCATGAAACATGGATTTAGAGTTCACTTTATTAGTATGATAAGAGACTTGCTTTAACACTGTAGCTATATCAATTAAACATTGTCCAACTGATTGCTGTCTCTGTCTCGCTCTTTCTCTCTCTCTCTCTCTTTATAGTGGTCTTTTGTTTTACTTGTGGAGGAACATGGATTTGAGAGTATTTTACAGAGTGACTTTGGGATATTTTTATGGGGGATTTTTCAGTTTTCCAATAGGGAACATCAGAATTCCTGCTAGGGAGGCCAGTGGCAGGACCCTGCCTGCTCAGAGCTGGCACTTTGGACCCAGCTGGCCGTGGCTGACTTCCTGGCCAAATGATGCTAGGAGGACTTGCTTTGACAGTTAAAAGCAGGCCACCACACCCAGAACATCCTCCGGGAGATAGCTGCCCAGATGGCTGGGCAGGGGGTACATGTGGCAGTAGTGACGTACAGAGGCCAACAATGAAGCCAGAGCCTATTGGCAGCTGGCCCAGAGGGGCACATGCCTCTACTGGCTGTGCAGTCCCCATCTGGGTCTGGCAGGTGGGCAGCAGGTCACAGCCAGACAGCAGCCCCCACTTCTAGACTGCTGCAGTGGGTAAAAGTGTCGGGCAACACGGAGCTGGTAAGCCAAGCTCGCGGTGTTGGTCACGGTGGTGCGGCTGGGTGGTGGCAAATTGGATACGGACAGGTGGGAGTTTTGGCGATGGAGTCTGAGCGGCACAGGAAGCGTATTGGTTCCTTAAACAAGATGGAATTTATTTAACTTAAGCTTAGATGCGTAGGAAACGATGTCTTCAGTTACAGTGAACAAACAGGTGAACAAACAAAGGGGTCTGTTGGCCCACAGGGTTCTCCAACAAGCCCTTGCTTTCTACCTCTGACGAGGTAGGTGCGGCTGCCTGTTGGATAGTCCTAGGGCTGGTCAACAGCTCATAAATTGGTAACACACAACGAACTGTAACGATGTGACGCCAGTCCAGTAAGGACAACGAAGAGCCGAAATGGTGTCCGAAGCAGAAGTCAGGAGCCAGTGAGACAAACCGAGGATCCAGCCAGAGCCGGTGAGGAACGATCTGAATCGATGTCGATAGCCGATGCCAAAGGTAAGTCGAAGCCAGGAAATCCAAACAGCAATGTAATAACAGCAAAGGACACGGAATGCCAATCGAGGGAGGAGATCAATAGGCCCAGAAGCCTGACTGAAAGACAGTCCCTGGAACACCAGCCTCTGTCTCCAGCTAACGTGATCTCCCACCGATCTCCCCCCGAGGGAGGGTCTCACAGAACTTTTATCTGAATTTAGTGGCCAATCAGAACACTCACAGGGAAGAAATTTCTAGTCAGATTACCTCATGCTTTAGCTGTTGCCGAGCATGCGTCTCTGGGGAAAGTAGGTCAAACATGACTGACAGGTCCGCAGGTCACCCAGGGGGCACGAGCTGGGTGAGCCTTGGAACTTTCCACTCACAGACTTCAACTGCGCATGTCAGGTACAGAACTTTTGCGTTGGCAGCATATACTTAGGATTTTTTCCGAGACAAAAAGGTAAAGGGAACTCTCAGGGCTGCTTCAGCAGTCCAGCTGGCACAAGGGATAGTGTCCCCAGGTACCAATTGGCTGGGCCCCAGAAGCTCCTGAGAGCTAGTAGCCCTGAGCTACTTGCTAGGGTGGCTTTTTGTACTGCTGGGGACAGCACAGGTGCTGGCTCTGGGCTCTAGCTCCCCCTGGCTGCAGATCTGGGAGGAGCCAGGCAGGGTTATTTTGGCCCAAGTGGCACAATTTGCTCCTCAGCAAAGTGCATGTCCAAGCACATGCGCTGAGGCAAAAAGCCCTGGCTCAAATTTGCACCACTTCTATTTGACCTGCTGCAAGTGCATGTGCTTGCACGTGTGGACATGCCCATAAAGGATAACACTAGTTTTTCTCTTTCTTTGGACAGGTTAAGAAATGCAAGTAGCCACTGACTAACTGTTCCAGCCTCTCTGGTCTCCTGTTTCTCCTAACCTTAGTGAATTGCTTTCTAAGCAGGCAGCCTACCTCCTTGCTTACCCTAAAAAACTGTGAGTGTGACTGATGTTTTCTGTTATGCCGTTTAGGAATAGAACTGGTTCTAGTGCAACACAATTCATTAGTCTGTACAACCTCTGATGAACTTGGCACCTTCATTCTAATTGGCTTTGAAAAAAATTGTTTACACCCTTTCACCATGGATACTTTTCTTTTAAAGGATGAAGCTTGTCCATTATAATCATCCATTATTCATGACAAAGGAAAAATGAACAGGTATTGTGCTTAGGATCGATTTTTTTTTTGTCAGGCTGACGCAGCTATGAAGCCCAATCCTGTAACCCATCCTCATGTTCAGCAAGTTAGGATATATATGTATATGTATACATATACACACACATACATATATTGAACCATGTTAAGAAAAAGGATGGACCGAGACAGCTCAGATTATATACAATACCAACCACAGCCTTCACACAAATTATGGACTCAGATTCAAATTGTTTGAGGTTTGGAAATATATTAGGATATTTTTTTTTAGCAGAGACCTTCTCTGGACAGCACTTACCATGCTCCCCACATGGTGTTACAAAGCATAATGACAGACTGCCTCTAAGGAGATTCCCAGCCTATATCAGAAACCAAAACTAGATTCAAACAAGCTACAGAATCGCATAAGCATTGTCATCTTCTGATTGGAGCCAAAAGGAATCCTCAGCAGCTTTTCATTTCTATCAGTATAGATAAAGTTCTCTCTTACCTATGCCAAGCATGATGCAACCTCCCTGAGTCGTTCTGTAAGGCATCTACTTTGCCCATCTCTAAAGCTCATTTTAAAGACCCATTCTCTATACCACCTGCTACCTTCTGGACATAAGAAGTGTAATGAGGACAGGGAAAAACTAATCCCAAGGTGGGACTGGACAGAGGCAAAGCATATGGCACACTCACTGGTCCACTGCTAGGGTGGTCCCTAAGGGAATGTAACAGCGTAAGCAATTCAGAGCAGACAATAGGTTGTTTTAAATTACATAAGGGGCCAAAATAGCTTTTGACTAGATCAGAGCAGCAGCAGGTGACTCAGAGTGCTGACAGAAGTGATGTTTTGTTGCATGATCAGCTTCCTGAAAGTGCTCTACAGCTGTGCCCTGACAGAAGTGCATGGCTGCAGAGCACTTTAAAATTGCCCAGTCACATAACAAATTAACCCTCAGCCCCTGATGGTTCAGATGAAGGTGCTCCGAAGTGCAGCAACTCCATTAATTTCTGGCAGTTCCTGCCAGGAGCAAGGCTAGGCTGCATCAGCCCAGCCCTGCCCTGAGTACTGTCTTCAGAATGGGAGGGAGAGAAAGGAGGGGAGGGAGCTTAGGCTGGGGTTTGTCCAGCCTGTGCTGGAGGGTGGGGTGGGGTGGGGTGGGTGAATTAGAGCCCCACTGAGGTGAGGGGTTCCAGTCTACCCACCCCACCCTCCAGTGCAGGCTGGGCAAAGCCCAGCCCAAGCTCCCTCCTACCTCTTCTCCCCCCTCCCATCCCAAAGATAGCACAGGAGCTGGGCTGGGGTGTGGGGCAGGGCTAGGGGAATGGCTGTTGAGTGGGCAGGGGAGGTTGCTGTAACTCATGGTGCATTTTGTGACATGCCACAAGTTACAACGGGGAGCTACACATGTCAGTACCCTCGAAGCTACCTTCCCTCTCCCCATGCCTTGTTTCCAGTTCAGTATATAAGTAATTAATTCCCCAAGGGAAGGGAGGGGAAAGGGAATCTGGACATTCTTACTCATGCAAAAGTCCTATTGATTTGGGTAGAGCCGACCACAGCATCAGGTGCAAACCAAAGGGAGTCTGTGAAGATAAAACTTTCTTGAATGTTCCTTCTGACATACAGGAAGCTTGATTGGTTTCATCATTCTGCTAAATGTTCAGCCAAATACATCTCTTCACTGGACACCAACACTGCCCTACTAGCCAAGAGGAGAAAGGTTGCTGAGAAGCAAGAACTGTATTGGTTCATTTCAATAATTAATGCTGATGTAACAGTTTTGGCCAGATTCCTGTTGAAATGACTGCATTGCACCTTAAATACAAGGGCTTTGTTAACCATTTATGATGATTACATCTTCATGTGGTTTTACAAAGATTGGAAATGTAAATATGTATTTTTTTAAAAATAAAATAAAGATTTAATATACCGCTGTCATTTTAAAAATACTCTCTCCTTCACCTCACCCAGGGGGTATACATAGGACTGCCTTGTAGTGATGGCACTTGCACTGCACTGATGACATGGGTCTCCCATGTTACAGTGCTTTCTCAGACAAAATACCCTCTTTGGATTTCCAGGATTGGGTGTTTTAGGGCAAAAAAAATGCTTCTCCCTGAAGGGTTACAATGAAGATGTCTATTGGCTTGAGGGTCAGGTAAATCAGGAGACAATGTACTTACAGAGGTATGAGTAAAAGGACAACCCTTCATTTGGGCTGCAGGAATCAGTTTCCCCGTTGACATTATATCTGTTGGAAACTCTTTTCACTTGGCTTTGGTTAACTAAGACACGTTGTAATTCACCCCCATGCAGAGGGTCTTTTCAAGGCCTGTGCCCCACTTAACGAACTACTTAAGCACACTAGGCATGAAACTCCCCCTGTCCCCATCTCCCACTCCCTGCTGCCTTAGCAGACACTCATGCTGTCTTGATTGTCTTGTTGTATTTGATAGGTGGGGGCGGGGGGAAGAAAGTTTCTACAGATCTCTTGACAACAGCATGGAAAACCCAGCATGGGGAAAAATATGAATGAGGATCTGAGAAATAAAAAAGAAATGCACAAGGCTCTAATTGAACTGATTACTCTTAATAACAATGAAGGAAGAGGGGGAAAATGTCCTCTTAATTTTGCATCATTATGGTGCAATTTTTTTTTGTCCTTATGTACCAGAATGTAATGGGTTACAAAGGCATAATGCCATTCACACCTCCTGGCATTTTTATATACAGGTTTCATCATGATAAAGCAGTATGACAACACGAGGTCATTCTGCTTCATTAATATTTTTTGTATTTGTCATCACTGGGCATTGACCCTAGAGCTCTTTATGGATGGAAAACTGTTTGATTGGGCAGGGTTCCTAGAAGGCACTGTAACTTTGTGCTCTTACACACAGCTCCATTTGTTTTAGTGCATAGGAGAGAGATTATGTTCATTTCAAGGACTAAACCCTCCAGCACATGCTTTCTGTTTTTTAAGTGTCCACGGGTGAGTAAGGTAAGTTAGCTCCACCAGACAAATATTTCAAGAACATGGTACTAAGCTGGGAATTAAAGAACGGCCACTGTGCTATGAGGGTAAAATTTCCTCCTGCTCAGTGATTCCCCATAAGCAGCAGGCATGTCTCCAGTCCTACTTATGGCTACAGAAAAGGTTGACATGGTACTGAAGGTACAAATCACACGTACAACCTGTACAGTCTTGCAAGATGGTTATTTAGCAGATATAAATCTAATTCCTTTATGTGAAAGGAATATGTCACATACCATTTATGTCCTGGCTTCCTGAGAAATTATCTATATCTCCATGTCAATTCACGTCACCTGAGATATTTAAGAGAGCGGCTCCTTCTCAGTATAAACGGGAGATTTGCTGGATTACTTTATTTTGCTTCTTCACTATAACATACTCACTCTAGATTTGTATGTCATTTATGCTAAAATATTTGGGCAGTGGAATACTGCTGGGGAAATTTTGCTTTCTTGGCAAGCTCTGAAATTCATTTCCATTTGTGAGTGGCCAGAATCTAGATTTGAAAAACCTGAAGAGACCCAACGTATTTCCCCAGAATTTTCCTAAAAGCATTAAAATCAGACTAGAAAATGGGAGTTGATGGCTGGGATTAAGGAGCCATTAAAAGAGGTCTGAAGTAATATATTTTCATATTTCTGGGCATGTCTTTGTGGTAGTTTTAGTTACACTGTGTGATGTACAAAAGCTAATGACGGCTGAAATAGTCTGAATCTCAGAAGGTTCAGAATAATTTTCATTACACACCCAACCTCAAATTTTCATCATTGCTCCTCTGCCCCTGAAAACTGAATATCCCACATTCAGATTCCCTCGCCAGCAATTGCAAATGTTTGTGGTTTTCTCTCAGTGCTAGGCCTGACTTTGGGAGAAGCTGGATTCCACAGAAATGGCTGGGGCAGAAACACTGGAGCATTGGCAACGTGAAGAGAGAAAAGAGAACGCAGGCTGCTGGACATGTCCTTAATGCTAAGTGAAACAAATTTAATGTGGCCTCATTAAACACCTCAGCTGCAGTGTCAGTCTTTTCAAAGTACTCTTGCAAATCTCTATTCCAGCCCTGTTCAGATATGCACCGGTACCAGAGCAACACAGTCCCAGCATATGAACGATCAAATCCATTTCTCATGCCTGAATTCGCTTTATGAACTATTCCCTTAGCTGGTGTAAATCAGTGCAGCTTCACTGAACTCAGTATTGGAAGTTTACCCCAGCTGCAGATGCATGCACATAAGCACAGCTCTCTCTCAGCAAGCTACTTTCCTACTTGTACACTTTCACTACATCTGGTTGGGATCCAGTTGACATCAGAATCAACCAGAAGTAACTTCATTCATGGTATAAAAGGAGAAAACCCCACTGAAGTCAGTGAAATGGCACCTTCTGGAAGAGCAGAATATTTGGCCCACAGGAATTACCAGGACAACATTAAAATCAAGCTTTTTGTACTTGATTTTGCTTCTTCACTATAAACACACTAATTCTAGGTTCCTATGTCATTTATGCTAAAATATTTTGGCAGTGAAATACTGCTGGGGATATATCTGCAGGGGTTTGATAAGCATCTTAGTGCAAAATTCATCCTTTGGAAAAACTTTCCAAAGCAAAGTAGCAACTATTTTTAGTACCTAAATTATCTTCATAAAAGCATCAAATATGCAAAAAATTATTCTGGAGGCCTCATTAGGCAGAACAACACAAAAAAGCAGCAGTTTTAATAATATATATTACAACTTTTTTTTTCAAGTTCATTCACTAATCGGTGTTAGGTTCTGCCCAGGTAAAGTATGGCACTGAGCAAATTTGCTTCGTAAAATAATATTTTAAAGGTAAATAATTTTAAACACTTGAAAGATATTTTCTAAAGCAGCATCTAACTAACCTGCTGATGCACTGCAACAGGGTATAATTGAGGCAAATATCTTAAAAGGAATTTCAAAAAAGGAGGACTGCATGCTTTAAAAAACAGAAAATTCATTATGACACTGACATGAAGCAGCAAAGCAATAAGCTTTCATGTCTCATGGTACAAGTAGGGATCAGGAATGAATTCCTTCTTCGTAACTTTAACAGCCTAATAATAACATGTTTGCTGGCTCCCAGGTAGCCACAGAGACAGGAGACAAGAAGACATGGAGCTTTGGCCTGTACTTTTGCAGCAGTTCCCATATTGATATGAAACACCATATTAAAGTGATGATGGCCTGCTGAACCAGAGTGAAGCCATTACCATCTTCATGCCATGTTAATACATTAATGTTGGTGCAGTACCTCAGTATAACAAAACACCCCAGAAAACAAGAAAACTCAACAGTTTACCCTTCTGCAGAAGCAACCGAAACAAGGCTAGTACTAGACTTCAGGTACAGCCTTTGCCAGACACGAGCTCCCTGATACTGGAAATAGCAGTCACACCCTCAGCGAGTGTCTGATATCCCACAATCAGACCTAGATAGTGAGCACTGTTTACTGGAGACGCAATGGCCAGGTACAGGCAATACGCTTTTTCAAGCATAAGTGATCAGAAGCCAGTCTATACCCCTAACAGAACAGAAGTTCAGCACACACAGACTGGTTTAAAAATGGCAGAACCCAGTTTAGATTTGCTTCCTTCCTTGTCCCCTCAAAGGGCAAATGTGTACTCTGCTCACTACCAGTTTAGACTATACTGCTAAGAGAAAACTGCATAACTTTTTTGCCCCGGGCTTTTTGTATGTCTGTACCTAGCTCAGGGAAATCCTGGCCCTCCTGGAACTGGTGGGAAATTTGTCACTGACTTTAGCAGAGTCAAGATTTCGCTCGTGTACTCCAATTTAACCCTAACAAGCTAGAAGCTTGGGCGGATGTGACAAACAGGGTTAGGAAAACAGAGTTTAGAGAAAAGCATATCTTTTCCTTTGCCTAAAGAAGAGAAGGTTGAGAGGGGACTTGATGGCAGCTTACCACTATATCAGAGGAGTGCATCAGGAGCTCAGTGAACAACTGTTCACTAGGGCACCCTTGGGGAAGACCAGGACCAAATGGATACAAGCTCCTGGAAGGCCGCTTGAGGCTTAACACCAGGAAAACCTCCTTCACAGTCAGGGTGTCCAGACTGGGCAATAAACTCCCTCCAGAGGTGGTGCAATCACCTACCCTGGAGGTTTTCAAGAGGAGACTGGACAGTCACTTTGCTGGGGTCACCTAACCCCAGTTGTCTTCCTGCCTAGAGTTGGGGGGGGGGGGGCTGGACCTGCTGACCTGCAAGGTCCCTTCCAGCCCCTGACAATCTATGAATCCATGAATCATTAACACCTAGCTTAGAAGGAACATATATTTGCTGTGTCTAGGAAATCTGCCTATTCAAAATGGATACAGTGCTATGTCCTGCTTCTGTAGGGGAATGGATATATCAGACTCCTTTCCAACATTTACTCCCATGATCTCTGAATTCAGCATGTAATTCACTGAATTCAGGAGGACAAGGATGTAACAGGAGTATCTGAATATTTCAAAGCAAGACTTCATATCTTGGGTGAAAATGTAAGATACTCCACTTCTGCGGAAGTCTCCACTGGCTCAGATTTTCTGAAATGCAGTGATGTGTGAGCTGTGAAGCTGATATTTGTATCTGGCCTTTACCCGGGTCCCTTAGTATTTTCTTCTCTTGGAAGAAAAGACTTAATAGTGCATGAATGTAAATCTTGAAAAATGTATTGTTTCTGTCAAGATTTGCTAAGTGCTTGTAGCTAAGCCAAAGAAGTTGGCACTGGGACATACACAGCTTTAGCAAACCCAGAAACACAGTGGAGCTGATCATAGTGACACCGGATCATTAATTTCACCGTGGTCTGATGCCAGCTCAGTACAGCCTATGCTTCCTCAGAGGCATAACTTTATTTGTATTTGAGGGAAGCTAGCAATGAAATATAATAAAATAACAGCTGTGGAAAATCAGTTTTACAATATCTAATTATTGCTGCAAGGACAATCTCCTGATTAGTCATGGATTCTTTACTTCAGCACAAGAGGGAGGCAATCCTCTCATGACCTGCTCGACAGAACTGGTTAAGAATTTTCCAAGAAAATCTCATCAAAAAATTCATACAGCCCAGGAGAAAAGATAATTCCAAGGAATACCCCGATTAAAAAAAAATATTCAAAGAGTTTTGAATTTGACAAAACCGATGTTTTGATACTTTCAAAGAGAAAAGCTTTGAGTTTTTTCCCCTTAATTGAAATGACTAGTCATTAAAAAAAACAACCCCCCCACAGTCAATGTATACTGAATGCAAGTTAAAAGCCAACATTGATATGAAATGTTTTAAAATTATCAAAATAAAATTCTTGACTGACAAGATCTAGTTTGTTTTGGGGGGCGGGGGGTGACTGGTTTATGAGTTTCAGATTTCTATTTCTTGTCCCAATTTTCTCTCATAATAAAAATGTTGAGAACTTAGAAATCCTGGGATGCTCCCCTGAGCTAGAAAATGTGGAACTAACCTGCTGTTGCTCCCAAGCTAAATTCTGTTTTAAAAAAACCCTAAAATTAACTGTTTTGATTTCAAAATTATTTCCTTTTTTATTTTCTATTCTGAGAGAAATTTAGAAATTTATACTTTTGGTTCTTAAAAGGCTGGAAAGTCTCACTAAATAAAATGTCTAGCCTTTTGTATTTACCAGGCATCAGGATCTTCTGTCTAAGATGGACTGTTCAGAATCGTGGCTTTCATGTCTGAGAATTATATAGAGCAAAGAAGGGCCTGCAAAATTGAACCAAAGTCTTTTAAAAAGTAAAATTTTCCCGAGCATTTATGTACCATGATTGACTTGATCAGTCTTAATAAACAAGATAAATGAGCTTTTGATCCAAATTCCACATTTCTTTTATTTTGTAATGGTGTCTTTAAGTTCTTGGAGAACCAGAGTCCTATCCACAGAAGCCTCTTCTGACTATGTCCATCTACTGTAGGAGAGAGCCCTAGGTGAGGAAGGAGAAGGTTGGACTTTTCTTTGCATGCCAGGGACTAGGCTCCAGGATCACAAAACTCTTTTTTCCTATCAGTTCCTTACTTCCTAATAGCTTTTCAGGCACAAAATGCTATATTTGATTTTCTGGCATCATGAAATGATGGCACTGTCAGTCAATCATCATGCTGATCAGAGATGGTTCTGCCGCTAGAGTATCAAGCACTCTACCTATTTAAAAAACATTACAATAAAACTAAAGTAAAATAAATTACCTTTCTTCCTAGTATTTACATATGTGCCATTTACAACTGTTAATTTAACATCCATCTGCCTATCATATTTTAATGCTGCTCACTGCTGTCATTTTATACAGCTATATTCTTCTTTCTTACAGATGGTGGATTTGCATGGGGACATCTGTCCCTTGCACATAGTATACACTTCCATGCTCTGTATGATCATTAAACATGTATATAATGCCATAATTTTGTATGGCTCTTCACAGCAATTCGAAAGAAATGAAAAAGCTTTGTCCTAACACAGCTCACAACAGTACTGGCAACTAGGGCTGTGCGGAGCTTCAGTCCCTGATTCAATTCGGTGGAGATTCAGCCAAATCTCCAAATCTGAATCGAATCAGAGGACCCTTTAATTTCTCTGAATCGAACTGGAACCCTCCGAATCAATTTGGAGAGATTTGGAAAGATTCAGAGTTTCAGACATAATGCTGAAATGTTTAATGTTTTTTCTACATACCTCTAGGTAGCAGGCAGCTCGTGAATGCTGTGATGCTGGGGTGGATGGAGTGTCCCACAAAACCATGCGGGGCTCCCCAGCACGCTCAGCAGCAGACCCAGAAGTGGTCCCCCTGCAGCTGATCACCGAGCAGGGAGGATGTGGGGGGGAGGACATGCTCCCCAGCGGACCCAGAAGTAGACCATAAGTACTTCCGTCCACTTCCAGGTTCACCGCCGAGCATGCAGGGGCCCTCCTGCACTTCTGTGGATTGCTCCATCTGCCCCAGCATTGAAATGATCCTGAGCTGCACCTGCTACCTCAAGGTATGTAAAAAAAAACCTTCTAAAGTTGTGTCTATGTCTGAATTTCTGATTCTCTGAATCAGCATTGAATCTTCAGATTTGGATTCAGCCGAATTGAATCAGAGACAGTGATCCAAATCAACAAATCGAATCACTGTCCTTGATCTGGGCTGAATCCGAATCGAATAGGGCCCATTTCACACACCCCTACTGGCAACCCTAAAGACTTAAAACCTCTATGAAATACACCAAAAATTTATAAAATGAGTTTAAAAATCACAAAATAAAATAATAGATTTGAGGTTCTCTTCATTTGCCTTCTAGTGTTGTAGGGTCTTGTGTTTGTGTTTTGGAAACTCTTTGATCAATTAGCATAGCTGGAAACTTACTTTTTGCTTTTAAATCTGATGAGAGTTTTCCACGGTAACCCAATTCTGTCAAGCTGAAGATTACAAAAAACCATCATCCATTACACACTTCCTAATATGGATGTCTCCACCAAGAGCAGGCTATAGCATGGTCATGAGGGCACTTTCCTCAGCAGCAGACATGATTTTGAATTCCCTTAGGTTGAGGAAGGCCTAGAACACAGGTCTCCCACTTCCCGGGTGAATGCTTCTGGATGAGCCACTTTCTCATTCATGATCCTCAGAGAATTGGGCACTTAACCACTTATTTAATGGATCTTATTGGTTTAGGCAGGAGTTAGGATCCTATCTATTCAGATCAGTACTTCTGGACTTGCACAGGAGGCAGAGCTGCAGGGACTTAGGGAACGATCAGCTAAAATAAGGAGACCTCTATTGCATTTAGGTGCCTCCAACTTTAGACAATACCTGAACAAGGGTTTTCAGATCCCAGTTTTCAGATCCCCCTAAGTATAAAGTCTACTTAAGTCCTCTGTTAGGAGTCTAAGTCCTTTTCTGGATCTTGCCTTTTGTTTGGTGATTTCAGAAGGCTACTGCAGGCTACATGTTCTCTCAACCACTTGCCAACCCCTTGTCTATATTTTTTAGAAAAAAAACTTCTAACACAGACCATGCTTATTAAGCAGCACCCTGGTCACCCCAAAGCATTCTTAAATGTGCTGAGAATAATCGTGCAACACCTTTATTAGAAAACCACTTCCATTAAATACCTGATTGTGGTATATTCTTTCCCTTATCCTAACAACTTGTACACACTGCCTCTCCAATCCAGTTTATTGCTGCCAAAATAATCCTCAGCAAAATTCTCTCTCAAAGTCTTTTGTAGGGTTGCTTAAAAATCTTGACCATCTCAGCAAATGCATCATATTTCAGTTCTGAGATAATCACAGATTTTTAAAAAATCATTTTTGTAAATGGCCTTGCCAGTTTCCATTGCAAAACCTGCAGTGCCTGGTAAGAAAATGAAATAGTATAATGTTCTCATGCTTGTGAAAAATCTTCACTGTGGGATAAATGGATAAGTTGGAGTTGAGGAAAGGGGAATAGAAAATGTTTTGACCATTAGTTTGGGAGGTAGGGATGTTTCTCTACTGCAGAGGGAAGGGACTAATAGATTGTGTAGAAGGAATTTGTGACAGAAAGACATTTTTGCTGTAAGGCCTTGTGTAAGAAAAACCTTGCTAATGAGTATATTGAGAGATTTCCAGTTCCATTCACAAGGAAAGCCATTATTAATGCTCTCATACAATGTCTGCCAAGGGCCAGTTTGTAGATACTCCACACAGAACGGAGCTAAATATAAATATTCTCCAAAAGCCATTTTAATTAAAGCGGTCAGAGCATTTTGTGTATCAGTGTCCCTGCGCTTCAAAATGCCAGCAGGGGTGCTTTATCTAAAGCTTGCCAAATGAGCTTTAGTTAAAGTGCCCTGTCATCATTTTGAAGCAGGGGGACACTGATACACAAGACACAGAGGCTGGCTAGAGCATGGTAATTACTCGATTAATCAAGTCTGCTCTGATGCACTGTAAATACAGCGCATCAGAGCAGCCTCCCAGCTCATGTACAGGCACCCTTGATGTTCAGAGGTTACTATGAGGTGTAATACCAAATAATTGCATCTTTGTGCTTCTCATCTTTCTGATTCTATGGTATGATAGGAATGCAACACTGCATTAATCTATCACATACTAGGCCTGATTTTCACTTACAGTCTTAAAGGAGGCATATATTCAGCTTACGGGCCATTCACAGCGTCAGAGTATAAACAAGAAACACTAGCACAACATGACAATCAACAATACTTCTATCAAGCAGTGCTTTGCATCTATTTTGCACTGGCATAAATACCTACACCTGAAGGAAAACAGAGAATCAGAAAGTCATACATTTATTAATTTGGAAAACAGAACAGTGTGATACAGTGTAACAGTAGAGTGTACTCCTTTAAGAGGGAATGGTCAGCCCATTGCGAGAGACCAACCGCAGGGCATTTGGCTAGGTAGGGATGTCCTGCTAGGAGCTTTAAAAGGCTCCCAGAAGAGTAAGTAGGCTGTGAACACAACTGCTTGCTACAAGTGGACCATGCTGCTATGCTGGCAGCCAGAGACAAAGGGTTATTCCTCTGGGACAGGGCAGAAGGGGTTTGTTTTATTTGATTATCTGTTGGCATGTTTGCTGCCTACTGTCAAGCCACAGCCTCAGACCTGGGGCCTCGACCTGGCCAACACAGACATTCATCCTGGCCTGCCACTCCACAGCTGACTACCTAGACTGGGCAAGACTGGCCTGAAGCCTTCATCAGGGTTTAGCTCTCTGCCCACTGCCTGCCTTCAGGTGGCCAGTTGGGGTCAGCTGACCCTCCACATCCACATATAAGCTCCTGAGCAGGAACAGAAGACGTCTGGGCAGCAGGGCTCAACCCAGCACTAAACTGCTTTTCTCTTCCCTATGGCTTGGGCTCTCTGACTTTGCTCTGCTTGATCTCCCATCTTCCTAACCCAGCTTGCTCTCCAACTCTGCTCTGCTTGATCTCTTGGCTTTTTGACTTGGCTTGTTCCTAGACTCTTCTCTTGGACTGACCTCTTGGCTTCCTAATCTAGCTTGTCCCTGGATTCTGCCTGCTCCTCCTGACCTCAGTTACCCAAGATGCCCCAGACCTGGCCACCCATGATCTAGCATGAAACCTACACCCAGTGTTTTTTGAGAGGATTGGCTGAGAAGCCCTGCCTAGAACAAAGCTCATTTGCAGAAGCCAGCAAGCTAGGTAACCTGCTTACATGCAGGTATAAATAATTGTTGTGCAATAGTCCACATTAACTTCTCGTCATCCTTTCCTCAGTTACAACAAGAGCATGCATCTTATTCCACTAACACAAGAACGAACAAAAAAGGAAAGACTGACAAAATAAGTTTGACACACACACACAAAAAAAGACTCAAGGTCTGGAGAGGTTTCAGTTTGGCATCTTCCATCAACATGAAATCGGATGAAACAAAAAATATTTTATACATTAAGGAGGAAACAAGGATTTTTTTCCTATTTAAAGAACTTCTGAATGTGATCAGATCTGGGAGCCAAACACAAACTAAGAACAATTTTACATAAATACAGGAAAAATAAAATGACAGCACTTGGGAATAAGCATGATGAGTCAAAACTGCAGAAGTCTTCCCACTGCTGCAGAATCACTTGGAAAAACAATCTGTCATTTTCAAAAGACAGTAAGTGATGATAAATGTGGACACATTTATTAGGACGAAAGTTTACATCCAGTTTTTTACCCTCAAATCACAGAGGAGGATCACTGTCTATGTAATGCAATAATCATGACATGCTGTTTAGACAGAGATGCAACTAATAACCACGTTGACAGATTTACTTAACACTTTGAAGGGCTTAGCATTGCCAGGAAGAAATACAAGCAGGAGGTCACTTATTTAAAAGAAGGCTGCAGCCATTTTATTAAGCTGCCCTCTTTCAGAGGTGCAAATGGGGAAGAATGTGTTTGCCTAAAGATAAATTATTGTAATTAAAAATAAGATGTTAATTCAAATTGGTAGTTTTTTTATATCCTGTGGACCATCTGATTCATTCACTAACCAATGAATGAGCACTGAGGTGGATTCAGCCAATCAAGAACCTTCTTTCCATAATCCAGTCACTGATTTCTGAGAGAAATCAAACTCTAGTGTCAAGAACAAGAAACTGGGATCTGAAGGATCCAGTTATTATTCCACATACTGCCACAGTCTTTCTGCATGATGTTTCTCTCTCTATGCCTCCATTTTTTCCACTTAAAATACAGAAACAATACTAAATTTGTACACAAGGCCTGCGTAAAGCTGGTAAGAATTCATTGCTTTTGGCAGAAAAGAAGTGAACAGAAGATGATACCAGAATGTGAAGCATTGTTTCTGTAGAGTGTGTGTGGCACGTGACTGCAGCTGAAATGCAAACTGGGGTGCCCAGAGTGACTAGGCAGCAATCCCAACAGCAGGAGCCAAATTCAACACGACTTCAGTGAGAAGTTAGACTACGTACCTCTGAAACCATTGTGGTAAAAAGTGACATCATTTATGCCAGTAGCCATGGAGAAGGCCCCGTGTCAGACAAGTGACTCTGTTTCCACTAGTGATGATAGATCCTGCTGTAGTGACCTCAGAGCCTCTAAAACAAGATGGAACCAATCCTGTTGAGCTCCATCCTTGCCTTGTTTCGTGCACACAAGATACTTCTTGGAATACCATCAACATGACTGATAGCATGATTGTAATCATGCTATCTGAACTGCAGAAAAGAGAAGAATTTTAAAGAGTACTTTCCTTTCTCCCCCCCCAGTAGGTTCATTTTGATCTTCTCTATGGTCTCACCTGTTATCAAATGAAATCCTGGTGTCAAATGCACTAAAAGCATGCATGCCAGATCTTGTCCTATCCATTCATGTGCAGTGGGGCTAAAAATATAACAAGGGGTTTCATCATGCAGTCTGGGTTTGTAGAGACAGAGATGAAATATCTGAAGCCCAGTTCTTTACAGGAAGGAGAAAGATAGCAGAAGATGACATGAGGAATAGTACAGGTCAAAACAAAACAAAAAGGACAAAAAGATGAAAAGACTCAGGTTGTTATATCTTGTAAAATCAAGAGGAGGTTAGTAAATTCAAGTGACAGTGTAACCTAATGAATAAGCAGTAGGTTGCATTATCATGAATGCAACAAGATCATAAGGGATGCTACTTTAGGGGGGTGTACAGAAGTTACAGTTTTTGCACAACGTGGCCCTCAAAAGCATTTAGTCATAATATAACAAACATTCATGGCTGCAGAGAGCTTTTAAAATGGCCCATTGCACAAAAATTAACCGCCGTCTGATGTAGTATCATCAGACAGGGGAGATTTAGGTGAGAGCACCTGAGGGACCCTGTGTACAGGTTCCCTGCAAGAGTTAATTTTGGGCAATTTTGTTGACAGCCCATACTTTTGTGGGGCTGGTCTGGTGCTCATGTTGGGGGGGGCACCAGCCCAGCCCCTCTGTCTCCTGCTGGTGCAGCTGGGTGGAGGGGTGGGGGGAGAGCCCTGCCACATGTGCCCCCCAGCTACCTCTACTGGGGTCCTGGGGAGAGCTGGGTTGGGCCTGCATGGTGTGGGGGGAGGTCCTTTCTGCCCTGCCCCTGCCTGAGGCTCTTTACAACGGCAGGCTTATGGCTGCCATACCTGGAGCTGAGGCAGGGGGGGAACAGAACCCCTCCACCTTGAGGTCCCAGCCCAGCTCCCCACAAGACCCCATAAAGGGTAGCCATGGCAGGGGGGCTCCATTCCTCCCCCCACCCAAGGCCCCTGACAATGGCAGACTCATGAATGCTGGAGCATCTGCAGGAGAACAAAGTACAACAGCTGCATGTTCCCTGTCCTTCAGCTATGCCTACAGGGGTCTTGGGGGGAGGAAGCCTGGGCCCACAAGGCTGGGGGGCTCCATTCCCACCCCCTGCCCCAGCTGCAGGCACAGCAGCCACTTGGCTGCTACTGTCAAGATGTTTGCATGGAAGGTAGGGGGAAGGGAATGCACCCCACCATGCAGGCCCAGCCCAGCTTCCCCCAATACTACAGTATGAGTAGTGGCAGAAAAAATGCCAGCTGATGAGGGTGGGCAAGGCTGGGGAGTGCTCCAGCAGCCTCCTGGGAGGTTGCTGGAGCGCCCCTGCCTGCTGGCTTGGGCCAGAGCAGGCAGACTCTGAGCACCCACCCACCCAACAGGCAAATGTCTGCTGGGTTCAGTGGTGCCCTAACTCATGGCACTTTCTGTAAAGTGCCATAGTTAGAGCGCCTCCCTGGCAGGCTGTCTAAATCTCCGTTCACAGCCTCCATCAGTAATTCTTGATTGCTTTCATACTAGGTTCTCTCTCTTCCTCTGCAGCTGAGATCTAACCAGGTCTTTTATTTAGCAGCCTAGAGTCTGGTCCTGTCTCTCTGACAGGTGATGACTTCCAAACAGCATTCTGGAACAGTCTATTAATAACAGCAAGAGGGACAAAAAATCTTCACTGATTTTAGGATGGAGCTTGATCAGTGCACATGCATAAATCTGATTATATGATGTCATGGCCTGTGACAGCAGGGGATTAGAATTGGTGGCTACAGAGGTTTCTTCCAGTCCCATATTCCTAAATAGAAAATTTGTGCTTTAGATTAATCTGTAAGAGCAGAAACATTTATATTCTGTCATGATTGCAGGGTGCCGCTGATGACATCTGGCATGTAAACTGAAGAAAACATGGGGAAGAAGAAGGGTATCAAGACTTTTACAGAGTGCTAGGGCTGTTCTGATTTGACCCCTTAGAGAGAGAGGCATTAGCTTCAAAACCAAACTGGTAGCTTCTCTTAACCTCAGAGGCATTTACATCATCGTCTTTGGTTCATACCCATTTCTCTGTATTTTCAGTTACAAGAGGTGATTACTTATCCACAGATTTCTGAGAACCAAAAGTAGGGTTTTGTCCAAGAAATCTTTTGTCTTCAACAAGTCAATTGTCTTTCAGAAAGTGATCTGGGTCCATTCTGAGTTATCCTTTTTTGTTGTTGTTGTTGGAGAACCTTCCTCCAGCAATATTTTTTTTTTTTTTAAATATTCACACCCCATGATCTATTTGGTTCATAAAATCCACACCATCTATCAAACGGCTCAACGTCAAAGGAGGCTTCTGTCTGCATCTTAAGGCCTCAAGATCTAAAATTAGCAAGTTACATTTCTAAATGTTGTGCTATGCATACATTGTGTACCCATCTGAAAAATGAGTGGTCTCATTTCCTTAGATTTACAAGCTGTGAAAACCATGAATAAACTTCAATTTTATGACTTTTTTTTGTAGTCTGGAGGTAAACTTGGGATTCGTAGCTTGGCAGAGGGGAAAGTTTCATTTAACCACCTGTGCAGACATACACTAAATGCTTGAGTTTTAAAGTTTAACATTTCAAAGCTGCTTAGATAAATGTTTGGGTAGCTTCCAAATTCTCCTAACAAGACCAGTTGCTGAATGCCCAGCAGCTTCATAAATTCTCCAGTCTTTCAGACCATGAGTTACTGGAGTGAAACATGTGGGAGAGCTGGCTTATGTAGCAGGATTTACTGCGTTGACTCTAGTCTCAGTCAAGAGTCATTGATAGGAAAGGTGCATAAGGGGCTTTGGGGAGGTTACAGCTTCTCCTCGTACTTCTTTTATTCCACAAAGGTCACTGGCAGCCTGGCAGTGACAGAAATTTTACAGCTTGCCCTTGCTTCTGTCACTTTTATTATTCCTGTGGTCCATTGCTTGCTTAGTTTGCTTAAATCTCCTCAGAGTAGCAGCCATTTATTGCTATGTGTATGGGCAGTGCCAACCACACCAGGGCCCTGTTCTCAGGTAGGCTGCTATGTATTGCTATTATTTTATTAACATGATATTAAATAATACAATTATTTTATTAAATAATAAATAATAGCAGCACCTAGTGGCCTGACAACCAGGCCCCATAGTGGTTGGCACTGCCCATAAACATAGCAACAGATAGCTGCTACTCTGAGGAGATTTAAACAGGCAATGGGTGGAAGAAAGAAATCCTTTTCCAATTTTGCAGATGGAGAACTGAGGCACAGTGAAAAGTGACTTGTCTAAGACTGCACATCAACACATTTTCAAAGCCTGGACTTGAACTCAGATATTTTGATACCCAAGTGTGTGCCTGAACCAGAACACTATCTTTCATCTCTTCCAAATGCAATGCAAGGAAAAGAACTGGCTGAAGAGAAGCGCTCACATTCCTGCAAACAAGAGATGTGACCTCCAGAAAAGCATTATAAATGTAGGAAAGGCAAATCTATATCATACCAAGGCTTTCTTGGAGTCTTCCCAAGGCCTTGCTATTTTACATTCCTCATACTTTGGTTTCATGGAGTAGTCAAGCTCCAGTTAATTATCAGAATTTCTTTAGGCTCTGACCTGCTTCGTTTTTTTTCCATAAAAGCCACAGCATTGTGCACTGTACTCACCTGTAAACCAGAAATATGCACTATTATCTTTAAGCACCCTGGACCCCAAATTACAGCCCCCTGCAGTCAATGAGCTTCTTTCCCCTGGTTGTACTAGACTTCAGATCAGACTCTCTAACCCGAAGTTCAACTCACCGATCATTTTCTCAGATATCCTTGGAAATTCTGGATGTGTGTCATCAGGGCAACTTCCTTCATATGGCAGAACAGAGCAGCATGTTAGGCCTCAATGTAAGTAAGCACCTACAGCTAAATGGTCAGTTCAGAGGCAATACAAATAAACCGGCATTGCTTGAAAGTGAGATCATTAGCAATTTATCTTTGCCTAGGTCCTACCAGAAGGAAAACAGTGTTTCATGTTTTTTTTCTCCCCCCCTTCTTTCATTTCTCATCTCTCTCTTTGCGATTTCCATCTGCTTCCCACCACACTATAATTAATCTTTCCTAAGGCCAGAGGGACAGGAGTAAAGAGGTAAGTTGGAGTGCATCAAAAGACCCTACACAGTCCCAGTTCAAATGTCTCAACTCATATGGAGCTAAAACAGTCCAAGGAAATGTTTTCCATCCTCAGATGTCAATTATAAAGAGGTAGAACATTAGAGCTCATTAGTAAATCAGTCTCTTTACTTTGCACCACCTCCTTATCTCCAAACCACTCCAGATATCGTCTTACAAAAGAATTTTGCATTTTTTAGAATTTTGCATTTTTTTGTTTGTTAAATGCTGAACACCAACATGTCCATTCTTAGCACAAAATTCTTCAGCAACTGAATTCAAGCTTGGCCTGCTGTTCCTGCCGTTGAGGCTCGTTGATTCACTAGAGGCTTGTTATTGATGACAGCAGCAGTTAGGGTAACATTTTCAGAAGCTGCAAAGTGACTTAGGAGCCTAAGTCTTATTTTCAACAAATCACCTATGTTTTTTAGGAGCCTGAGCCCCATTGGAAATCATTTAGACTTAGGCTATGCCTACATGGTCAGGTCATAACAGTTCAGAGCAACCTCTTCAAGCAGGCAGCATTACTCCTGGTGGGCTACTTCCTAGCCCAGACAAAGTAAAGCTCTGTCTGCATGAAGCCATGGACAAGTTAGCATGAAGACTGCTCAGCTAACCTCCTGAAACAAAATGTGACACATTTGAGGATGCTTTTCTGGGGCACAGTAAGCTTAACCTGTAGACAGGGCCATTTGGCATGGACTTATGTACAATATACCACAGGATAAAGATGGACAGGAATGTAGCAGACATGACATACTCCACAAGTATTTCCCAATGCATATGCTTTTCCCCTTTCAGTAAGTAGAAGCTGAATTATGGCAATCCACCCCTCATTCACTGAAGGCTATAGTACCACAGTTTAGCTTGCATTTACTAAAGGATAAGAAGGTGCACATAAACAATTGCATGGAGCAGCTAGAGCACAGTGAATCCCTGCCCTCTTTTTGTATGGTAAATTGTTCCTCTGCCCATGCCCTTAAACTCCTAAGAACCCAAGCAACTTGTGAGAATGCGATTTAAGGCTGGATCTTTCCTAGAAACTGTTGCCAGCCTGGTAATCAATAGAGATTAGGAAAGCAATTTTTGTGACATTTGTATGCTGGCAAAAACTCAAGTTCTGATGTAGTTATGCTGGCCCAAAAGTCCTTTTCATATAGTATTACTTCTCTCTCATTTTACTTGCCAAAACTGCCAAAAAGGTATAAGCTACACTAGCAAAAACATTTTTGCCAGTAGAAATTGTCTATGCTAGGAGAATATTACTGGCATAGATATAAACAGGAAAACCTAAGTGTACCTCAGGTGAACCAAAGGCATAAGTGACATATGCATATTGGAAATTGTTAGGTTTTAATAATATATTATAAGGTGCAAAATAATTGAAGGTTCTGCACAGTATGGATGTTTGAAGAATTATCTGAACAACCCAGGAAGGAATGGACTCCATCCAGACCCCCAGATCCAAAAATTCTCCCACTGTATTTAGAAAGGTTTAGGCTTGGTTCAGATCTGAGCTTCAGGGCTAGGGACAGAAATTCAAAAAACCTGAGCCTGAATTGATTCAACCTTTGCAGGTTAGCCTAACATGCAAAGCTTGAACTGATTTAGAGGTGCATAGACATTCCCTTTTCATTCCAGAAATGCAGGCACATGTCTGCAGTGGCTCTGGCTAGAAGCCAGGGGGTGCTAGAGCAGCCCTCCCAACCCTTCTGCAGTGCTGAGCTGAAGGCGGAGGTGAGCGGGGGGTGGCCAAACCCCAGCAAGATGCTCTGATTAGAGTGGGGTGTAAACCCCACCCTGCCTGCACAGTCCCGAGCTTTTCTCCTGCTTGCTGCTCAAGTGGTGGAAGAATTGCCACACCCCAGCCCCGGGCTAGCACTGCAGCAAAAGGCAGGTGTGCAGTAGGGCTGTCTGAGGCTTTGGACTGTGCTTCAGATCCGGATAAGCTTTGGGTGCTTTGGCATCCGAAGCAGCATGTCTGGATCAAAGCACTGGCTTCATTAGGCTTTCCGAAGCATTTCAAAGCTTCTGAAGTGCTTCAGAAACGCTTTGGAGATCTGGCCATAGGGTATAATGGGGAGTCAATGAAACTTCTATAACTTTGTTGGTTTCTGTCTGATTTGGATGAAATTTGCAGGGGTGATAGGCTCTGCCGACAGCATGAAGCCTGCCAGGTTTCAAGAATATTGGTGCAGGGATTTGGGGGGAACTGCACCCCAAATTCTTGAAAGAAAACATGTCATGTCTATGTGTCACACCACAGGGGGGTGAAAACTGCAGGGGTGATAGCCCCTACTGAGGCCACAAAGCCTGCCAAGTTTCAAGGAGATAAGTGCAGGGGTTCGGGGGGAACTTCACTTATGGACAAGCAAAACTCGTGCCATGGGTGACAGTGTGTGTGTTAAGGCGCAGCAGGATGAAAGCTGAAGGGATGGTAGCCCCTGTTGCAGCCACAAAGCCTGCCAGCTGTCAAGGAGTTCGGTGCAGGGGAGTTCTGGGGCCCTGCACACCTAGCTGCTGACAGACAAAACTTGTGACAAGGGTGCTTGTGCGACTGTGTCTGTCTCGGGGTGGGCGGAGGTGGGAGGAAGCTACTACAGGCCTGGCCGCTAAGCTACTGTGTTAGTTACCAATCAGTCATGATTCACTCAGGGACTAGCTCAATACATAGTTGCTAACTAATGTAACCAATTAATTAGCAACAATTAACACCTACAAAACCACAGACTAAGGTGAGGAAAGAATCAATACAGACAATCAACTGCCCCAAGACAGACACAGTTGCACAAGCACCCATGTCACAAGTTTTGTCTGTCAGCAGCTAGAGGTGCAGGGCCCCAGAACCCAGACTCCCCCTGCACCTATCTCCTTGACAGGTGGCAGGCTTTGTGGCCTCAGCAGGGACCATCATCCCTACAGCTTTCACCCTGCTGTGCCTTAACACACACAGTGTCACCCATGTCATGAGTTTTGCTTGTCTGCAGCTTAAGGTGCAGTTTCCCCCAAACACTTATCTCCTTGGAATTTGGCAGGCTTTGTGGCCTGATCAGGGGCTACTACTCCCACGGTTTTCACCTCTCCGTGGTGTAACACATACACATGGCATGAGTTTTACTTTAAAGAATTTGGAGTACAGTTCCCCCCAAATACCTGCACCGATCTTCTTGAACCTTGGCAGGCTTCATGCTCTAAGCGGGGTCTACTACCCCTGTAAGTTTCATCCAAATCAGACAAAAAACAAAGTTATAGATATTTAATTGATTCCCCATTATACCCTATGGCTGGATCTCTGAGGCGGCTCCGAAGCGTCGGAGCTGCTTCAGCCGGATCAAAGTGGGAACCTGGTCCGGAGCTCTGGATTGGATCCCTGGCATCCAAAGCGGCCGGATCCAAAGCCAGATCAAATAGCTGCCTACCCGCACAGGCCTAGTGTGCAATGCATGCATCTGTTGATGATCCTGAGCTTTTCAATTTCCCTCTCCCTTCTTTTTTATACTGTCTGAAAACCTGACAGGTGAGGGAGCCAGCAGGGGGCTGATAACACAGCGTTTATAAGCCCATCAATAAAACAAAAGCCTCTTTCATTAGTTCAAGGTCTTCTTAAACAACTTTTTCAAAGGAAGGAATGGAGGGACTTTACCAGATGATCTATTAGCTCCAAAAAGCCCTAAGCAGACACTGTTCTGTCTGCCTTTGTTCTGTCCCAGTGAAGTTGGAGACACACAGACACCTCTCAGCATTAGCTAGCATATCACATGCCTAGGGCCTCTGGGGCTGGGGTCTGTGTTGTGGGAGATGGGAGGGAGGGAGGGAGGGAGGGGGGGAAAATCGCTGCTTGGGCAGCGAGCAAAGCCAGGCAGACCCAGCTGTGCCTGCAGTCTCCCCCAGAGCTCCAGCTAGGGAGCAGAGGGGCAGGGCCAGCTCTGCTCTCTGGAGTAAAAAGCACAGCCTAGCCCAGCCCAGGGCTGCAGAGCATTTGGGATGCTGTGGAACTCTGGATTAATTTAAACCAGGAAGGGGTATGAGACAGACACTGCAAAAACTGGTCTGACCCAATTCTATTAAGTCTGATACTACATTCAACCAGGTTCACTTAAACCCGTTTCAGCCATTTTGAAACTGGTTTATGTGCACTGAACTTATGCTCTGTTACAGGTTTAAACCAGTTTCTTATCCCTTAAACCAGTCTATGTGTAACGTCTTCCCCTAGCCCAAGCGATTACTCTTGGTTTTGGGAAAAAAGAGGGACGCTGAGGGAAATTATTTTCTTGAGACTTCTGATATTATTTGCTTTTGGTCAGGCAGAAATAATGTAGTAAAACCAACTTCTGTCATGGTATTTAGCATTTTTGCTTCTAGTCATAGCCAGAGACTTTCTGTATCTCCTCATATAAAAAACTGAGTTAAATAAAATATTCCTCATACATACAGAGAAAGGCTTGAAAATGTAAACTTGAAAGGCTTAAGAAATGCAAAAGGCAAATGAAAAGAACCCAACATTTATTATATTTTAAAATAATATTTTCACATTATTTTGAACATACCTTTGAAAACCATGGTTCTTGCATTGTCAATCAAATATCTAAGCACTGGGCATTGATCAAACATATAACACAGCCCAGTGGCCCTCTGGAAGTCTAGTTCTAATCAACCTCTGATTCAATTTAAGTTTTACATAATGTTTTGCATCCATTTTTACTTTACCCAAGCTGATTCACCCATCTGAATAGTTAAAACTCTTAGCAAAACATTCTCCAGGGAAGCTGGCTGGAACATTTTTAACAAAAAACGATTTTCAGGAAATACGCTATTTTGTCAAAGCTGGAGGCCCATCAATTTCTGTGACATTTTTCATCTGGAAGGCTTTTAGAGGGAACTTTGTCATGTTTTCTGGTCTACTGGTTAGGGTACAGGTCCAAAGCATGGGGAAGTCACATTTAAGTCCCTACTTGGAACAATTCAGAGCAGGATTCTCTATTGCTCTGATCAGGCAGACCGAAGATTTGAACCTAAATTACGCACAGTCTAGATTTATTGTCCTAACCAACAGGCTTCAGACACAGCCAGCCCTTCCTAGATTGAAAAGCTGATGATCCGAAAGCTGATATTTTGCTACCTTAACTTTTGCACAAAATGCTTAAAAGTTGGAACAAAAAAAGAAACAAACTTCAAAACCTTGAGCCTTACCATGAAATAGAATGTCATCTTTTAGCCAGCTTGGTCCTCTAGTAGCTCTTTTATCCATTATGATGTGCAATTTGGTCTCCGAGGCGGAGATGGATTACTGCAAGAAAAAGAGGAAGCTACGTTATCATTGAGTGTGCAATTTGTTGTGGCTGATATGTTGAGAATACCACTACAATTTTGATCAGTAAGGGACCCATATTCTATATAATATAGAATAATGGCACCTCTCTCAAATTACCTTCTTGTGCTCGAATCTTAGCTTTCAGTTAAATAAACAGCAATGGGGAAATCCTGGCCCCACTAGGAACAAGTAAGAGTATTGACAGGAATGCAGATGGGGCAGGGTTCCATTGATGTACAATTAAATATCACCTCAGTGGGGTACCAGGGAATCCCCCTTCAGACACTGTGCCTTTGAAAAATGGGAAGTCTGCTTTGCTGGGTGCAAAGGTGTCCAGGCTCCATGTAACAAGCAGTGCTCAATCCAGGACATCCTGCAAAAAAATCCACTGAATACTTCAAATGCCTTTTCCTTTATTAAAATTTGGAACCAAAATAGACTCTCACATAAATAAAAGAATGCACTGGCTGCAAATCGTCAACCATCCGTGTGGCTTCTCAGAGAGCCTTAAGTGGGTAGCTGATGCCCATCATTTTTAAAGTATCTTTCCACAGCTTGTATTCGTACAATGCAAAACCATGGTAGAACATCTTTCTACTTGAAGACGTGTGGAGCAACCAGACAAAAATCAAGATCAACACTTTTTTTTCTTCTTCTTAATAGAATCACTCACAATATAAACATGATCTATGCTCCAAATGTCAGTGTTCTGGTTGATTTTGAATTTAATAATTTTTATATGAAGGTAAAACTAGCATAGTCCTCTTTGGTGAGGATTAGACCTGGAACAACTGTTTTCACAAATAAATTATTGGGCTCAAATGGCAAGACCTTTCCCTTCCCATTCTTCCAACATGTAGCACAGAGAAGACCCAGGAAGGTGCTGGTAGTACAGCAGTGGCATTTTGGAACTGAGTCAAGCCCCACTATTCCTGATCCTCTAGTGGTTTAAGTTCTGTCATAAACCGTACAAAAGACACTGAAGATAAAGTATGGTCCTGAACGCTGCAACTTCCACCAGGGTTAGGTGGAGGATCAAGAAACCGAATCTGACTCCCTATTTCTGGACATGGTGAAGAACTGAATCCTATGCGTCTAATCTCAACCAGATTAACAGGTTCCATTTTCAGATGCAGTTAGCCAAATGATACGAATTGCTCCACAACACCTAGTATAGGCAGTTTAAACACCTTTGTATTTAGGCTGGCTGGTCACGTTGAATGTCTGCAATTATTTGTTCTCTTCCCTCTGAGCCACTGAAGCCTAGGCACTTCCAGAGCATGTGTATAATTGATTACTCTTTTCAATACACAAGGCAAACACAAAATCAACATGAATAAAAGGAAAGAAAAGGGTTAAAAACCAGCTGCTGGACAGAATCCATGTTGTTTCATGAATGCACTGGAACAGTGGTCAAATTAAAAATTGAAGCACTGCAGCAACAACTGGAAATCAATTTGATATAGATACTGTTCCCATCTCTCTGGTCCAAGACATTTAGTATTATTAGTTTACAATGATATCAACAATAGGCTAGCTCCTTTAGAGACACTCAAGAAGGGACAGTTCCTGCCTCAATGGGTATACAGTCCAAGGACAATGTAAGCTACTGCCTGCAAGCCAGTTGGCCATTTCCCTAGCTCAGGACAGACTCGCTGTCACACCCACCTCTTTTACACGGCAGTTTTGTTCTTCAACAAATCAAATCTTATGCAAAACAACAAACACAACAGTCCTATTCTCATCTTAGCCTAGCACTCCCTGGCACTCTTCCAGTCTCACTGTTTCAGGGTTTTACTACATAATCCTGTCCCACCACCCTCCCTGAGAGCCCTCTCAGCAATTTATAGGGAACATCTCACCATTTTCCAGCTGTGTTTGATAATACTACAGATCTGGGCAACCCCAGACCCCTTCATCCTAAAAGGGACAGACCACTTTGTTACAAACAGAGCTTTGAATGAGGAGGAGAAGAAAGCAGTAGGTTTGTATTCAATCTAGTATTAACTCTAAGCCTACTCTTTTCTCTGACCTAAACTAATTTCAAACCTCATTATAATTTTCTTGAGGTCTGAGCATCCAAATTCAAATTCTGCAGTAAGGAGTATCATATTCAGGTACAGAACCTAGTGATCTAATTTGACCATTTGGCCAGGATCTCATTTGGATCAGATCCCAAATGACTTAAGCAGACTTTTAAGAAAACCCTAAAAGACCTTCTGTTTTTTCTGGGTTCACTTCTTTTTTTTCCTCTCCTTTAAATGGAAGCAGGGTACAAAATAAGTCATCTCAGGTTATACTCAGCTACTGGAAGAAGAGAAAATGCTAAGTGAACCATCTCATTCTCTAGCTGTCAGTGTGCTAATGGAATAGCAGGAGCGTTTTTCTCAGTTCCTACTGATACCAAAACTGCTTTTTTTTTGTTCTCCTTTTGGCCTTAACTTTCATTGGATGTAATGAAATAATTCTGTTTTACACCACTCAGGCATTGTTCTTGTCCAGTCCTGTTCACCTTTGCCTCACTATTATAAGCACCTTGTATCTGCTCCTACTCTTTCCAGGTATCTCTTGCTTTGTAGACTCAGCTGATATTTGAGACTCTCTCACACTATCAGGTTTCTGAATTTTATATTCAATTGAAATGGGATAAGATGCATACACAGTCCTGGGAGCAAGGGTCAGAATCCAGAACTCCCCCCTTTCCATGCTAGTGCCTTAACCATCACTCCCTCTTTCTGATTTCATGAGCAGTTGCAGTTCTTTAACTGGGGGGAGGCAGAGGGAAGGAAGGTTATTGAAACTGCTGTCACTCAAGCTAGAATATAGCAGGGTTAAGGGCTTTTTCTCAGAAGGTTGGTTTGAACATCTTCGAGCTAGCAGTGCACTTCCTTGGTGAGTGAATTAATCACCAAGAGTGCCTCAAAAGTCATCAAGAGCAAGCCCTGCTCCATTCTTTCAAAGAATAGATACAGGTACTTACCTCCAAAAGGATTCAGGGGCACAAATCTTATGTGAACAAAGGCTTCTAATTCAGGTGTCCAAACTCTGGAGAGGGTTAGGTTTTCAGACATACCCTGTGCTTAGCATTTCTTATTTGCTGACTCCATGTAGGTCCCTAATTTAACAGGCAGCCTATGCAAGATCGTCATTCTGAATCCCCTCTCTCTTCTTCAGCCTCCCCCCCCCTGCACTGTACAACGAGCTTAGGCATTGAGTACTTTGGGAAACAGAAGCCCAAGTCCTTTCTAGGTCTAATACCTACATATAAAAATATCAGTTTAACCAAACATGTGTGCCCTCTTCAGTAGCAGTCTCTCAGCATCTATCCTACACAGCTTTATCTTCAACTTTAATTAGAGGCAGATGCAAACAGCAGGTACTTATTCTCCAATTAACCAGTTTGCCAACCACTTAAAGATAATTAACCCAATATTCCTGGGTTAGAATTTTATACAAGGCACTTTTACCCCCTTTCTATCATAAAGTCCTAGTGGGTCCTGCAGTTTCAAATCAACCCCTGGCCCTCAGCCACTTGCAATGAATCCGATAATGCAGCAGTACCTCTCAAAGTGTATTCCTGAAATCTAAAAATAAAAGCTTGGGTTATTTGTCAGAGCCGAACATGAAATGAAATGGGAAGCAGTGATTACTTTCTTGATTATTTAATTTAAGCTAGAATTTGATCAAAATATTTTGACATGACAAGATCTGCAAAAACAAATAGGCAATCAGCAATTCACTGCTTTATGGAAAAGAGCTATATTTAGAACAGGAATTAAAGATCTGGCATGTGATTTTCACCTTCATATAAACAGCTCTCATATGTTACAAGGCAGCACAGTAACACTGGATTTGGAAGGCTGTGCAAAAGACTGTAATATTAATAATTAAAGGGCTGACCATGCTGGATGGCTGCAGACAATGCCATATTCAATATGGTCAATTTTCTGTATTTTATCAATAGATCTTTTAATGAAAAAAAATATAGAAAGTCCTTGGAACAAGGACTGGAATACAAGTTTTCCACTAACCCAAAGGAGTAAGCTATCCAAACGCTCAAAAAAATCATGCTCATTCTTGTTTTCTCCCAGAAAACCAAAGCAGTCCAGCTTCATCAGGAGGGGTGCAAGTGCCACCGAAACAGCCCGTTAGATGCAACACTCTCGTTGGATGTAAGAAATGATGTCTGGAGTTCCTTCAGGCAGAGGAAGCAGTGAACCCATTTCTCCCACCTTCCCGGTAACCACTCCACCCATGGCACCGTTGTATTAAGGTGGGGGTGGCAACATCACTCCCATGACTATGTTTTGAAGCCAAGTGTTCAGAGCAAGTCTTCCAAATCAAGCTACTCGAGTGAGAGAACAAAAGAATACTTGATTCATGGATTACGATGGGGCTTACATGCAAGCTCGGTGCCTGCTGTCTCAGGCTTTTCATGACTGATGGGCATGTCTAGGGGCAAAATATCATGTGTCTTGGCATTTTTTAATGTTGAAAATGTAAATACCTAAGGTGATATTAATAAGAAGGTAAATACCTAAGCTTGCACCCACTGACTCCTCAATTTACATCTTCACTGACTGTCTTTCTTGCATGCACACCTGCCTCTGGCCTCTTTACTATTCATTCCACCCAGGAAGAGCCCACACCAACTGCAGAGGCTTCCTCAGCCTGACAAAGGGTTTTTAAACCCGAAAGCTTGCTAAGCAACATTTTCCCAGCTATTTAAGTTGGTTTAATGAAAGACATCAGATTCATCCAAAGAACCTTGTCTGCCTAATACCTAAGGTGAGGCAGCTGAATGGTATTTTACAAATCACAGTCTGGGTCTTAGGTGCCTACATCCTTTTGTGGATCTTGGCCAAGGTAATTTGCCTAGAGTCACAGGCAAGTGGCAAAATCAGCAGTGAAATATAGGCTTCCTAAATCAGTTTCTCTCAACTTTTAAATAGCAAGTACCCCCTGACTTCTGAAAATTGTAATAAGTACCCCAACACTCAATTTTCCAGGGGATTTTATATTTACAGACTAATGTGTGCCATATGTTGGAAGAAGGGCTGTATATATAAGGCTGTGATATGATCTGGTGCGGGTAGGGTTGCCACCTTTTACACCAGGGGTGCACAGCTCAAGTGTGTACCTGGGCTCGAGGTGATGCTGGCCAAAGCTAGGAGGGCTGACCCCAGTGCCGCACAAAGCGTGGCATGCCAAATTATTGCTGGGGAATTTAAAGTGCTATGCCATGTGCAGCACACAAAAAATTTTGCCATAGTTTTGAGAGAAGGAAGGGGCGAGAGAGAGAGAGTGTTGGGGTACCTGCATACCCCCTGCCTGTGTCTTGCGTACCCCCAGGGGTATGCATACCACAAGGTGAGAAACTGTGTCCTAAATGACTAGTCCTCTGCCCTTACTGCTGGACCATATTGCCCATGTTTTACAGTATCATAAAGAAAGTAGGGCTGAAAGGGACCTCACAAGGTCACCTAGCCCAGTGCCCTGCTCAATACAGGATCTTCCCTGAGTAGACCATCCCAGCACAGTGGGATCCCAGTCAGTCTAACCTGTTCTTGAAAAATTCAAACCGCTGCAGCATCTTCTATTGTAGAACATGACTATGCCGACTGATTTACAATGAACTGTGCCTGTAAGGAAGAGTAAGTGCTGCCAGTTTATAGGTGGAAGCCATGACCAGTCTTGCTATGTGACAGCCCATAAAATACTGTTTATTTCGCTAGCAACTTTTTGATATTATAGGGACAGTATCCTAGAGAATGTCACAATGAAAGAACTCTAAAACACTATGGATGCCATATCCTCAATTGATGTAAATGGGCACAACTCTATTGATTTTAGACTAGCGGTGCCTATTTAAATCATCTGAGTGTTTGATTCTTGGAATTTTAGTTCAAAGGTCTAGAAATATATCAGAAGTTTATTTGAATTTCTTGGTTCTTTAAGTTTGGGTGAGAGTCCTTTCACAGGAAATTTTTGCTTGAAACAGTTCGGACTTTCAAATCAGATATTACACATCACGCCCTTGAATGCGATTCAGTGTCTCTACCACAACTTTGAAAATCTTAGTGTGATGGTAAATAGCAACAACTAACAAAAGCAATCCCCCACCTCAAGAAAAAACAAAACAAAACAAAACAAAAAATTCAGAGAGAATTGGCCTAAGCCACAAAAGCATTTCTGGACGGGGGAATGGAAATTAGGTGTGAACAAGGGAGAGTGCAAGAACCAGATTAAGAACTCGCACAGTAATAGGATAACATTTTCAAAAGCTCCTCTGAATTAGGAGCTCACATCCTATTTTTAAAAGCTGCTCCAAGATGGTGATAGGCACCTAGTGATATTTTCAGAAGCATCTGGGTTCCTAACGCCCATTTCAAAGGGACTTTAGGCTCTATGACTATGCCAAGTTTGGAAATGGGCCTTAGGCATTTAAGTTACTTAGGTCTTACAGTACTATGCAGAACAATCCTTAACTATCTTTAAAAATGTAGGTCCTAAGCACTTTTAATAGGCTTATTTGGTTTAATTTAAAACAAAAACATTTCAAACAGATTCCAACATCCTTCCAATACTATAGCTCAGACTTGGCTATTTTAAGAAATTCTGCATTGCCTTTCCTGCAACTGATAGTGCTGTAACTAATTTGAAATTGGGACATTTCTCCACTCCCCACCCCACCCCAATTCCAGGTCACTCATAACTTGTATACCTTATTGGAAAGTGTCTCAGATCTGAATCAGATCAGCTAGTCCATGTTTATTAATAATGCACGAAGCCAGTTAGTTATAGAAGAAAAAGCTGCTATAGTTAAAAAATTAGCCACCCCTCACCACCCCAAAAAAACATGAGAGAGGACATACGGAATGGATTTTATTTGTAAAGAATACTGCATTAAGGATACTGTTGACATTATTTTTCGACAGTACTTTTTTCCTTATTTGTTTGCATAACATTTCCTAGAAACACACTCCAAATATATGTTCATACTGGCAAACAACAACCTGGTTCAGTGAGGGATAACACCAGAAAGGTGGGAAGCTGACATTTCAGTTGAGAGAGACAATGTTGGAAAGAAGCCTCCTCTAAGACTAATGTTAAGTTGGGCTTTGGTCAAGCTAGGTGAGCTATTCCAAACCATCAGAACATCTTACATCAGATGTACACAACTGGATCTGGAAAGATTATGTTTAGCGTATAAAGTGCATACCTAGATTTGGAAAGTTTCATTTAGCATCTGGTGTGGTGTGTCAAATCCTATTTGAGATACCGGGCTCAGGAGACTGGTGTGGGAAACAACATTCTCCAGAGAACTTGTGTAATATGAGGAGTTAATCCCACAAAAGCATTCGTCTTTTGAAAGTATATATTTTTGACAGATTTGGAGAGTGTGCTTACAATTTCCATAATGTTTGAAAACTTACAGACATTTCTCTCTGTGTCAAAATGTCCTGACTTCTGCGGCCCTTTTCGTGATACCATAAACTTCTTGGAAATATGGTATGATGTCAGAGGATGTAACAGTACAAGATATGAAGAGTAAAGCTGTGAGAGCATTCAAATAGTTTTTTTATAGATTAAAAAAAAGGGGTGTGGGGGGGGGAGAATATCTTAAGTTTGAGCCAAGAACATTTTGTTCATTTGCTATGCAGGGGTGCCTTTTCTATGAGCAATGACTGGGTTTGGGATTTTTGGTCTTCTGTAGTCTCCATGAAGCAGAAATGAAGCTGGTGAGATATTGTTACCCATTGTTTCCAGTAATGCTAGTTTTTTATTCATCCTGCCTGCTCGTTAAATGTTCATATGTAATAACTTGATGACAAGATTCCGAGTTTTCATTATGGGAGGGAAAATTCTCACCACAACTAAAGTTTAGATTAATCTTCCATTAGTTGAGTTGAGTTTGTCAAATGAACTCATCTGCCTATAAAATATTCTATGCTTCTGCATCTAATAAATACAATCCCAGAAATGTGTGAGCATACCTCAAATAGAACTGGACTAATCATGTTCAAACTTGACGTATACTATAGATCCAATTTACGTCTAATGAATAAGCCAAGTTAGAAGCAAATTAAATCATCTGCTCTGAAGCCATATTCATGAAACTAATTCATATATATGCTGGATTGATTGACTGACATGTTATTTGCTTGGTCTCCAGAATAGTACATTAGGGTATACTATCCTTTTTATAATGTATTTTTAACAGTGCACAAAACATATTCTGTTAAAATAGCAATAAGGTTGCAAAGTCACAAATTGAAATGTGAAAACGTGACAGAATTGTGGATGCCTTAATTATGTCCCATGTTTGTGCATAATGATATGGAATCACATACTCTTTTTTTCATTGGACCTCCCCCTCATTCAGAGCACAGGATAGAAAACCTTCCCTTCCTTTTATTTTACCCTTATTGTTCCATAAAGTTATATCTTATTTACTACACACAATTTATACTCTGGTCCAAGGAAAAAAAACTCTTTTCCTACAGAGCTTATCAGTATAGTTTGTGTGGAGACTAATTTCACATTAGAATCATAGACTCTCAGAAAATGGGGATTGGAAGGGACCTCAGGAGGTCACATCTAGTCCAACCCCATGCTCAAATCAGGACCATCTCTAACTAGATCATCCCAGCCAAGGCTGTTTCTACCTGGGTCTTAAAAACCTCCAAGGATGGAGCTTCCACCACTTTTCTGGGTAACTTGTTCCAGTGCTTTACTACCTTCCTAGTGAGAAAGTTTTTCCTAATATCCAACCTAAACTTCCTTTGCTGCAACTTGAGACCCTTGCTCCTTGTTCTGTTATGTGCCACCACTGAAAACTGTCCGGCTCCATCCTCTTTTGGACCCCCCTTCAGGTAGTTGAAGGCTGCTATTAAATCTCCCCTCAGTCTTCTCTTCTCTAGACTAAATAAGCCCAGTTCCCTCAGCCTCGCCTCAGAAGTCATATGCCCCAGTCCCTAACCAGTTTTGTTGCCTACCACAGGCCTCTGTCCAATTTGTCCACATCCTTTCTGTAGTGGAGGCTGAAAACTGGACATGGCACTTGAGATGTGACCTTGTCAGTGCTGAAAAGAGGAGATAAATCTCTTCCCTAGATCTGCTGGCAATGCTTCTACTAATGTAGTCCAGTATGCCATTAGTCTTCTTCACAACAAGGGCACACTATTGCCTCATATTCACCTTACTGTCCTCTGTAATCCCCAACTCCTTTTTTGCAGAGCTGCTACTTAGCTAGTTGGTCCCTGGCCTGTTCATGGGATTACTTCATCCCAAATGCAGGACTTTGCACTTGTCCTTATTGAGCCTAATGAGATTTCTTTTGGTCCAATCCTCCTATTTTTTGAGGTCTCTCTGAATCCTAGCCCTACCCTCCTGCATATCTACTACTTTCCCCAGCTTAGTGTCATCTGCAAACTTGCTGAAGGTGCAATGCATCCCGTCTTCCAGGACACTGATGAAAATATTGAACAAAACTTGTGCCAGGACCAACTCCTGAGGCACTCCACTTTATACTGGCTGCCAGCTAGACATCAAGTAATTGGCCACTATCCTCTGAGTCTGATGATCCAGCCAGTTTTCTATCCACTTTACAGACATTCATATAGCCCAGACTTCCTTAGCTTGCTTGCGAGAATGTTGTGGATGACACTACCAAAAGCCTTGCTAAAGTCAAGATATATCACATCCACTCATCTCCCTGCATCTACAGAGCTAGTTGTCTCATCACAGAAGACAGTCAAGTTGGTCAGGCATGACTTGCCCTTGGTGAATCCACATTTTCCTACTCTGTGCTCTGAAAGGTAACAGCCACTTTGCCCTTTATCTCTTCCCAATGTCAAGTGGGTCCTTCAGGAAGATACTCTCCATTGCTCATCAGTCCTCTATCCTGCAAGTTATCCCCCCCACTGCATCTGATGATCCACCCAATGGGCTGAATGACCTTCAGCTGGCTTATCTCCAAACTACCTTTTGTCATTGCCAAACAACGTTTTCTATACACTCGTGGTCCATATCATCCTTTTCCTTTCTCTAGGGCCCTATCTTAATTCCTGATCTCCTGACATCTGTCAGTCTATACCCCACCATAGTACCATGGCATGCCAAGGACATATATAATGGAAAAGTAAGGCTGGAACATATCTAAAGAGGTCATCTGGCCCAACTCTACACTCAAGCAAGGATTATCCCTCTCTAAACTATCTCAGAAAAATATTTATGTAATCTGTATTTAAAGCTTCCAATGACAAAGAGATTCTACAACCTTCCTGAATAATCAGTTCCAATGTTTAATCTCATCCATAGTTAGACAACTCTTCCTGATAGCTCATTTGTCTTGTTGCAATTTAATCAAAAATTAAAATTACATGTGATATTGGTAATCAAATTGGCATTTGATGAGTCCACGAGCATGGGCATGTTGGTGACACAATTTATAGCCTCCCAGTGGTTACCCATTCTGCAGAGAAAGGGAAACCCATGTCATTATCCACGTATCTGTAGATCCCTAGGCTGTATCCCCAAGAGACTCCTTTAGAACCCCTTGTTGACATTCTGGCTGCACCTTTTCCCACATCTCATATCTGTATGCTCCATGTCTGACACAAAGTCACAATATTTGTCTACCTTCTCCTGATTCTGGCCAAAAGAGGTGGTGATCTCCAACTGTGCTCCCTCCTTCAGTTCTTTCCCCAAGTTTCTTTGCCCAGCCAGTTCTAATTTTCTTTGTTGTGCCTCAATTCCTCATGAGATTTGTATCCTTCCCCTTCTCCACATCTCCTTGCAGAATTCCAGTTTTACTCCCTCCACAGGTTTCTCATCTGAACTCAGTTTCGCCCACTTGCTGGTTTTCCAGTCCTCTCTTCAATCCACTGGTTCACGTCCTTACCCCCTGCCCCAACTTGCTCCCAAAGTTTCTTTGCCTAGCCAAACCCAGGCTCTTTCACCCAGCTCCCAGTCTCAGTAGCTGCCATCCAGCTCCTTGTTTCAATCATGTCACCCCACCCTTCTACAGGTTTTGCTTTTGTCCTCTGTTTCAAGTCAGGCAACCTCATCCACACTGTCTTGGCCAGGATGAGGGTAAGAGGACCATGGAGTCCCCCCTACCTTCTATTCAGCTGCCTGAACCTAGATTTAGTAAGGCAACAGAAATACTTGGGCTGCTGCTGGAGACAAAGAGCCCTGCTCAGCTCCAGGCTGGAGCCTGTACAGGGAGGATGGAAACCATGGACAATTTAGCTGCAGTATTCTACGTCTTTATTTTCCAGAAAAATATTAACCTGATGTAGATACTCAGCAAGGAGAATTTCAGCCCAAATGGCTAAATGTTAACAGCTATAAGAAACTGCAAACATGATCTTATAAATGGAAATGTTGGATAATCATATTAATATGTGGTTTTCCAAGTTCCATTTATCAGGCAGATTGCACTGGGATTATCAAAAAATTCTTTCAAAACTTGCCCATCAAGTCTCATTAAAGTTCAGTGCATTTGGTGCACAACTCTTAGCCTTGTATGAGAATGCATAATGTTTTGGTATAATTATTTTTCCCTAGCCAAGAGCGATTAACAATACCCAGGGAGGTAGGTTGAGTGTTATATTTTGCCCCTGGTTAGACAGACACAGTGAGGTGGTGAGTCTATGGCATGCTGCAGGGAAAATGTAGTATCCACAGGTACCATTTGTACTAATGTCCTATACGCATAGAAAGCTCTTTCCAACATGTGCAATAGAACTGAGTTTATTTTTAAAAATGGAAAACCACGTGAGAGGTCAGATCTAGAACTTTATTAGAAGCAAAATGCCAATAAGGACGTATTTCAGAAAACTGCTTCGGCACTCCCTTACCTTTAAGCAACATTTAACTTCAAAGGAATGGAAGCATTTACTTTAAGTGCCCTGATGAACCAGAAGCAAGTGAATAAACTGTTATGCTTGATTTTGGAAATAACAAAATGGTCCGTTCAAATCATTTATGGCCTTGTGTGAAGGCAGCATAAATCTATATGTTCTACTAGGTAGCATTTTGACTGTAAAAAAAATCAGTTTAAGGTAACTTCAAAAATCAATTTTTGTCTCATTTTGATCTTTATTATGAAACTTTTGCACAGCTAAAAGGTTGTAAGGGGCAAATTCTGATTCCGTTTACACTTACAGATGTCAGTGGGATTGGCTGAGTTGAACTGAGGGCATAATATGCTTCATAATATGTAGTCCATACATAACAATCTGTATATTTGAAGATGTTTCCTGAAATAACTAAAGTTACTTGAGTAATTCATGTAAATTCCCAGTACTGAAAAGATGTCAGATGTCTAGCCATGGACATCTCATGCCATGTAGAAATAGCAAGTACTAGCTTCATCATCTGGTTCAAGAGGCAAGGCACACAAACAGCTGTTTAAGTGACTACCCTGGCATAGGACATCTACACTACATCCATGCTATGTGACTATGACCAACAGAGATATGCAAAATGGTTTGAATTTCTTTAGTCCTGTTGCATTATTCATGTCAAAGTTAGGTTACTTCCTCAGCAGGGTAGACATGAATCCTAGGAGTTATTTTTCTATTGTTATTTTTGGAGTTGTCTAGAGACAGCTTTCAGCCTAAGTCTTAACCAGGACTTGGACTCATGCCTCCAGCATGATAGCAATATGCCTAAACCATTTTGCTTCCACACCTCAGCATAGATGATATGCACTAAGAGTAAAGTCCATGGCCACTTAGTGTCAATGAGACTTTCATCACTGACTTCAGTGGAACCAAGATTTTAACCAGATTGGCAAGGTCTCAAAGGAGGTCAACACCCAACATCTACAAACCATGTCAGATTACTCTGAGTCTCTGGCACTAATTCTGATGCTGGTACTGTTGACTCCTTCAGACAATTCCAGTTTAACTAAATAGGTATAACAGTACCCGACAGTCTTGTAAAACTATTCTGGAGTAAGACCTTTTTGCAACTGTGATGGAGGGAGCTCTCAGTCTAACAAAATAGCATATGGAAAACCCCCAGCACTTCATGTTCTCATAATTTTTTGGAACACTGTAAATATTTGAGTCAGTGGATCTTAATCCATAAACACAGCTGGACTTAAAAAACAATGATGGTAACTTATTATAATTTAAACAATTGTGTAACAAATCAGTGATAATCACTTTGGTTTTCTAAGGACAATGGGCTCAACATTTTCACAAAGTTGACAGGATGGACCTTGTAATTACATCAAAAAATAAACTTACAAAAGCTAAGATAAATTATTCTCATCTTTTTCAGAACATTGTAGAGAAAAGAATAAAACAGCTATGTGGTGTGAAGCCAGCATTTCATCTAATGTACAGCAGAGCTAGAATGGTAAATATTAGCCAGCAGACCTCTCCTTTTCCTTCTGTTCTCTTCCAACATACATAAAATTAATCATTTTAGGAACAAGAACATATTTCCCCTGAATTAACCCCCAGTATAAGCCCTTATGTATACAGTTTATATACATAAAAACACATGGTGGCTGATCTTTACTGTGATTAGGGAGGGAAGAAATCACTTGGATAAAATAAGAACAGACCTGGACCATCAACCCAAATCTGTAATGAACAGAAGGTTCTCTCTCCCCCGTCTTTCAAGGTTCAAATCAGTTCACATCACTTCTTATTTCCTTTACTTTTTTCTTTTCATAAGCCTTTACATTTCATGGCTTTTCCATCCAGGAATTGAAGCAAAAATACCGAAATAGAAATCAATTTTTTAGAAGTGGCCCAAATCAGGCTCAGTTCTTATGACTTGGCCATCTCAAAGAAATTTTGAAGGGTTTCAAGTAAAACCCCATACTCTTTTGAATCATGGTTCATGGGTTACTGTAGCAGTGACCTAAAATATACACATTTTCTTTTTTTCACAATAATAATAGCATTAACTGCATTGCAATATAATAATATGGAGCCTAATTTTCCAAGTGCTGAGTTTCCATAATGTTTATTGCCTTCACCTAGACTTGTATGTGCGTACTAGTGAAAAAGCAAAACTTAGGTGTTCTGAACTTGTTCCATATTATTTTTATTGCAAAAATACTTGAGACACTAATGGATATCAGGGACCCATTACATTTGATGCATGAATGTACGAAGAGACAGCCCCTGTCTTGAAAAATCTGGAGTACAGCTGGAGAAGGCAGAAAGAATGAGGGGAGAGCAAAAAACATTGTGAAGAACTAAGAGTGTATCCAGGTAAGTGAGCACACGAGGTTTGCAGCGCCTCAGAGCTGTTTGAGATGCTGCCAACTGTGCACAGTGCACATGCAACCATTTGCCGCACTACAAATTTTCAATGCAGCACCAAAATTTGACACCAGGTGATCCTGGTGTTAAAAAAAACCTCCACCAAAAAAAAAAAAGTGGCACTAAGATACTAACTTGGGGTCTGAAATCAAGATCAGCAGTCAGAACACAGCATCCAGTTTAGAAGCCCAAGACATAAACCAGCATACCAGGCAGGAGTCGGGGACTTCAGCTGAGTCAACTACCCCACTGCCCCTGGGGAAATGTTGATAGTCTCTGAAACAATTGGGAGGGTGACTTAACCTTTATAAAAGGACACCAAGCAGGTCAGTTGTGCAGCTGGGCATGACAGAATACAGGTCTAACTGATACTAGACCATTACCGATCCATGTACTTGGCCTCCCAGTTTTTATAGGATGTAAAAATCCTTTAATGATATTTTCATTCATTTTTATGATCACAGTGAACACTGTAACAAGATGAAAGTGCCTTCATAAAACCTATTGTATTAATAGAAACTTGGGACTGTAGGCCATACATGCATTGCCTTTCTGTATTAAAAAACAAACAGAAGAACCTCAGAATTAAGAGTATAGGCTCATGTTGGACAATTTTCTAATCAGAATTCCTATCCAAACTCCCAGGATCTATAAAATTAAGCTGTAATGTTTTTGAGAGTGGTCTGAGATGTTATAATTTGCCTGGACAGAATCAAAAATTCTTAAAATAGCCTCTCTCATGTATACATAGATACTTACAAAACCATGCTACACATGTTTAAAAGATAGATAAGACTGTAAAGTCAAGTATACAAAAGTTTGCTGATGTCACAATTAGGATTCCTTGTGTAACCTTAAATTGACCTCTCGGGCATATGACTTACGATGCAGTCTGATATGGGAAAATAATATACTATTTTTTCCTACAGGCCACTGCCTCATTCATTTCAGAGGATGGATGGGCAATCAGGAAGAAGGCTGTTGTCCATACTAACGAGCAAAGCTTTCCCACTAAGTTTCTTGCATTGTTCCAGAGCATGGAGGTGCCAGAGTTCTCAGTTAAACAAGGGGACGTTCTTATTTTAATACGAGTACATGTATTTTTCTCTGAGCTTGTGCCGAGAAACAGATGAACTGTATTAGCTGAAACTTTCCAAAAAATTCAACCTGAGGCACACACCCAGCATGGAAAATATCAGCCTGAATGATTTAAATTTGGCAAAGTTATAAGTAACTAAAATCAGGGTCTTATAATGGGAAATGACAGGCAAATTGAACTATAGAAGCAGCTACTTGTGTCACTTTTAATAGCAGTATCTGGGAATAGGTGGAAGCCACAAAGTTCAGACCCAGTTCAGAAGCCAAACTTTCCCAAGATTCAGGGTGCTTACAAGTAAGAGTTTTATTTGAGCCTGATCTAAGAATATTCAAATTTTTGAGGATCCTAAAAAAAGATTTAGCAAGAAGTTGGTTCCACAAGTGATTCAGGACTCAGGGGAGTCACCTTTCCCAAATTAAAAAAAAAAAAAAGTCCTTTAAGGGGGCAAAAAAACCCAAACAAACCCAACAGTGGAAATGATGTCTTGAGTGCCTGACTCATGTTCCCACCCCAGTATACTGCACTCTACAATAAAAACATTGCCCCCGTTCCATTATATTAAACAAATGTCTTTACACCATTTATGACACTGTCCACATTGATTCAAATCCCCATTTGACCCAGAGCTCATGAGCTGTTTATGTGAAGTACTGAATAGCAATGAGACCATTTATTGACTTGCGAATGACGTCATGTTCAGAATGATGAAATCTTACTTTCCTCTTGTGGCTTAGCTACTCCACTTCTTGCCTGGCTGCCAGGCAGGTAAACAGAATTGTACTTAATCAGTCTGCAGTTTTAAAAAAGCAACTTATAGCTAGTCTACCAAAGCCAAGCTTTTCATACATGAGTGCTTAAAGTTAGCAACCTGAATCCATATTTAGGAACATAAATAAGTGCTTTGATTTTTAAAGCCTTTATAACAAAGGCCTTATGCTCTATGGAGTCTTCCAGCTCAACACAGTTTGCATGTAAATAAGACAGACATTAAATACGACACTGTGTTGTTCTTTATTTATTGTCTTCCAGAAACTTCCAGATTGAGGGCACTCATGTTACAAGTAAAGCTGACTAGAAAACAACATTGCTTCTACAAATATTTCAAAGTTTTAAATTTTGCTTCCATCCTGCCTTTTGGAAGTAAAGTGAGATCCTAAAATAACCACTAGTTTCAGTGGTTAAAACACTCACCTGAGAGGCAGGATGCAGGTTTAATTCTCTGTTCTGAATCAGGCTGATGAGGGACTTGAACCTGGATATTTCATGTCCTATGTGCATGCCCTTAACAATGGGTTATCCTGGACCTAAGGGATCTTCCTGATTAAAGCTTTCTTGAAAAGTATATTTCTGCAAAAAGCTTCAAGTTTGACAACTGGCATTTTTGGAAAAAAAAATCCCAAGCAATTCTAGACAGAAGTTGAAAAGTGATTCTTAACAGGTAATCCTACAAATACAATCTAACAACCCTAGGATACTTCTCTGACACCACAACCCGACACCACCATTCACACTGGAATACACCCTTTCATATTCATCACGTCAAAAAAAGGGGGAAAAAGTCACTGAGGGTGCATCTATACGTGCACTTTAATTCATACTAGATTATTTTACTGTGCATGAAAGCATCACATAAAAAAACTGACGTTATGCAGTAAAATAGTTTACTGTGCATTAAGCATCACTAAAAAAGCATGCAAATACACTACTGTGCATTAGCGCAGCATATGTGCATTAATTTAGTACCTCACATTGGAGGTACTAAATTTAACATATATTAGAAAAGGCGTACCAATCCACATGTAGATATGCCCTTGGTGAACTTTCAGGATAAAAGTCACCTAGCAAAAGTCACATGTGTAAGCGTGAGATTTGAATTCAGTGGAAGCAGACTTAGATTGATGCAATGTGGTTTTTGCAGAATACATGAAAAATACATATCTGTTTCAGAAGTCAAGAGCTTAGTAATAATTATGTCACGATGTGATCCATTAGACCGAGGAGCAGCCTCCAAAAGGTAAACCACGTCGTTGCTAGGCAACATTTAGAAATAACTGAATGCGCAAATACAAATACTCTATCAAGCACGCACTAGAAAATCATTCTACATTGCCCCTTTGGGGTACAGTTGATATCCTGCAAACAACTAAATGGCCTTCAACTTCCATTGACTCTAACACATGGACTCCAGAAGGAGCTCAGGAGAATTAATGCATCCTATAACGTAATCAGGGCTTGCGGCATCCGTCTAAAAGGCAGGATTTTCCAAGAGCATGAAGCACTGGTCTCTCTCTGTGCCTGCTAATGTCACAGAAATCTTTACCACTGACCTAATGGGATCAGACTTATACTGAAACTGAGCACCTTCTGAAAGTCCACCTGCAAGGTTTCAATTTAGGCGAGCCAAGGATCTTAACTCTTAAATGGCTCTCAGGGACATCACTTGCTTTAATTCCCATATGAGCAATGCTGTCCATGTTCAGAGTTTTCTTTCACGCTTGCTCTCTGAGATGAAGAGTCATGACCAAGAGTTTATGGAGATAATTATTTATGCAACAAGAATGAATCCTTAACCAGTTTAACTTTACTAAATGAATCATTTTTGTGGGGCCTGCATTTTGGGTCTCTTGTCTACATACTGCATCCCACATCTGGGCCATGGAAGGAGGGGCTCTTTAGTACAAATAAGCCAATCAAAGTGAATGCAAGCAGTTGCATAGGAAACAAAAACCAATCAACCAACCAACCAACAAACAACAGTAAGAGGAAATGCAGTTTAAGGGGGAGGTTTTCAAACAATTTGGACAAGCAATTTCCATTAAAATGAAAGGACGTCAGCCATTCAGATCCCCAGATGACACAGAGTAGCTCAAGCTAAGGCTCTATACGAAGTCAGAGGATGGTGTAATCGATTCATATTCTCAGCACATTTTCAGTATATTTTGACACACGTGGAGAAGCATGTCCATGTGTAACTGCTAATTCATATCCATAGATTATTAATTATTCAACAAGCAAAGGAGAGGATGATCTATACCTGTACATCCCTGGAAGGATCCTAATTTAAGCAAAACTCTTAATCTTGATTTCTGTGAGATTTAAGCACAGGCTAAAGTGTTTGGTTGAATTTTATACAGTGCATTTCAAGAAATAGAAGGGTTTTGACTCTGTTCAATGGGAACAGCTAAAGCTGTAACCCAGTAAAATACAAGCAGGTGCTTGGTGCTCTGGAAGCAGCAGGAGTACTGGACTCTTATACAATAGAAGGTGGTTTTAGCTCCTCATGGGATTAAGTCTTGACCTTTTACAATACCTTTCCCTTTGACCTCATCCCAAAATGATTTCCAGTTTTGAAATAATCCAGCTGCAGAGGAAAAAAAAAAACAGTGGAAGAGGAAAATTACACAATATTATAAAAAAGGTAAAAAAAAACACATTTTCTCTTGCAATACGAAAAGGAGGTCCGGCAGTGAGAAAGCAAAACATGGAAAAGTTATTCCAGATGGCAGGAATTTACTCCAGGAATTTCCTCTAATCACATTCTTGGCAAGATGTTTTGATTTGCATGACATTTATTGATCTCGTAATTAAGAATTTAATGCCTTGTTCCTGCTGAAGTCAATATAAGACTTCTATAGACTTTCCTGGGATTGGGAATTGATGTGAACATGAAGTGCTGAATATATTATTTGTGAAGTGAAGTGTAAAATGTCAAACTAAACCCTTCTTTTCCCCTGGTTGGAAAAAGATGATTCGTTAAAATCAAAATGCTCACAGGAACGTGTCCATTTCCACAAAATACCAATAGGAACATGGCAGGTTTCCATTGCAACCCTACATTGTTTCCTGTAGGACTGTGCAAAGCTTCAGGTGGTGATTTGATTCGGAGGAGATTTGGCCACATTCAGGAGTCAAATCTCCAAATCCAAATCAAATCGGGGACCAATTTAAAGGTCCCAAATGATTCAAAGCTCTCCAAATCTTTGGAAAAGATTCGGAGAGCTTTGATGATTCGGGCAGTCCCCGGTGGCTGCAGCAGGGAGCTGCAGCTGGACTCCGTGTTGGTAAGTACTAGGGGCTGGGGAACATGG
>NW_017729011.1:9711576-9711802 GCF_001723915.1 Gavialis gangeticus | reverse complement strand
TGGCCCTTTAAGAAAAAAAATGGAGAAAAGCCCCAGGACTCACCATTCCTGCAGAGGCCTCAGGGCTTCGGGGGGGCTCATGCAGAGCCCCCCACATGGCACAGGGCAATGGGGGGCAGTGGGGACTACCCCTCACCAGCAGGAAAGGTGAGTCTGGAGATTTTTTTGGTTTTTTTCTCCCTTAAAGCACCGGAGCTGGCCCGGGTGGGGCACCCAGGGGAGGCTG
>NW_017729011.1:9698977-9711131 GCF_001723915.1 Gavialis gangeticus | reverse complement strand
TGGGGCTCAGGGGGCTCATGGCAGATCCCCCCATGCAGTGTAGGGGGCAGCAGGGATTGCCCCCCACCTGGCAGCACCCAGTGAGCACCGGGACTTTTTTTTTTAACAAGTGCCAGGAGCTGGGTCAGGCGGGGTAGGCATTGCCGGGCTGGCGGGGACGGGCCTGGCTGATTTGGAGATTCAGCAGGAGCCGAATCTCTGAATCAGATTCGACCTAATGGATTCGGGACAGTGATTTGAATCACTGAATCAAATCACCATCCCTCGAATCGGCCGAATCAGAATCAGAAGGAATACTAGCCACTTCGCACAGGCCTGGTTTCCTGCTGGCTTGTTCACCTGATTCCTCAGACCAAGTGTCCCATATTCTAGTTTCTCAGTTCCTTAATGATCCAGGCTCCCAGCTGCTGGGCAACCTGGCTGATGGCAAGCTGGGAGCCTAGCAACCCTAGGAACTCCAGCCCCTACGTTTCCAGATCCTCAAGAGCTCCCAAATCCCTTTCTCTAAAATATGTCACAAGGCAAAGTATCTGGAACCTAGAGACCAAGGCTCGCCAAGCTGTCCTGAGCTCTATCTAGAAAATTAACAGGGCACCACACAGCTCACAGAGCCTCAGAAATGTTTAGAAGACAGGATGACGTTTCAAATTCCTGTTCCATGGGTAATTCCATTTAGTTTTTAGACTATTTGAATGATGAGTATTTATTGCCTGTGCTATAGCAATATCTAGGGGTCCTACATCAGCCCTAACATTGTTCCAAAGAAGTTACCTTCGAAACGAACACGACAGAGGCTGGGATCGAGGGGAGAATGGATAAAGAGGTGAAGTGACTTGTGCAAAGTCATAAAGCAAGTCAACAGCAGAGTCAAGATTAGAACCCAGGACTCCTGCCTTCCAGTCTGATACTCTGTGCAATATACCTAACATCACTTCTCAAATACAGGGTAAGCATTGCTATTATTTCATCTTTGAGTGAGTTTCCATTTTGAAATCAAGCTCAGATGGGATTTAAATTCTTTTACTGTCAAAATTACTCTTGGAGCCATTGGGAGTTTCATCTCCCTCCCAAGGATATCACTGCAAAGGATCTTCTTGCATAGCTTCTTAGAACAGCTGTATTCTGAAGGTAGGCGGCATACACATATGCATATATGTATTATTAATTATCAGAATTGCTGTAATAAGTGACTGTTGTCTGGAATATGCCTACTTCAAAAAAAGTTAAGCCCAATGAGACCTAGCTTGCCAACAACACATTTCACTTTTCACATCCCCAAACAGACATTCAGAATCATCTGTTTATTAAATGTGTATCTAAATCATATTCCACTGTGAGATCTAAAGAGGGGTTTCTGTTCCTATAAATGTCCCCTTGTGGGGCATTACCATCTGTTCCAATCATTGTAAAGAGTCCCGTTCTCCTCCTAGTCCAAACCCACTGAAGCATTTATTTAATGACTCTAAAACAAAAGGCTGGAGGCTTTCCTGTCTTAATTTATATACAAATATATTACCAATTAGAAGGTAATTGTAAAGAATAGAGATGATAATGGAATGCCTTCTGCAACCTGAACTGTGGCATTGCTACCATGACGTTATAATAATTACTTAATCTAGCCTATAATTTGTCTCAGTTTGCATTGGCAGAGTACGAGCTGCTGCATACACAATTTTTTTCACTGAAAAACATAAGGCCACAGAGAAAATAATTATAGTCCTTCCACAGTCCACCCATTTTCTGCATGGATTTTCCCCTTTGTTACACAGGTGTAAATCCAAAATACAAGTCCATTAAAGTAAATGGACTTATATGCCAGATTTACAAAAGATTAACTGAATTTGGCTCAGTACTTTTAAAATATACCAGACTTATGCTCTCAAAAGTGTCTTATCATTTTACGTGGCCTGTTGCTTAAGTTCTTGCACTGCAGCCAACTTCAGCTCAGTGAACTGTTTGCAGCGGACAACTTGTCCATTGAACCGAGTGCTTTTTTTCAGTTTGTAAAGGGTTCGTGATAAGTTCATAATTTCCCTGACTATTTTTCTCCATCTCGCTCAAACTGACCTCAGGTGCGGTGGATTCCAGGATCCAGATGCAGGTCTCTGAACCTTAGCAATGTGGTCCTTGTGTTAGTTAAAAGCATAAAGGACAGCTCTAATTTACACCATTAGAGAGCTAGGGTAGAACTCCACTCTGCCATGACTCTTTTTCCCGTTATCATCTTGCCCCAGGAATATTAACAGTGTACCTTTACTCTGAGGATGGGATAGTGGCAAGTGCAGAAACTATCCTTGGTGGCTTTTTTTCAGCTGACTTTCTCATGAATAGGAGAAATTTTCTTTCACCCTTCTCCCTCTGTTTTAAGTTTGCTGAGTGAGCACCATATTGGCACTAACAATGAAACTTAAACGACTGGACAACCAGATCCCAAAACCTTTATGCGATTATGTTTTGGCATTTGGCTCATTGATGAATTGTCCTTTGTGCTGCAGCATTTGTAGTCCAAACTCTCTTAATCAGAGATATACCTAATATTATATTTCCATACCTTGATTTTTTTCTCTTTTCCATCAACATTACAGTCCATCTTTATTTTGATTTCAGTATCCCCTTGCCCCAACTGGGTTCAGGCCTCATTATGGTAGCCACTGTTCACACACATGATAAGAGACTGCCCTTGCCACAAAAAAACTCTTACCAACTAAATCAGTGATTCGCACCCAGGGTGTCCTGGCCCCCTGGGCTGCCTTGAGATCCTGCAGGGTGCCACACAAGGTTAGCTTTGTTAGGTGTGCAAATATGTTTCATGAGATAAACACAGAGGCCGCGTCCACATGAGCATGGATGTTTGTTTCCCCAGGGGCAAGAAGCAGTGGCACACCTTGTGCCACTTCTACTTGTGCCTGGGGAATGCACACCTTGTGCCCTGCTCCCTCTGGTGTGTGACAGGTTACCTTGGGTGGGGTATAGGAGGCTAGGGCCAGCAACTGTGCAGGCCGTAGCAGCTATACCTGGGGTCCTGTGCACCTTGGGGAGCTGCAGCCGTGGTAATCCTGCCGCTTGGAGCCTGGCTGGTGGTTGGAATGTGGCTCCAGCTGGCCAGGCTTTGGTTTTGGGTGGCGCGTGCTGCCCCCATATGTGCTGCCCCACTGTTTCCCCCCGCACATTTTTTTGGACCCGGGATCGCTACCTTGCAGCATGGAGAACACCTGAACACACAGCATGTGGCACCACAAACAGATCTGTGGCACCACATACTGCATGGCTGTGCTTATCTAGACACAGCCAGAGATTTCAAATAGGAATCCATGGTGTTACAACTATTCAGACCTGCTGTGGTCAGAGTTCTTTGCAACAGAAAAATTGCTCTATTATTTTTCTGTAGTCGCAAAAAACGGTGAAAACTAAGAGCTGGCATTTTCCGAGGGGTGCCACGAGCCTATCAAGACTGGTAGGAGAAACAGAAGGTGCAGGGCAAGGAAGTGTCCCAGCACATCTAGCAAATCAGTAGCACAGCTTGGAACAAGAGTTCTCCTGACTGAAAGCCTAATGCTCGGTGTGCTCCACCCTACTTACTGGCCATGTGGCTGTCAAGCTTGAGCTATCAGAACTGGCCGATATACTTCACATTTCATAGTTTACAGTGCAATTCTTTACTGAAATATCAAATTCAAGAGGGGAAAAAAAGAAGTATTTGTGGCATTATTTTCTAACCAGGTCTCGTGACTATTGCAGAGCACGGTTTACAGAATTTTTGCTGCTCTTGGAAAATGAAATCTACCCTTGCGTACAGGGCCAATGCAAGAACTATGGTACCACTTATACCATACTGAAGCCCTGTCTTGAGGTTTGAAGTGAGGTATGCACTTTGTGCTCGGCTTCTGCAGAGGAGTAGATTCCCATCCTGAATAATCAGAGATCTGCCAAAATATTTGCCGTTAGCATTTTTAAATAAATATAAGGGCATAAGATTACCTCTAAATTGCTTCCTGGCACTTAATCCATGTGCAGAAATGAGGGAGATTCTCTTCAGAAACAGTTGTATAATTTTAGTACCTGTATTATATTTTTAGCATACTTCAAGGATATGCAGTATATTAAAAGGGTAATGAGTACAGTAAAAACTCATTTGTCCAAAGAGTTCCTAGACCTTTGGAAATGCAGGGCTTAGGTTGAATGGTAGAGTAATGGATGGAGCAGACAGATTGCATATTCAGCACTGGTTAACCAAAGCTCATTTAAATGAGGTAAACTTATAGTCTATGCTGCAGTTATTCCTCCTCCCCACCACCACCAACTCACTCCCACTTGAGGACCAATGCCAGAGACTTCAGTAACTAAAAGACTAGCAGAGGAAAGGTCTCTTTCTCTTTTTATCCTTGCAACTGAAAGTGGAAGACATGCAGCTATGACAGTCTGATCTGCAAACCATACGGGCAGATTAGAATGGGCAGACGAATCAGAGCAGAAAACCAGAATGAACCTTAATCACCTCGTGTTCCCCATTTCCATCAGCACAAATTCCATAACCGAGCGAGAGGGGGAGGTGGAAGGGGGTAGAGGAAAAGAAACAACTATCATGGGAGTTGGAGTTGCAAAGTACATTAGAAGTGAGGAAAACAAGCAATGTAATCACAGTCTGGACAGAATCATAAGAGATCCTATGCATCTCAGGGGGTGCGTAAGATAAATACAGCTCATGCACACACAGTCACGTACTAGAGGTTTTACCGTAGACCTCTGCTTAGTGTAAGCAGCTTGCCTCAATAAGCGAAAAGATATTTCTTCAGCCGAGAGGCAGAGGGGCCGGGTGCTCTAGTTTGACTGACGGCAGGGAACAATCTTGTCTGCTCTCTCATATATATATATTTTTCAAGTAGAATGGGCAGCAGAAGAAAGTTGATCTCCCAGGGAAAATTCATCTTTGATACGGCTTTTCTGGTTTCAATGTATTTGCACCAGAGATGAACTTTGCTCAATATATCATGTAAGTTACTTGTGACCGAGGGATAAGGCAACTGTTTGTAACATGTTATGAGATGTGATTACTCAGAAATACCATGGACTTCCATGCAAAAGGAAGATGAGAACTGCATTCAGCAAAAAAAAAAAGTACTTCTGCAAGCATTCTGCCTCTCTTTGCTGTCAGTTTAGGACAGACAAGGCTGCCTGAACATCACTTCCAATTGAAAAGAGGAAATCGCACAAACAAGAACTTTCTAAGCGCTGGTATTTAGTGTGAGGGGATCTGGAAGAGCAAAGGATACAGCAGTGTAGGATAGTTTGGAAGAACTATTTCTCCAACAATTCTAGAGTAGTAATATGCCACTTTAGATTGGGAGAGGTTCCTTTGAGTTAGAATTAGGATCTATTCAGAAAACCAGAATCAGATACTTATGATTCAGCAAAATTGCTCCTTTCAAACAGAGCACATAACTTACCAGCTGGCACAAGATTCCCATCATAAGCAGCAACAAGGAAATAGCAGCGTATCTTTCCTTCCCATACACACGCACAGTCTCTTCCATCTTAAGCTCTCACACAAGCAGAGCTCTTCAGGGTGCAGTGGTTCTCAACCTTTTCTGAAATGACAACTTACTTCAACAAGTGCAAAATGATCTTCACAATCTCCAGGGTAGGGAATAGCGTGGTGAAGCTGTTTTAAGTGTGGCTTTGTTGCAGAAAAGCACTACCAGGCAGAAGTTCCCAAACTGAGAGATGGGGCTCACATCCCAATCCTCTCCTAGAATGAGCTGCCTATTTTCTCTGAGATAGGGCTCACATCCCAAACCTCTCTTCAGTATTTCCTCCAAGCTAGCTTAGGTAGCTCCCACTTGGCTTGGTGGTTTTTGTGAATTCCTTTCTCAGGTGCTTATTGCTTAACTCTCCCCAGGCTTTGTATAGCATAACCTGGACATTTCTCTTGGACTTACAGATCCCAGTAGACATCAAGAAGGCTAAAAATGATGCAATCTTTGGAGTCCCCCTTGTGAACCTAGTTGGGCATTATTATTATTCTTGTTGTTGTTGCTGTTGTTATTATTGCAATGGAGATCTAACACAAATAAGATAATGCTTGTGGTCCTGCTTTTCCAAGCCATACAACTTGTGATTTCACCAATGCTGAACGGCAGCTATTAAAGCCTACTTGGTACTAATACAAATAGCTCCACAATACCCAAGACAATCAAGCATTCGGATTCAAGCATTCACTTTAGTGCCATTATATTTATCACAGAGTATCCCTCTCTTAAACACACATTCCCCTTGTAAATATTAACTGACATTGTGCACAACTCCGTATTTTCTTTCTAGAGCTAAACTGAGATACAGAACTAAAAACTAAAGCATTTAAATTGCTTATGGAACTTTATGGAGGTCCAGAAGAGACGTTCCCATTCTTCTTCATCTCACCAGTAGAAGAGGCCAGAAACCACAATGGTTTTGAGTAAGCCAATGAGTGTGTGTGTATCTCTAAGGAAGTACCAGCTATGAACTGACTGCCCAGAGGAGATTTCCATCTATTGACTCCTCTGTAAAATCCTATGAAATATGAACGTTCATTTCTACCCAGGAGAACATTTACACTCTTTTCTCCAATGCTTGATGAAGGGTGTTTGTGCCCAAAAGCCTACAATTAATTTTTTTTTTTTTGCAAAAATCTTGTTGGTCTAATAAAATATATAATCTCTACTATGAGTCCTGATAGCTTTTTCCTCTAGACCAATATGGCTACAACCTGGATGCCTGTCTCTAAGGAAAGCATTTCCCCAGAGGGGGACTGTACTGATGAAGTATTTTTCACCATACCTTTCATCATTATATATATATATATTAGAAACTCCACGTCAGATGAAAGCCATTCCCTGTTTCTTCAGCCTCTTGCTATATTTCCTGTACACAGTGAAGTACAGAAGTCATTACTTGGTACAAGTTCACTTACTGCACGTATTTAAGGATAGCAAACAGTGCTGTTTAGCCAAATATTTTCACCCATGAGATAATGTGTATACACATCCTGTGGTGTATGAGCAGCCATTACTGGGGATATACTGTGCCTTTAATGTTACAAGTCTAGACTCAGGTAGCCTCAGCTGTTTGCCTTGATTGAGAAACATAGCTTGGGATGTGAAATTGTTATCTTCTCTTTTTAGTGATGGCTTATGTCAGATGGAACTCACTGAGGAATTTCTTAAAATATAAATGAATTAAGAAAGGACTGGCATTAGCAGAGGAATGACTAGAGACTGGCAAGAATCTGTGTCCTAATGACAAATTTAGAAAACAAATTAAAGACAGCCAAGAGTGCCTTGCAGAACAGCCACAATTTTGCTTGTGTTCTATAAAGACTAGACCTGAGCTCATACTTCAGTGCTGGGAGCCTGATCAGCAGCTTTTCTGAATTCTGGGAATTCTTGGAGACAGCCAGCCCTGCTGGACAGATTTCCCAAAAGGGTCAAAACCAGACATTTTTGTCATCCCCCCCCAATCCTTTCCCAGTTCAGCATGTTCAGCTTGAAATAGTAAATGAGGTTTCATTTTGCCAGACTTGAATCACCCCAAATATTTCTAGTCTCTATGTCAACCTTAGTCGGATAGTAAATAAGCGAGATGGTTCCAAAATGTATATGTAGTGATTTTTCATGTGGGACTACCATCCCTATTTAACCAAGGGACATCAGGGTTTATTGGCCAAATAAGGCATGTGAGGTGCAAGTTATTTCAGAGACTATACCCTTACTCCCAAAATAGTTCTGCTGGCTTCTATAGGATGCTAATTAATAAGTTATTTCAGAGACTATACCCTTACTCCCAAAATAGTTCTGCTGGCTTCTATAGGACGCTAATTAATAAGAACAAGGGACCCAAACTATGGCCTCACTTCCTCTCAAAGGGATAATAATGCCTCTTTCCTCCTGGCCTTCCCTTGTCTTGTGTATTTAGATTGTTCTCCATCTGACTGTATATACACAATCAGATCCTGATCTGTTTTGGATCATTTAGGCCCCACTGTAATATAAATAGATATGCTACATAAACAGATATGCTACCATCACTTCTTGTTTGCTGTAAGGTACCTTCTTATAAACTTTGAGAAGCTAGTAATATAAGTTATAGAAATGAGCCCAGAGTATGCTCACGGGGAAAAAAACCCCTAAAGAATCCTCAAGGGGATTAAAAATAACCGAATGATCACAATTGCTGCTAGATAGTCAAGGTTCCTTTAGTATGCAACTGAGTCATAGCCATGCTTGTTAAGGAAGCCTAAGCTACACATTAGTTAAAGTTAATTAGGCAGAAAGGAGTTACTGCTATTTCTACACTAGTCATGGGTGAAAGCAATAGATCAAACCAGGGGCTTGAACTTCTGTAGTAAACACATGCACATATAAACAACATATCCGAACGAGCTGCTGGCGAGTCCAGCAGCTGAGAAACAGGGGGATGTTCTTCTCTCCCATCTGCAGGCATTAGAGCAGCTTCTCCGACTTTCACAAACAAGGGGTTGTCCTGGATAATGGATGGTGTCCCAGTCTTCCCCAGATGAGGGAGTTTCCTTTGTGAACAAGTCCTGAAGTTATTTCAGCAGCATCTGGCAGTGATGCGCTGGTTAAGCTGAGGCTGTAGTTCTATTTATAAAGCCTGATTGTTCACTCAGGGATAGCTCTTGGCATACAAGGCCTCAAGAGAGTGACAGTGATCTGGTTAACAAAACATCCAATGAGCTGGGACATCAAGTCTGCTTTTGATTTATAATGCAGCGAAGTAAAATTATGATTTGCCAGGCTCATTTTGGCACACTCATAATTCAAGTACAGTTCTGATTTTTTAAAAAATAATATAAAACCCCCCACCAAATTTAATTACCATGATTATGGAAATACTCAGGGAGTGAAAATGACTTGGGAGATAATGAGAAAAACTCACACGACTCAAACTCTGCTAATTAATGGGATGCTAGGTTTGTTAGACAAGCCTCAGTGAAGAGACAAACCTCCCTGCTGGCACCATTCGAGCATAACCTAAGGTTCCAGTTGGTGTCTAGGTTTTATTGTTAACCTGTTGTGCCCCCTTGTGCTAAGGCATCAGCATTACTTTTGTTTCAGTGACAGAAAATTAGGGGTGGAAGGGACCTCAGGAGGTCACATCTAGGCCAGCCCCCTGCTCAAAGTAGGACCATCCTGAACTCAGTTATCCCAGCGAAGGCCTAGCCAGGTCTTAAAAACCTCCGAGGAGGGAGATTCAACCAGGTCTCTGGGTAACCTGTTCCAGTGTTTTATTACCCTCCTAGTGATAAGGTTTTTCCTAATATCTAACTTAAACTTCCCTTGCTGCAACTTGAGCCCATTGCTCCTTGTTCTGTCATCTGCAACCGCTGAGAACAGTCCAGCTCCATCCTCGTTGGAATCACCCTTCGGGGAGTTGAAGGCTGCTATTAAATCCTGCCTCAGTCTTCTCTTCTCCAGACTAAATAAGCCCACTTTTCCTCAGCCTCTCCTCATAAGCCATGTCCTTCAGTCCCCTAACCATTTTTGTTGCTGTCTGCTGGACTCTGTCCAATTTGTCCACATCCTTTTTGTAGTGGGAGGCCCAAAACTGGACACAGTACTCCTGATGTGGCCTCACCAGTGCTGAATAGAGGGGAAGAATCACTTCCCGCGATCTGCTGGCAACTCTCCTACTGATGCAGCCCAGTATGCTGTTAGCCGCCTTTGCAACAAGGGCACACTATTCAGCATACTGTCTACTGTAACCCTCAGGTCCTTTTCTACAGCTTAACCAGTTGATCCCCAGCCTGTACTGATGCATGGGATTATTCTGTCCTAAGTTCAGGACTTTACACTTACCCTTACTGAACCTCATGAGATTTCTTTTGGTCTAATCCTCCAAATTATCAAAGTCTCTCTGAATCCTACGCTTCAGCATATCTACTACTCCCCCCCACCTCCCTGCCCTCCCTGCTTGGGGTCATCTGCAGACTTGCTAAGGGTGCACGTCGTCCCATCTTTCAGGTCATTGATGAAAATATTGAACAAAACCAGCCCCAGGACCAACCCCTTGATACCGACAGTTTAACCAGCTTTAAGTCCTTAGCATGCCAGCTCTGCAAGCAGGATTCAAGCTGGATCCTTCAAAATGTATACAGAAGCATTGCAATGCCTAATTATTAGACTCCTTGCTCCAGAGAGCCCTTCCGTTTGGTCAGGTGAGGCAAATAGGTTTCCTATATAATCCATGGAGAGACTTCAGAGGCACCTAAAAGTGATTCAGGTTTAGGTGTCTGGGAACTAATAATGGAAAGGGATTACCTCCAGAAATGCCAAAAGGCAACCAATAAAAAATGCTAAGAAAAGGGGTGCGTCTGAATTCCCACCACTCTCAGTATCTTAGGGTCCTGACTCCTGCTGTGCCTTCACAATGCCTCCAATCCCTTTGGAGGAGATTTGCCCAATCATTTTTGAAGGCAGGTGCCTGGCTGCAGTGACAGACACTTTTAAAGTTTAGCTACCGAAGAACATGGATGATCATTTGCAATAAGTCTATTGTGTTAGTATACTTCTAGAAAATAAGTATTCACATCTCAAAAATCATCTTCATTGTTAGTACAAACGTGTAACCTGGCTGGAAGTCCAGGGAGGAAAGACCAGACAGCCATGTAGACTGAGCTTCTCAGCTGCAGAAATGTTCTCTCTAGCTCAGTATTGAGGCTTTTTTGTCAGAGCAGTACATGGAGGCTGCCTTGCTGCTACCCAGGTTGCATGTGCTTGGTGGATAAAAAGAACACCACTCTCCAGGAGTCATCGCTAGTCTCCCATCACCAGCAGGAATTTTACACTAAACACATTGAAAGAAAGGCACAAAGACCAAGTCTATCTTTTGTAGCTCCCAGTCAATCTCAAAATAAATCATCATTAAATAGTTCGCTGTCTGAACTGGCAGCTCATTTTGCCTTGTGCTACAGCTGGCTCTGATCCTACATGTGGCACTTTTCAGAACACTACAGTTCACACATACCCTTGTAACACAAACACTGCCAAATGGTAGAAAGAGCATATATATGGGGTAAGATCCTTAGCTGGCGGAAATCAATGTTGGTGCATTAATTTATGGCCATTGAGGTCTTGGCCTATTCTTTTCCAGAACTGAAAGCTTTATATTGTTAAAAAAAAAAAAAATCATGAAACATATTAAACAATGAAGCTCAGAGAAACTGCGACAAGATCACCATAAATTCTGTTTGTTTATCATTGAAATAGGAAGATAACCTCGCTTAATCCTTTCCCCACAAGTGCATTGTTGCTGTAGGACGGATGGGTGGGGGAGCTATTATGATTTGCTGAGCGCTGCAGAAGGAATTTGCAAAGCATCACTTCAGTGGCAGATAGGAAGGGCTTGCGACAATTTAAATTGCATTCTAATCCACGAATCAAAGCGCTTGCAATTACCATTTCAAGGCAGGTGAAACAAAAACAAATAATGAACAAAGCCATGTTTCAAGTGTTTGCTGATAAACTCTGCGCTTACCAAATAAACAGCTAACTGGACACATTTTAGTCTGAGCCAAGGTGATTGCGCAGGATAGCTTCAGTTAATCACGTCTTCAGGAGAAAAGTTAGTGTTATCTCCTATATTTCAAACTCCCCCCATGCACATCCATTCTTCTATCATCTGATACAGCTTTGTAAGTGCTTGCATATATTCTTTTAGGAAAAGGAAACCAAAGCCATAAACAAACTGAGCCAAACTGCAATTTAACTAAAAAGCCATTGCAATCCCATTGACTTCAGTATGGATTAAATCAAAGAATTATTACTATTTACTTCTTACTCTGGGTAAATATGTGCTTAGAGCATGCAAGACAATGGATTCTCCCTGGATACCTTTCCATCTACAAGATGTGTGTGAAAAGACAAATCACACTCTGGGCCCAGAGGGAACAGTTATCTTAGGTAATTCCTCCTCTTAATCCTTTGTGTGTATGTGTGTGCGGGGGGGGGGGGAATTTCTTGTGTGTGGAGGCCTCACAGGTGAAGGCCCATCTCCTGTTTTTTTCAGTCTCTCACACTCACAAGCCAGTAATGTGTCACTACCAAATGCTGCTGAAATAACTTTGGGCTCATGCACAAAGGAGACTCCCTCATCTAGGAAA
>NW_017729011.1:9693062-9693977 GCF_001723915.1 Gavialis gangeticus | reverse complement strand
GGGGCAGCAGCAGGGCTGCGGGGGGTGCGGCTTGAGAGTGAGGGGCAGACAGACACAGACACTGCCCAGCAGGTAAGTGTGGGGTTGGGGGGGGGAATTTCTTGTGTGTGGAGGCCTCACAGGTGAAGGCCCATCTCCTGTTTTTTTCAGTCTCTCACACTCACAAGCCAGTAATGTGTCACTACCAAATGCTGCTGAAATAACTTTGGGCTCATGCACAAAGGAGACTCCCTCATCTAGGAAAGTCTGGGACACTATCCATTATCCAAAAGACATCCCCTCAGCTGCTGCGATTGCCAGTCACCCACATTCAACAGCTTTCCACTGTTGCTCAATGGTTTTATGATTAGGGAGAGGGGAAAATGAATATTTCAGGTAGCTGTGAACTCTCTTGTGAGGGGCTTTAAATAGTAGGACTGACACCTGAGATTGGACTGCATTCAAAGAGGTGAAGCAAGGCACATGGTACAGAGATGATGTGATGTTCTGTGTCTCTAAATGCATGAGGTTTCATAGTTTCATAGTTGGTAGGGTCAGAAGGGACCCGAGCAGATCATCAACTCCGACCCCCTGCCACGGCAGGAAAGAGTACTGGGGTCAAACGACCCCAGCAAGGTGTTGGTCTAGTCTTGTTTTAAAGACCCCCAGGGTAGGAGCCAGCACCACTTCTCTTGGAAGTTGGTCCCAGATCCTAGCCGCCCTGACCGTGAAGTAGCGCCTCCTGATGTCTAGCCTGAATTTACCCTCTGCCAGCTTGTGACCGTTATTCCAGGTCACTTCTGGGAGTGCTCGGGGGAACAGGGACTCCCCCAATGCCTGCTGGTCCCCTCTGACTAGTTTGTAACAGGCCACTAGATCCCCCCTCAGCCTTCTCTTGTGGAGGCTGAACAGGTTCAGGTCCCGTCGCCTCTCCTC
>NW_017729011.1:9691818-9692994 GCF_001723915.1 Gavialis gangeticus | reverse complement strand
GGCAAAAAAATTGTTAAATAGGTTAGCTTTGTCATCTGGTGTGATGACCAGATTTCCTAGCGTGTCTTGCAGAGGCCCCACGTTACCCAGAACCTTCTTTTTGCCCTCTATATATTTAAAAAAGGACTTCCTGTTGTCCTTGATCCGGGAAGCTAGTCCCAGTCCCATCTCCGCCTTGGCCTTCCTGACCACCCCCCTGCATCCCCGAGCAACCGAGGTATAGTCCTCCCTGGTGATGGCCCCTCCCTGCCATTGGGTGTACGCCTCCCTTTTAGCTAGGAGATGTTCCCATATATTTTTGGTGAGCCATGGGGGCTTTTGTGCCCTCTCGCCCCCTTTGATCCATGAAAGATTCTGAAAGATACATTTTTATTGGAGTGGTACGGAGACATCAACCTATGTTTAGGGGCCCTCCTGAAATAAAGCCTCAGAAATGGGAGTGGAAAAATCTGGTCCCCTCGTGGAATTCTGCTACCAGAATTTAACCTGGTCTCTCTCTCCCCCTTTATAATAGGAGCTAGGTCTGCTGTTTATCATACTGATTCTTGGAACAATACAACCCAGGCTGTGGAATGGGCAATGTATCCAAAATCTTGTTTTTTGGTATGCCCAGGGACAGCTAGATAATAAAACTGCACTTTCAGAAGAGCTGCAGCAGATATTCAGAGATTGTTCACCCCCCACGTTCACACACATGTGAATTCCCCTATCAGTATTACTGGGAATCGTGTGCATACACTGCAGACAGAACTGGCCCATTCAGGTGAATGGATAATACATAAGGGCCTGCACAGCAAGTGGAGGAGAAAACAAACAGGATTCATTATACAGCACAGGCTCCTAGTGTAACTCTGGGGAGACTTCAGTTGGCAGGCTTTCTAGGCATGGTCCCTGCTGTTGTTCTAGTCTTGTAGGGCATTAGGATCATATCCAAACAGAGCCTACACTGGATTGGACCTAGTGATGGTGAAGCCACATTTAGCATAAAACCGTGGAATCATCAAGACCCAGCTGATATCCCTGCTGAAGCCCCCTATTTACCTTGGCTGGGCTGCAGGGTGCTGCTGAGCTGAGAAGAGGAGCTTTGTAATCAGAGCACCATTGTGGAGGGGTCTACCTTGGTTGAGCATACCAAATGCAACCTTTCTCTCAGTCCTCTGAGGAGGGGAGAAGGTG
>NW_017729011.1:9668987-9691395 GCF_001723915.1 Gavialis gangeticus | reverse complement strand
GGAGGGGAGGGGAGGGGAGGGGAGGGGGGAAGTGGGACCTGGTTCTTGCTACAGCTGTAAACTCCAATTCACAGACCTGGCTGACCCCTTTGTCCTCTGGAAAGTTGATTCCCAAATCCTTAGGTGTTTCATTATCTCTTCCAACTGAGGCACTTCTCTTTCTTTCTCTCCCATATTTTCTTTCAGGTAATTGTTCTGTATCCAAATGCAGCTTCATTTTACTAAAGGGCTTCTCAGTATAGCTGGGATAGAGACTTTTTCTCCTCTTCCCCTCCCCTGCTCCCCCCGTCTTTCTCTTTACCTGTACAAGCTTTACAAAAATCAAGAAGTCCAACAGCAGCTTTTATAAAGTGAATCTAAAACAGCACAAAGAAATCACTCCCAGGTAGACTGTAAGGCAGCCTCCTCAGGGAAGCTATGTAGTTTGTGACAATGAAAGCTGGACAAAGTAGTGCATCACAAAATACCAAAAAAATGTTTTGTATACCCTACTCTATAGGCAGTCTGCCCAGCTCTCACCCACCACGCTTTGATGTTAGTTGTCATAAAGAGTACAGGTGGCTGCCCTGGTCTTATTGTAATGACCACCGTATTTGTGGTCAAGGCCTTATGTGCACCCCATTATTGCCTTTCCCTGGCATGGCCCATACATAGCATTTCATGAAGTGTGCCCCACCACAGGTATCCCCATCATGCTAACCAGCCCCAGTAGAGTGCAGTTTCAGATGTTATCCAGAACTGGTCTTCAGGCCCACCTGATTCTCCCTCCCCCACCCCAGATGTCTAACACCCCTCCTGAGCTACTAAACACTGGGTCCCTTGGCCCTAGCTCCATCTCACATCTGAGCCCTCCAACTCTGGTCCCAAGTTGTCTCTCTCAGACCCCTTTCCTGGATCCCTTCTCTTTGGACAGCCCAGCACCCACCATCATCATCCTGGGTTGCATGCCCCTTAACCCCTTCCTCTTGGCTGCGGCCACAAAAGGATCTTTGGCATTTCCTATGTCCTGGCACCGTGTTGGGCCAGTCAAGAACTCCAGGCTCTGCCAGTCTCTGTTGTGGTCTATTTCACCCTTCGTCCCCTCCTGGGCCCTGGCCCCACACAGGCCGGTAATGATTCCCAGAGTCAGTCCTCCTCTTGTCTCTGTGAGTCCACCCTCTCAGGCCTCTCCATAGACCATGCACTCTCTGGGCTTGCCTGGAGCCCTCCATGGGGCTAGTACATCCCCTTCCTTCTCTGGGCTCATCTGGAACCCTCAATTTTGCCCCCACTTTCTGTCCCACTCACTCGGTCCACCCAGACCCTTCAATTGGTCTCTTAAATACTCTGCCTCGCTCCCAGGGCTCACCTGACCCCTCAGTAGGCCCCAATGCACTCATGCCCTCTCTCCTGGGGCTCTGGACCCCACACTGGGCTCCCAGGAAATTCCTCCATCCCCTTAGTTTCTACCCAAATCTCCAAACTGCTCCAAATGTTGCACTCCCTGCTGACCTCCTGGAGCAGCAGCCTTCCTGCTGAGGCAGTGCTTTCTCAGCAGGGCTTAGATCTTACTGCCAGCCCTACTCTCAGGGTCTGGGCTTACACCCTGTCTAAGCCCAGCCCGTGTCCAATCAGGTGACTCCCTTGATCAGGCCTACCTAGCCTCACTGGCTGGCCCCCTGAGTCAGCTGACTCTGCAATTAGCTCTGACTCCCACCTCTTGAAGTGGAAGGTTCCCCAAGTGTCCTGCCACACACTGAAAGATACATTTTAGAGGGGGGAAAAAATGACAAACCTGCACTGGGCAAAGGGCATGACCTAATCATACAGACCAAACAGATATGTCCCTGATCTCCACACAGCTCACGCAAAAACCAGTCACAACACCCCGATTTACTTTGGTAAGAACAGAGGCCATTCCATGTGCATGACCCCTATTCCACTGATGATACAGGGCCTGATTTTCAAAGGTGCCAAGCTCTCAAAAGGAAAGCTGGAGTCAATGGAAGCTGCAGGCACTCAGCACCTCTGGCCCTAGTTACATCATCACAAAACATGCAGACTGTGAGCTCATCTTTTGGCAGGGAAGGCACGGACTTTGAGCCATAATTTGAATTATTATTTTTTGTGTTTCATGTAACACACAGAAGAAGAAATCTTCAGCTGGTATACATCAGCCTAACTCTACTGAAGTCAATAGAGTGATGTCAATTTGTACCAGCCAATCATCTGGGGAAGGATCTGCTCATTCAAAATCTTAAAACAGTTGAAGAAATTTTAGTAACATTTTTTTTATTATTAAACTCTTCTGTTCATCTTTAAAATGGCTGACTTGAACATGTGTACTGCTTTTCTCTGGCTATTACTGTCAGTTAATCATTGCCAGCCCAGTCCGCCAAATAAATAAATAACCCATAGAGAAGTCTTTCTAATTGCTGTGTCTAGGGCTAATTAGAGCCAGGCAAATGACACAAAGCCAAAGCAAAACAAAACACAAAGAAATACGATTCACGGTCACACTGTTAGTGATATTTAAGCCTGTTTCTGAATCTAACTGGGCACATAGCAAAGAAAAGTCTATTAGCTAAATAATTAAAACACTGCAAAGTTCTTTGGCCCCACTTCTGTGCTGCTTTAACTCTCACAGATGCTGTGCAATGCCATGGCCACTGAGGGAGAAATGAGCTCTTTTATCTGGGGCCTCACTTAGGAAGGAGGTTTCATCATGTGAAAAAAATACCTTGAACTGGACTCTGTATTCCAGGGGTTTTCAACCGTTTTTGGTCGGGTACCCCCGGCGGCCAGTGGCCAGTCAACGAGTGGTGGGTAGGGGGTCTCTTGCGTGGCACGTGGCAAGAACTAAATTCTGCTTTCATATCTATGTATGCATCTCCCACTGAAAGCACTGTGAACTGTGGGCGGGTAGCTGTTAATTTGGCCATAAGTATTAATTTAATCTTTGCTTAGGTAAGCTCCTATTAAAGCTACTGGGACCATCTCCAGACTGTGGATTCAAGAAGGCATGCTGAATGTAGCCTAGAAAAGTGCTAGAGTTTTTCCATTAGCATCAGGATCACCCTTAACTAGGAAAAAAGGAGGTGATTCTCCTATTCTCGTCTGCCTATAAGGGGACCTGATTTACACCATGATAAAAAATAGAGATTCAGGCCCTGAGATTTCAAGTTGCCCTGCAGCTCAGTCTTCAACAGTTGCCCTGAAGCTTGCATGAGGAACTTCAACAGCAGCGTCACATCTGCGAGCGATGTGCCTATACAGTGTCACCTTTTGGATGATGTTTTAAATTTGAAACCCTATTCAAGCTGACTAGGTGGCCATCAAAGACCCCAGAGTACTTTCTGGGAAGATTAAGTGAAATCCCATATCCAGGTTGACATTCCCTTTCTCAATAAAACAGGTCTGTAATAAGCAAGGCTATGTCTGAGTTCTTGTTTCTGCTCTCTTGACCTATTCTGCCACTTTACTGCCAATATGTTCCTCATTAGCACTCAGGGAAGCTGTGAGTATATAAGGCGCTATATGCAAACCAGTTTTCATTCTCTCCTAAAACACACATGGAAACACTTTAAAAGTAACAACCTTGGGACCCAACTGAGGGTGACAAGTGGCGACTTGAGGAGAAGGAGCTGGAGCCAGCCCCTGACAAATTTGAACCATCCAGTTTTAATCCACAAAACCCCAAAACTGATGCTGAATAAACCTAGTCATTTTCGGAGAGGAGATTACATATTATGTAATGGAAAATCCTGGACATGGGGAGTCTGGTCTACAAAAATTGGTTAAAAATAAAACCCTTCAGTTAGGTTTCCATGATTAATGGAACTTCCCATACATGAGATTCAGTCAATGTTTCCATGTCTTTCAAAAGCTCATTGATATTTCCATATTTCTTAATGTAAGGAAAATGGATTTATAAGAGCTCCCCTGTGTTCCCATAACTTACTAGGGCCCAAATCCCCCCAGCTTCCCTTTATTCTCATCCAACCAAGGACAAAGCAGTAACAGTGCATAAGATGCTTGTCAGTACTGGGTCCTACACATTTTCTAGGATGCACCACTGTATTAAAGTGTAGTGATAACTTTTGGGCAAAGAGAGCCTGGATGCTCATCTACTTCTAGTGCTTGAACTAAGGAAGAAATGGCTTCACAGAGATGACTTCAAGACACCTATGTGCTGTCAGTGTTTTGAGGATGCACCAGGCCTTGTGCAGAGCTTGAGACAGTACAAAGACGCTCCACTTTCACTGAGGGACAAACTCCCTCCCACTTACCCTGGGTAAGAAAGTGCACACAGACACGGGCTAGCCAGTGTATTGTAAATTTGCTCCCAAGCTTATGTCATGGTAACTTGTTCACATAGCCATACCCTTCAGTGCTTAGATAGGCTTAGCATCATAGCAGCTGAGCATCTTCAGTAAGAAGCATTATTATCTCTAGTTTACCAATCAAGAGCGATACATTTTGACTAAAACTTGAATTGCTCTTTTCACCAGAAGCTGAGCACAAGTCTTGGGGGGGAGGCTCCCTCTGCATGGGGTATTCCTCAGTGGGGAAATATAAGCCCCTGTACACCGTAAGAGGGGCAAGGAAGAGTCTCACTGTGTACGAAGCTTAGGGGCTTTGGACCAGAGTATCCTTTAACCTATGGTTCTTGTAGAGTAGGCCTGTGCAAAGCAGCTAGTATTTGCTTAGGATTCAGATTTGGACGATTCAGGGGACAGTGATTCAAATCACTGTCCTGAATTGATTCAGCTGAATCTGATTCAGAGATTTGGCTGCTGCTGAATCTCCGAATCAGCCAGGCCAAGTGCATCCCCCACCCGCTCTCCCAGCCCAGCAATGGCTGCCCGCCTGCCCCAGCTCCCGGCTCTTTGGGGGAAAAAAGCCCTGGCTCACTGGGTGCTGCTAGGTGGCAGTGGGGGGTGATCCCTGCTGCCCCCCATTGCCCCATGCTGCATGGGGGGCTCTGCACAAGCCTTGACCCCCCCTCGCTCCCCCAGCCCCCCCATGGGTACCCTGCCCAGGTCAGCTCTGGCGTGTTAAGAAAAAAAAATAAAAACCCAAGAAAACCCCCAGACTCACTGTTCCTGCCAGCACGGGGTGATTCCTGCTGCCCCCCACTGCCCTGCACCATGTGGGGGGCTCTGTGTGAGCCCCCTGAAGCCCCAAGACCGCTGCAGGAGCAGTGAGCCCTGGGGCTTCTCTGTTTTTTTTTCCTTAAAGGACCGGAGCTGACCTGTGGGGGGAGGGAGTGAGGGTGGGTCAGGGGGCTCATGGTAGTGCCTCCCATGCAGCTTGGGGTAGTGTGGGGCAGCAGGGATTGCCCCCACACACCTAGCAGCACCCAGTGAGCAATGGGGTTTTCCTTAAAGCACTGGGAGCTAGAGCGAGCAGGACAGTCATGGCTGGGGAGGTTGGGGGAGCAGGGGGGGGTGGTCAGGAGGGCCGGCAGGGATCCCCCCATGGTCCCCTCTTCCAATCCTCCCTCCCCCCAGCCCTAGTACGTACCAGATCCAATGCAGCCCCCTGCTGCAACACCAGGGACTACCTGAATCAAAGCTTTCCTAATCTTTTTGAAGATTAGGAGAGCTTTGAATCAATTCGGACCTTTAAATTAGTCCCCTAATTAGATTCAGGTTTGGAAATTTGGCCACCAAATCGGGCCAAATCTCCTCCAAATCAAATCACCACCCAAAGCTTTGCACAGCCCTATTGTATAGTACAGGACACAGAATCACAGAAAAACAGTACTGGAAGGGACCTCAGGAGGTCATCTAGTCCAACCCTCTGCTCAAGGCAATATTGTCCCTGATTAAACCATCCCAGTCAAGTGTCTATTTAACCTGATCCTAATAATAATTTCCAAGGATGCAGATTCCACAACTTTTCTAGGTAGCCTGTTCCAAGGCTTGGCCACCCTGATAGTGAGAAAGGTCTTCCTAATATCCAGCCTAAATTTCTCTGGATGAAATCTGATGACTCTGTCAAGGGGAGTTTCCTTTTAATACCCCTGCCCAAGATTCTCAAAAGGGATCATTATAAATAGTATCTTACCCAGAGAAATATATTTGCATCCACAGAACTTCTCATCTCTATCCCTTGCTTTCTTCGAGCTATCACTTAACCTACCACAGAAAAACAACCATTTCTGGATGAATTTGACAGCTACCTATCCATAATACTGTACTGCATGTTTAGGAGGGGGGAGAGGAGGTTATTTCTTGTGCGTAATGAGGACTTTATAGAGGAATACTAATTATTGAAGTTAAAATTTGACCAACTTGCAGGGGTCTATGTACAAAAAATGCCTTTGGAATTCTAATAGCCATGAGGATTTAATGACCATAGACAAAGGACAACAATAACGATCAGCTTGGACACTCTCAGTTTCAAATCATATGGGCACTCTGATACCATGCTGGGGTATAATTTGCATTCTTTCTAAAAGGGAAAAATAGTAATATGCTACTAAAACTAGCGGGAAGGGAAAGGATACTAGCAGTATGCAAACAGGTCCAGAGAATGCTCTGAAAGAAAAAAAGTACTTCAGTGAAGCAGCAGAATTAGACACTTGCACCGATGGCAATGGGTCAAGTACCTAGTGTAAGACATAAGGAAGTCAGGTCTCCAAGCTTTCTCTCATTCTCTAACCCACTTTATCATTTTTCTCTACGTGACTTTGCCAGGTCAAATTAACTCTCTGTGCCTTGGTTTGCCCATCTGTAAGATGGGGTTAATATGGCCCTGTTTCACAGCACAGGTTGTTAGGTTTAGGGTGTCTTTTTTTTAAGGATCCTAATAAAACTGAGGTGCTCACCTCGCATAGAATTTCAGAGCCTAATTCCTTTAGGCTCCATTGAAAATCACAGTCTTAATTACTTTTGTAAAGTACCTTTCATTTCCCAGATTGGTTTTTCAAAGTTTAATTTATGGTATTGGGATGACTTTTGGTGTGGGAGTAGAGATGCACTTTTTGGAACATGTTTCTTTAAATTCCTCCCACAGCAATTAATAAACTCAGCATCTATTGATTGCTCTTCCTATTAAAAGTGGCATGCACACATACACAAGCAAGCAAATTGAAAAGTCAGGGGTTTCAAAAGCTTTTGGGGTTGTAATTTCTGAACGAATCAGGTTTTAAAAACTCAGCAATTTCTCCCATCTTGACGAGCTATTGTTTATTGGAAGACCAGTAATTTAGAGCAACTTAGGCACTGCAATGACAAGTTGACACATAACCAGCACTTCTATTAAATAACATTTTACTATACCTGTTGTTCTTCATTAAGTGTGAAAGTTAGCTCTTGGCAGAGGGCCAGCAAAGCCTGTGCATGACGCATGTCCCATTTAAGCTTTAGGGTTTATGAGACAGTAGAGTGATGCATAGATCTGGGGCTCTCTCTTTGGATGAGGACAAACTTTACCACAGCTGATTTCCTGCATAAACCAATATAATAAGATCTATTGTCTTCTGGTCTGGCCAAAGCACAGATTACAAAGAACACCACAGAGGGCCCAACCTGTGCCAATTTATGGCACCCGAGATTCTGGCTTCTATTTTAGGAGGATGAAACAGGAAGGTATGTAATAGATATAGATTCCAGTTCCCAGCTAATACAGGCCACCCTACAGTTCTTTTAATAAATTTACTAAGTTCCATATTAACAAGAGTTCAAGCTTTTTTTGTCCCTGCTATTCCTACTATAAACTTAGCCTCTATTACCAGTTACCCAAAGCAACTTACAATTTACTTGGATTTATTAATTAATTTAAATTATTTCCATAATCTTTCCTGTAAATTAACATAATGGAAACCCTTGGAAGAAGAGGTAGTTCTAAACCAAAATGCTGAGTCTGGTATCTCCACCTGTGCTGAAATGAACCACCAGGTTTGTATACTCCTGACTTACGAGCATGGTCAACATCCAGCAAGATTTTTTTTAGTTAAGAACACTTCTATTTGAAATAAGCCCAAGTTGTGTTTTCTAATAAGTCAGCAAGTCAGATTCTGATCTCTGTTACATGGGTATACAACTGGAGTAACCCCACAGAAGCCAGGAAGGCTATCCCAGATTTAAAAACTTGGTATAACATCAATCAGATTCTGGCCCAGTTTTCCTTTTCTAATGTGCACAATGATTCATTATAACATTAATATGATTGGATTTAGTAGGGATCATCAACAACTACAATCACTCAAAGGGTGCTTTTTAGCCTTTGAAACTGTGAAGGCTGCTTTTCTGCTTTGTCAACCCTAGTCCTCCTCCCAGTCCTGCAAACTCAATTTCAATTACATTTAACAAAGCTAGGAGTATGGGGAGCACGAAGTCAGATGAAGTTCAGTGCAGACAAATGCAAGGTAATGCACTTAGGAAAGGATAATTTGAGCTACTCAGAAACAAAGACCCAGAGAACTGGATCCAATAAAGAATTTAGGGGCCTATAAGTCAGGTACTGCAATACCTCTTACGCACCAATCACCAGAGTAGTAGCCAAAGCCAAGAGGTCGGTGTGCCCAGGCTCCCAGTAAAGTGCACGGGGAGAGTCTGGCACCACCAACAGGCAATTAGAAAATACTGCATGTATTTTCCCATACAGTGATATTGCTACAGCACCATGCTTCAATACTTCCTTCTGGACAGAGAGTGTGCCACTATGGCGACATAGCTGGCGACCATGTGTAGACCCATGTGATTGCTATGTTGCCGTGTGGCAGCAGGTAGACGTGCCCAAAGTGTCTGAACTTCTGACCCACTTTGAAGCTAAAGTGCCCTGGTTAGGGTTGCAGGCAGGTATTTCAATCCACTCAGTCACGAGCTTCCTCCCCTGATGTGCCTCCAACTATTGCTTCAGAGGCCAAGGAGGAGGTAGTGTTGAATCCCACCATTTTATAATGGAGCTATTGCCCAGGAAGATAGAAATTCCCTCCTCAGCGTGAGAGAATGGGGAGAAGGGGTATCCCCTTCTCTCTCAAGCACAGAATAGTATAATAGTCTAGTGATTAAGACATCCTACTGGGAGATGTGAGCTGTGGATATGAATCCATGTCTTTCACTCCCTGGGTGGATGTTCTGAACACCGAGCCATTATAACAAAAAAGAAAAGGTGGGCACCAACAGTATCTCCTTTCTCTCCTGTCATGCTTTAAAAAGGAAGCTCCTATAACTGCAGTTTGGAAGAGGCTTAGTCCTTCTGAGATGTGCCACTCTTACTGGAATTAGCCCCTTGCATGGGTTTAGGTGCTGCTCTGCCTGGTTTCTATACCCCAGTGGAGCTAAGGAGGGAGCCAGATGCCTGGCTACTCTAGCCCTGCAGAAGCAAACCTCCAGGTACATAGGTATTTTCCAAGTCAAATGGAGAGGCATTTTTAGGCAGCTGTTGAGTGGAAGTGCAGAAAGCAGTGACTCTTATAACTGACCACATTTTATGCCATGGCTAGGAATTACAGATTTTTTTTTTTCCTTCGGGGAAAACCTGAAACAAAAAAAGGGGGAGTTTCAGTTTTCCAATGGAAAATGAAATGTTTTAGAGAAAAAAACAGACATTTCTCCTCAAAAAACCCCTCTTTCTAAAAGGCCAACTTTCTATAGTTTGGACAGAAAATTTTCAGCAAGCCCTCCTAGACATCCCGGTAAGATGCTGTGGAGGTTGTAGTAAATACGTGTATACTTTGTGTAACGTACTTCGTTAGATCTTCCAGCAATCCAAAAGTGTAAATGTCCTTAGCACTATTGCAACACAAAGCTAGAACCATCAGTTTTCAAACTAGCCCTGAAGAACAGCACCATATGCAAGTATGGAAATATGTGCCTTGTGAAAGGATCAAATTCCTAATACCTCCCCTCCTGAAGCCTACTGCTCTGATTGCCCCTGCACTCTTTGCTAGAGCCCAGCCAGCACCATGGTGCCTCTCTGCCAACCTCACCCATCTGCTTCCTGCCAGGCCCGCATTCGACAGCCAACTTCAATCCTGCAGAACACAGCAAAAGCTGGGCTTGTTCACTGTAGTCTCTCTCTGGATCCCAAGTTGGATCCAGCCCTCTGTTCTGGGATTTATGGAGCCCTCCAGTAGCCAGCTGCTAAGCTGAGGTGTAACAGTGTTCTGTAATGGGCTATCTGGTATGCTACACCCCTCCTTCCCTTGAAAAGCAGCAGTTCTAGAGATTTTTCTATGGGGGGGAGGTATTTTTGTGGCAGCAATGACCTATAGCATCAGCTCTTCTCTCAACCTCTGTCTGAGCCTCAAATGCTTTCACTGTATAAAGTGAAGTCAGATGAAGGGATGGGAGAAAGGAAGAATTACTATCCTCCATTTACAGATGGGAACTGAGGCATAAAAGGACTAAGACCCTGCTCATTAAAATACTTAATGGGAATTAGACGCCTAGTTGGACATCTGCATTTAAGTGATTTTTCCCCAGGTCATGCAGGATGCCCAGTGACTGACTCCACATCTCCAGAGTCCCGGCCCAGTGCCTTCAACACAAGATCCTCTCCCTCCTTTTCTTTGGAAGGTGAATCAAGATATTTTGCCATCCTACAACCATGCACCTAGGAAGTTTGTGTTGATCCTAAAATAAGATTGGTGTTAGATTTACTTGGCTTCCTACCAGAGTGGTAGCAACATCCTCCCAGTTTTCCACCATCCCTCCCTCCTTTCTTCAGTCAAAAAAGTAAGGGCATCCAGATTAAAACACCACTGTCTCTAAGGTATCTGGATAATTACAAACAAAACTGAACTTCCACAAGGATCTTATCCAATGTTGCCTTTGGAAAAGGAGATTATTTTGTGATGTATAGAGCCATCTGCTGGGCAAAACAGATAACAAAATCCCAAATGCTGAATGAGGTTGCTCCATTCATCTTTGATAATTGAATGCATGCCCTAGGGGGGCTGTATAGCGCGGGGGTGAGAGGATGAGAAGGGGAGAATGAGTATTTATACTTGTCTTTCTAAATTTAGTTTGTCTTTATCTCCAGCTATTTTGAATGTCATGGGGAGTTAATGAAGACATGTTGTGCATCTGCAACAAATGGAACAGCTTTCTCTCCTGTCCTGGCATATTAAATTCTTACTTACAGCAGGAATTATACTGAAGAAAATGAGAGAAACAAATATGAGGGCAAGGAAGATGAAGAACAGCCAGATGAGCAGAAAACAAGAGGGTAGAGAAGAGGCTCCCTGTTTTTCACTCTTATCTCTATCTTATGTTACACAACATTTTGGGGCCCCTAGATTGTCCCTGCTTTGGTCTGGAACTCCAGTCCAAAGTCTGTAGCCTAATGGAATGGTCTCATTTTAGCCTTCAAAATGTGGAACCGTCCCCTTTTTAATGACCCTTCGTCTAGGAGCATATCACCAACTGGAAGTGGGAGCCTTCTGAGATCAAAGACTTGGGCAAACTCAAAGGGGATTCCTTCTGCACTGACAGAGGAGGGACTGAGTGAATACAGTTTTGGACCTCAAGAAACCAGAAAGGATGTCCCAGGTGGCCTAGGGCCTGGGCATCACGTCAAAGAGCAAGTCATAAGCTCAACCACTCCAACAGCATGGACTTTCTGTACCTGTGATAGGGGAAACCAGACTTTTAAAAGAAATTTAGATCAACTCATTTGTCTCCAGTTCAGCTGTCCTGGGCAAAAACTAAGCCAGCCACGTCCCTCTCAGGAAAAGATGGGCAATGACAGCTATTTCTTGCTGGAACACATCTCATCTCTTTCCTCATTTATACCCATTATCTTGATTTTGTAGAATAAGCTAGGGATATCAGGAAAGAAAAGGATAAAGCCATGCTCACTAAGCCATTCAGGGCATGTCTACATGTGATGGCTATGTCACCATAGCAACACACTATGGTGACATAGCATCTGTGGGCAAAAACCATGACATCGCTGTAGCGATGCACTCCTTCATTGTAACATGTCACTACAGCGATGTAGTGCCTAAAAATAACCCTGCACAGCACGCACAGCACAGTACAGGCTGTTATTGTGCTATCTTTTAGTACTTCCAAAAGGAAGCACTAAATGATGGTGCAGTAACAGTAGCGCCATAGCAGCACGTGTAATGCACCCCCAGACTTGTATATGTGAGATCTACCCAGCCTGCTCTCAGGATTTCCATCTTTTGTAATCATTGGCTGTAAAGAAGATGCTCTACATCAATGTATCTAAACCTCTCATACCGGTGTGCCTACAGTCTGGTATTCTCTCCTATCAAGGCAAGACCCAGCCCCGCTCCAGCCCATTTAGCTGTATGGGAAGGTTTTGATCTCCTACTTAGACACAAACCAGGGTTTATCTGTGGCAGAGGTTAAGTCTCTCCCAGATACTCATTTATAAGGAAAGGATATGGCTAGAGTGTGGAGAAGCCCTTTCCTGGGAGATCCTTCCTTTATCTTTCCATTGCTGGTTGAGAGGCAGAAACATGAATTTTCCTTAAATGTGGGGCTGTTGCTTGGGAAATAAAGATCTCTCCTTTGCTGGCATTTCCCAGTTTCTCTCCTCCCCAGAGGCAGTATCTGGCACATCTTAGATGTTCTGGTTTGGCCAGAAATTTTATTTAGACTGCTTCTTGCCTTTGGGATTCTCTGTTTATATCATCTGAGGGTGTTAATAAGGGCAGAATAGTTTCCAGATTCACATCAGCTTATTGGATTTCCTGAGCCTAGGCAGTCTGTAAAATAGAAATATTCCCTTCTCTTCTGCCTCTTATGGACACACAAACTCAACTAGTGTCCACAGAGCAGGAGAGGTTTGGTCTGTTGGGAAATGCAACCTAGACAATTCTAGAGTGCAGGACCTGTAGCTGCTACTGCTAATACAGAGGTCTGGCCTGAAAAAACTAAACATTTCCTTCCACAAAGGGAGCAGACTGATTAAGGTGGCTGCACTGCTAAAAGCACAGTAAGAAGTTTCTGGCCTCCTGAAAGAAAGCTGCACTCTTCTGGGCCTCAGTTTTCCCAACTATATACAGACACGATAGCTGACCTCCTTTGCAAAATGATTTTGCATCTGTTGATGCAAAGTGCTCAGGATGTTGTTTAGGCAAGGAGTTAAGAATGCAGTCCCAGCTCTGGCTGCTGGCCTCCTTCACTTTGACGGTTAGCAGGTTTGCATGAGGGCTGCAGCATCCCCTAGGTGCCTCTTTGTGGGTGTGTCCATGGAGGGCTGAATTAGTTTTATGTCTGTGAGGTATTTATTTTCCCTGCCCAACCTCAGCAACTGTTAAATGTTGCTCTGACCCTTAGGCATAAAGTGACAGCTAGCACTAGAGCCAAGAAAATCATCATTTCATCATTTCAAATGCCAGGGCAAACCCACCCTGAAGTCAAAACAAGGCTGCAAGCATCTTTGAAGTTTTTCTGACGTCATTGTCCTAAGGAATGGGAAAATAAATTCTCAGGGAACAGAGTACATAAAGGGTCAAGGAAGAGGGTTGAAGGAGAAAAATGCAGCCATGGTCATTCAAGGAAGGGGAGCTCTGAAGTCTCATCTAGACAGCAAATGTTATCTAACTGCATCATATCAGACATGAGTATGATAGCTAAATTAAGCTAGCATAGGTAACAGTAGGTGTAGTTACACAAGGTAGCAACTGTTATATGCACCCAGAGCCCCTGGAAGCCTTGCATTGTGTTATTCCATGCCTCTCTGTCTTCTAGTCAGTTTAAATCTAGGCTGGGTAGACCGAGCCTTAGCATGCAAGAGAAGCACTTGCAGGGTGGCTGGTTAAGGCCCTGGCAAAGGAACTCAGGGGATCTAGGTTCATGATCTGTCTGTTACAGGCTCAAGTTATGATCCTGGAGCCAGATCTTCATGTGATCACCACCCTCCTCCCCCCCACCACCCCAAAACTTGGAGTAAAATTTACAGACATGCTCATATCCCAGCAGCATTTACTGGGGTCGTTCAGGGAGTCTCCATTTCTCTCACACTGAACTCACCTGAAAACCTGCCTCGCTGTGCATGTGTCAAATGCTAGGGAATATCTGGTCTTTACTGTCTGCCTCAGGTCCTGATCTTTTGTCTATATGTCCCTTTTGCTCATTCTCATCCTTAAAATGAAAGCACTCAGAGCAGGATCTGTCTCTTGCTATATGTGTTCCTATACAATTTAGCCCAGTGGGACCCTGATGCTGGCTGGAGCTCTAGCTGTAGAGAAAAATTACAATCTAGCCCATGATGATGAGTGAAAGAGACTCATGTATCCTGATGTATGAAGTAATTCTGTACTCGGTTTTACTCTGTACTCTGTATACCTTACTAGTATAGATGGCAGGGATAATTTAGGAACAGCACTCGTGCAGGGGGTTGGACCGGATGACCCTTAATGTTTTTTCCAGCCCTATAGTTCTATGATGCTATTTTCAATGGAAGCAAGGAACAAAGCAACAAGGCATCTTGGCATGGAAATAACTTCCTCTACCCAGTCTTGCCTATGCAGGATGTTTCAGTTTAGATGCAGCCTGTTGCTACCTGGTACACAAGTGAGGTGGCTTGAAAAGGAAAAGATGGATGCCAGGTCTGACCAATGGATATTTCTAAGGAAACCCAGGTTAGGAGTGGAACTGATCATTTAGAAGATAGTATGGCTTGAATGTTGTTGTAGTCATGATAGACTAGGAAATGCATGAGGGGCAAGGTTTTTTTTGCGATAACTTTCATTAGACCAACCATATCATTAAGAAAGATGCTGAAGAAGCTTCCAGGCATAAAGCACCCTTGTTTAGGTGTGGGGAGAAAATGAGGCATAGGCTTCTTTCTATCTTACAGTTTTAGATTATCACCCATCACTGTAATACCTTAGCTATGCTAATGGCAATAGCACGAGAATGGGCAGATTGAGGATTTTGGAAAGTGAGGCGTAGATGATGAAGTGCATCATTACATAGAGCACAGCAGATACTTTTCTCCAGTTAAACATAAACTAGAAGCTTTACTAATAGGCTAGGGGCCTAGGGAAACATTATCCAGTTGAAGATTGAAGCAAAACCAAATATAACTTCATTAGAATGAATGAAAAACAATCTGCAGGGCTGTGAAATAGGAGTTTAATTACCAGGAGCAGCTAAGAGACAGCAGAATTGCAGAGGAAAGGATAGCCTGATTGATGGAACATCAAGTCCATTAAAAAGGAGAGAGGATTATTAACGTCTGTAGAACGAAGAGTTTAGAAGGGATCAGGTAGTTCTAATGAGCCACGACATCGACTGACTCGCTCAGCGCTGCCTGCCTAGAAATACTGCTGTCACTGCCGGGCAGTTGGTTTTATACTTTGGGTAGAGCAGGAATCAGGGGGTCGGTCCACGGCATCATATCCAGCCCATGCCAAAACCCCCCTGTGCTGTGTGCAGTGCTGGATCTGTGCATGTCCTGTGCCAACCCCTGTACAGCAAGCTCCAGGACCTGCACATGCTGCACGCAGCACACAGGGCTGGTCTGGCAGGGCACCACACGCAGGCATGCCCCATGCTGGCTCCCTGTGCAATGTGGAGCATGTGTGGCTGGCCCAGCCCCATGTGTTGCATGCAGTACATGCCAGCCCCAGGGCTTGCTGTGCACACTGCCCCTGGGGCTGGCACAGGGCACATGCTGCCCACAGCACACGGGCTGGTCCTGGTGCTACATATGACACAGGGGGTCCAGAGCGCAAGCTGTATGTGATGCCCCAGACCAACCCCCTGGGCTGCCTGCAGCCTGTGTGCCACAAGCAGTGTGCAGGGCCCAGGCTAGCACTTGCGGCTGGTCTAGTGACCCACAGGCCACATCCAGACCGCAGGTTTGACATCCCTGGGATAACACAAGTTTCAATTAAACACTGTTTTCTGTTTGCATAAACCATGTTGTACTGAAGTCTTCAGATTTTCCACATCTTCCTTGAAAGAAACATAACCTTACAATGGAGCTGCTGACCCACCCTCAAGTAGCACAATGCCAGCAGCATCACTGTAATAACATATTTAGTATATATGACATAAATGTAATTTACCTCGATTAAAAGAGCAATTTGCTACACATTTTTTCCAAACACACTAATCAATCTGAGCTCAGCACAAATTGAATGGCTCCACACATGCTGGCCAGAGTCCAAAAAAGAGGAATCTATTACCAAAAATAAAAAAAATCAATCTTACCACATAATATGCAGATATATAATATTCTGTGTGCGTATTTCTCTATAACGGTAAGTCCTATCCCACCACATTACATACATACATAGCTCTTGGACATTTTGGTAAGATACAACACAATGGATGTTTAAGCTGATGTTAGGACAGAATTTGTCTCTGATTCCAGTGAGGGATGATAGGTGCATTTATGTTTTTCCTTTACAAAAACAAATACATAAATGAAAGCTGATTGAGGCATTTACAAATAAAACTCAAAGCAAATGAAAGTCAGAAAACATTTGGGAGTCTAAAACACTTTTCACTGCATAAGAACATTTTGGATTTCCAATAAAGTGCCTTAAAGTCCCACTTCCTAAAAGTAAAAAAAATGTCATTTGGACTGAAGTATTCTCTCCTTTGACAGCAGAGAAACTGAGTCATGGAGGGCAAGCTATTTAGCCATAATATCATACAATAATCCACTGGTGGATCTTAGCATGGAACGGTGGATGCAGACATCTAGCTTTCTGTCCTAGCTATTAGGATGCTCTGTGAGGTGAGGGCACTCATCTTAATTTTTCATGTCTTGATCTTCAATTTTTTTTTTAAAGAGAGAGGGAGCCTACTTAGTCCCTTGAATGCAGACATAGATTCATAGATCGTGAGGCTGGAACGGATCTCAGAAGATCACCGGGTCCAGCCCCCTGCACCAGGCAGGAAAGACAACTAGGGTCAGGTCACCCCAGCAAAGTGACTGTCCAGTCTCCTCTTGAAGGTTCCCAGGGTAGACGATTGCACCACCTCTGGAGGGAGCTTATTCCACAGTCTGGACACCCTGACTGTGAAGAAGTTTTTCCTAATGTTGAACCTGAATCAATCTTCCAGGAGTTTGTGGCCATTACTCTTGGTTTTCCCCTTGGGTGCCCTGGTGAACAGTTTGTCACCAAGCCCTTGCTGTACTTCCCTAGTGTAGCAGTGAGTTGCTACCAGGTCCCCTCTCAGCCTTCTTTTCTTCAGGCTGAAAAGTCCCAGGTCCCTCAGCCTTTCCTCGTATGGCTTGCCTTTTAAGACTGATCATACAGGTGGCTCTTTGGACTCTCTCAAGCTCATCCATGCCATTGTTAAAGTGTAGTGCCCAGAACTGGACTCAGTACTCCAGCTGTTTCGGACAGGAAGTGTGTCTATATTCATAAAGGCACTTTTTAAAAGCATGCTCCTACGCAAAGGCCAGATTGGGGCGAGTCTCTGTGCTTATGCGAGAGATCATGGCAGTATCAAGCATCCCTTGCGTTAGCAGTACACATCATGAGTAAAGATGCATCGGTGGGAAAGCAGCCTTCACAAAGCAACTTTAGTGGACCCTTGGTTCTGTTCCCTTACTCCTAGCCCATGGGGCTGTAAAGCTATTCCAGGGCATCCATGGTTTGTCAGGTATGTGGGTGGTATGCAGAACAGTTCCTCTGCTCTACAAGAGGGAAGGTGAGAGACTAATTGTGACTCTTCCCTCTCCTCTGCTCTAAGGACTCATAGCAAAGCCCTCATTTAGAGTGAAATGATTCAAGGTAATAAATTCCTATGATGATTTGGGGAATCATCACAGACGACATGTACAAGTTACAAATTCCAATTTGATTTTACAAACTGTCTTTCCCTTGGTACTGCTTCGTGCTTCTCATGCTAAGGTTTCTGAGGGATTGTGCTAACTTAACTCTCCTTATTTTGATCTAGGCTGATCAGAAAGGGTTATCTGAACTTGATCCGACTTTGTTTTCAGAAAACAAGAGAGTAACTGCCTCCTTGGAGAACATTACTGTTCTCTAATTGCTTTGCAGAGGCTGTCCTTTGGAGAGCGGAAGAAAACAATCCCGAACAGTAGGACAAAACCCCAAACGGTGATGCAAGCCTCTAGAACTACAGACCGAGTGGGCCAGGAGAATTCAGAGATGCATGGCAAGCTCTTGGGTAGCAGAGAGGAAGAGAAGACATGCTGTGGAATCACCCAGACCTGTTCAAATGTGGCATCAGCCAAAGTCAAAGGAAGCCTGGGTGCAGAGGGACAGTGGAAGGGAATGGTGAGGAAACAGAGACAGGGAAGTACATGCCTCGTTTTATCTGACTCTGCATCTCTTGCATGCTATCTATATAAAGAGTAATTGTGTGTGGAAACCTTTGCAAATCCAGTTGGGGAATGCAATGTGCTACTCCTTTCACATATCCCTTATGAGGTGCGCTGTTAACTCAAAGTGACCACAAGACTAAAGCTCTGGGATAGGGTGAGTGTCATCTTTTAGCACAGTGGTTCCAACCTTTTTCGTACCAGGACCCATCTGTACACACTGATGGCCAGTCCTGACCAAGTGCCCCTCACTCCTGACCTGCTGCCCCCTGCCCCCAGGCCTCAGACCCCCAGTGGAGCAGGGGGTGGGTGTGTTGGGCAGGAGCGGGGTAAGTAGCCCCTTGCAGACTGAACCTCTGCCAACCTGTGAAATAAAATTCACCGTTTCCCAGGGTTTTTTTCTTTAAAGGTGAATCAATTGTTAAAGTTTGTTGATCCATTTTTAAAGTTTGTTCATGACCCTTTCATATATTCTTGTGACCCACTTTTGGGTCACGACCCATGGGTTGAGAAATGCTGTTCTAGCGCACGATGAGTGACGCAGTCTGTAGAGAGCTTTGGGTGGGAAGTACTATATGAAGTATTTGTTGTAATGTTTCTCTTTTAAAAAAAAAAAGGAATCTCTGTGACATCTCACAATAAGCAACTGGCATTATAAACCGCCTTTCCTTATTGTGCAACAATTTGCTGAAACATCAGAGGGATCACTATGTATTTCGTTTACCCTTAAAGCTGACCCCTCTGCTTATTAAATTAAGAAGATGAATGAGAGTTTTGGTCTTTTCCTAAGAGCCCAAGGGATTCATTAGTCAAGTAAATGATTGCACTTGCCTGTAGTTCTGCTACTGCAATGTTTGCAACTCGTCTTCTGATCTCAGCTTCCAATGTATTTCACTTGGAACAAAGCTGGCTTCCAAATATACTCCACTTAATTCCTCAGCTTTGCCTTCAGCAGTGGAAATGAAAGCCCCAGAGCTGAAGCATCTGGGAGAGTTTTGTATGTTAGGTTTTGCTGTTTTCATCATAGAATTTACAGTGCTAAAAACAAAGCTGCAATTAATGTCGAGGTAAAAATCAGATCTCTGAACTTCATGGAAACATCACTGTACTGCCTTTCCTACACTGTTAATTCTACACGGTGGTCAGTTTGTTGAAGGGAAGGCAATTAGGAGTGTATGCAGGTCATAAAGTCTGTACAATGGAGGGACCACTGTCAGGTCATCACAGGAGGGAGCTGAGAAGTCCCAGGTCTGTGGGCGTGGGCAGACAGTTAAGTTAAGAGTGCTTTAAAATTATAGCCCATTACAAACAATATGCTGTGACTGTTACGTCTATCCACTCTTTTTTTCTCTAAATCCCACTAGGCCCTTTTTAAATGGTTTAGGGTTACGTCTGCCAACCACCTTAGAGGGAAGGATAGCTTAGATACTGCCTTCGGATTCAAGAGATCTGGGTTCTCTTCTTAGATCTGCTGTATCAAGCATCCTGGGCTCTCTTCTTAATCCCCCTGTGTGACCTTGGGCAACTCACTTATTCTCAGTGCTTCTGTTATTTTACCTTATCTCAAAGTCTTTGGGTTCGACACTGTTTGATACAATATGCATTAGGGCTGTGTGAAATTTCATGGGCTGTTTCATTTCAATGCTGTTTCAACTCATTTTGAGCTTGAAACAGTGAAATTGAAACGAAACAAAGGGCTTTGAAACAGCCTTGAAATGAAGGCTGTTGAAACATAAGGGGAGAAATGAAGACGGTGAGGTACAGTTTCCCAGAAACCCCTCCATCTATCTACTTGAAACTTGGCTGGCTTCATGGCCTCAGAAGGGGCTACCATCCCTGCAAGTTTTATCCAAATCAGGCAAGAAATGACAAAGTTATAGGCAGTTTCATGCTTCCCCACTAGAGCCTATGGACAAAATGTCGAAACAGCATTGAAACAGAAAAACAGTTCTGACAAAACGAAACAGAACAGAACAGTGGTTTCAAAATGAAACAAAACTCAAAACGAAACACTGTCCTATTGAAATGTTGAAATGGAGGTCAAAACGGAACGGTGCTGTTTTGCACAGCCCTAATATGCATGTCCAGTGCTGATCAGCACATGGCACTGATCTTGCTGGAAGCCTATAAAGTGTTAACTTAATACATATAATAATTATGTGCAATGGTGCAACTGACTCAATATGAATCTTTGGTGGAATCAATTGGGCTTCATTTCTGATGATGAGCAACACAACACAAATACTCCCAATGATTTCTCTAGGTCAGTTTATAGGACGCAGCCACTAATGTTGCAGAATCCCTTCTTTTGCTAGAAGTGTGATTAAAATTGATGGGATGTGTCTTACACAAATATATTAGTCTTGGGTGTAATAGTGTCAGAATCTGGCCAGCAGCCATACTGCATGAGTAAGGGGAGCAGGATCAGACCTTTAAGCCATCTGTGGCTCAGCTTCCCCATCTTTCAATTAAATGAGGACTAGATTTGGAGGATCAAACAAAAACGAGTGGAAACTTTAATGCAGACCACAGGCACTGATATGTATTTCACATGACTGAATCGTGGCCATATCTGGAAGTACATGTACATGTGCATGGAGCCTGCTCTGATGTGCTGGAAATCCAGCATATCAGAGCAGATTCGATTAATCAATTATGGTAATAAGCTGATGGAGATAGGTTTAGGTTAGAGATCAGGAGGCAATATTTTAGTTAGGGTGGCCAAAAATCTGGAACCAACTTCCCAGGGAAGTGGTCCTTGCCCCTACCTTGGGCAAATTCAAGAGCAGGTTGGATGATCACCTGTCTGGGGTCTTGTGAACCTAGCACTCATTCCTGCCTGTGGCAGGGGGTCAGGCTAGGTGATCTGTTCAGGTCCCTCCTGACCCTAGCTACTATGAAACTATAAGTCTGCTGGAGCATGGAAATTAATGTTCAATGAGCATTCAAAGCGTCCTGCTGCCATTTTTCAGCATAGGGAGGCCAATACACATGATGCTTGGGTGCCTTTAATTAGCACAGCTTGATAATTAAAGTGCCCCCTCATGCCTCCCAGAGCACGTGTAAAAATGCCCAAAGCGACCTTTTCCCCTTGTGCTTGCTACCAAGATTGCAATTTGTGGCACAGCAAGGAGAACAAAACCCACTGCCTTTCTTACCTCCTCTCTGTCTGAGCAGAGATAAAGGGGGGAAATCAAGTAGTTACACCCAGGAAGTAAAAAAATGCACCAACTTTAGGCATACTGGTCTGCAGAGTAAGGAAGAACTGAGAAACAAGTTGCATGCGTGTGGAGCAAGTAAACTCCTAAGCGATGGTTTGTATTGCCATAAAGCAAGCACGTTTCTATTAGGCCTGTGCAATGCGGCTAGGATTCACTTCGGATTCGGATTTGGCTGATTCGGGGGATCGTGATTCAATTCAGTGATATGAATCACTGTGCCAAATCAATCCAGCCAAATCTGATTTGGAGATTTGGCTGCTGACAAATCAGCCAGGCCCATCTCCTGCCTGCTCTCCCAGCCCCGGCAATGGCTGCCCCACCTGCCCTAGCTCCCAGCACTTAGAAAAAATAAAAGCCCTGACACCCTGAGTGCTGCCGGGATGGGGAAGATCACAGCTGCCCCCCCCCACTGCCCCATACTGCATGGGGGGGGGGCTCTGCACGAGCCCCTTGACCCCCTCTCTTCCCTCAGTTGCCACCCCCCCATGGCTGCTCCACCAGCCCCAGCCCTTTAAGAAAAAAACAAACCCAAATCCCTGGACTCACCATTCCTGCCAGGCAGCGGGCAATCCCTGCTGCCCTGCAATCCTTGCTGCCCTGCGCTGCCCTGTGCCACATGGGGGGCTCTGCATGAGCCCCTGAAGCCCCAAGGCTGCTGCAGGTGCAGTGAGTCCCAGAGTTTGTTTGGGTTTTTTTTTTTCTTAAAGGGCCAAGAGCTGGCCTGGGTGGGGCAGCCATGAGGGGTGGCTGGGGCAGCGGGGGGGTGGTCAGGGGCTTGTGGCAGAGCCCCCCATGCAGCATGGGGCAGTGGGGGGAAGCGGGGAAGCACACAGTGAGCACCAGGACTTTTTTTTAAAGCAGAGGGAGATGGGGCCGGATGGGGCAGCTATGGGGGGGTGCTGGGGGAGCGGGCGGGGCTCAGGTGGGATGGCGGAGCAGGCAGGGGCTGGGGGGTGGGAGGG
>NW_017729011.1:9655977-9668699 GCF_001723915.1 Gavialis gangeticus | reverse complement strand
GGCAGGAGTCCCCCCATGGTCCCCTCCCCCAGCCCCCTACTTACCAGCTCCAAGTCTGGCTCTAGCTTCCTGCTGCAGTGGGCAGGGACTGCCCGAATCATCAAAGCTCTCCACATCTTTTCCGAAGATTCGCAGAGCTTTGAATCGATTTGGACCTTTTTATCGGTCCCCTGATTCAATTCGGATTTGGAGCTTCGGCCACCGAATTGGGCCAAATCTCCTCCAAACTGAATCAGCACCCAAAGCTTCACACAGCCCTAGTTTCTATCCTTCAAACTCCTCATTTGTCTCTTAAGTATTTGCTTACCTAATGTTGGTTATTCTTGTTATCCAGGGAAGCATCCAATACTTTTCTAGAATACTGCTAAGGCCTTGACCTCAAATGGTGGCTACATGGTGGCTGCTCTGTTTTCCAACATACTGGGCCTGAATTGGAGACCTTTGTAGCTAAGATCATGAACTACTGCTGATGCTCCTAAACTCTGTGGATTGGACAGAGGGGCTAGGTAATACTTGCTCACCAGTGGTTTGCAAAAGCCCCCGGGATCCACTGTCTTAAAGAATTAAACCCACCAGCCTCTACCTAAAACTTTATCTTTGTGATGCTGGGATCCTCATGTATGGGGTTTTATGAGAAGTGCTGATGTTTACCAAGTCCATCTCTTCTGAGCAGGCCACCTTCCTCCCAGGCTGAAATCTTTTACATTGCAATGAGTTTCTGTGAAAGTTACTCTTGCCCTGTGGGCAGGCAGGATCTTAAAGCTTCAAGCATATTCATATATCATGATCTCTAAGGCAGGGATGTTCAGAGAATCCTATGGAGTTTAGACACTCAATTCTTTTGCAATTCCCTGCCTAAAACCTTCATTTAAATAGCTAACAGTGTGAGCTGTTCAACAAATTAAGAGGCTGGTGCCATCTAGTGGAAATACATTCAGGTGCATTTGGTAAAACTCAAGGAGTGGCTTCAAGCTCTTGTCAGTCACTAAACATAAAATTGCTGGGGAGCTATGGGACAGGAAGGATTAGCATTTCCCTCATTAAAACAAAACACATTGTCTTCACAGAGAAGGAGCAGAAGGGAATGGTGGCTGTACTGATACATGGACATTATTGAAGCTCCCTGACATTTTGAGATAGCTGCGTTTGTGATTCTGTGAGCCCATTTCTGCCCTCACGCTGGTGCCAATCAGGAATATTTCCACTGAAGCCAGTAGATTTGCAGTGCTGTCACTGCTCCTGGGGCAGTCATGATGTCCCCTGGTGGCCATGCAATTCCTGCCTGGCTGCGTGGGTGCCCTCCCCTTTCTTATTCACCTGCCACACCTTTCATGTAGCTGTTTTGTTGGGGAGGAGGCTGCCTAAGGGTTCTAGAGTGAGCCTAAATGTGGGCTCCTTCCTCCCCAGCATCCACTCCCATGCTTCGCAGATGATACTGCTTTCTGCTCACAAGCCCCTCCCGAGTTACAGGCTTCCAGTCCCCGTCCTTACCCCTCTCAGGCTATGGGCTCCTTGGCCTCTGGCTGTGGTCCCTCCTGACGTTTGGTCTCTCTAGACCCTGGCCCTGTTCCTAGGCCAGTCAAGGTCTTTGGGTTTTTTGGCCCCTGGCAGTCTCTAGCAGTGGTCCCTGACCTTTGGTCTCCCTAGACCCTGGCCCTGCTCCTCAGCCAGTGAGAACTGTGGGATCCCAGGCCCTGCTGATGCTCACCCCTCCTGGGCTCCAGACCTCAGGGCCCGCTGGCTCTGCTGCCGCGTGCTCTGGGCTCGGGGCTCCCTTGGCCCCATACTCTCTGGCCCTCTATGGGCTCTGGGCTCTCTGTGGGCCCTCTGGCCCCACATCCTGTCCCTCTATGAGGTCTGGGATCTCTGGCCCATCTTTCTGTCTGAGCCAGCTGGAACTTCCCCTTAGTCCCTTCCACATCTGCCAGTTGCTCCTCATTGCCAGCCCCATCAGACCATATCCTCAGCTCCTCTCAGGCTCTTCTCTATTCCCCCTTGCTGGGCTTTGGGCACCCTGGCCCTCTGTTCTCTGCTGTCCCGATGCAGATCATGAGCTCCTTGGTCCCTTTGGTCTCTGGCCATGGTCCCCCTAGACCCTGGCCCCACAGTCTCTGGGCTCCCTGGCCCTGGCAGTCTCTGACCTTTGGCCCATCTCTAGGCCGTAGCCCTGCTCCTGGGCCACTGAGACATTCAAGCTTTCAGGCCCTGCTGACAACCAGCCCCTTCTTGGGCTACTGTGTGTAGCTGTTCTCTTGGGGGCCCTGCTGCCAGGAGCTCCTCTCCCCCTGGCTCCTGGGGCTAGACTGCCTGGCCAGCTCAGGCCCTGGGTTTATTTGCCCCAAAGCCCACCCCCTTCTGGTCAGGTGACTCTTCCACACCTGCGGGCTGCTCCCCGAGCAGCCTCGTTCCTCTTAAAGACATGGGCATGCCTGTCATTATACGAAAGGAATCGAATGCATAATATGTGTTTTCTGCAAACATTCTTGGTGTTTGCCTATCTCATATTCAAACACAGCTAAGGCATTTTAACACAAAAAGACAGAGAAGGGGGTTCTGCTGTTCTGATAAGTGATGAGAGTCCTTTACTGATTTTAAGAAAGGTGCCCAGAATTAAGCTATCAAATGTCATTGAGTTAGTTCCCCTATGTAGTGCCTGGAGAGAGATCGCTCTTCAGAATGAAATCTGGCTACCTATTTGCATCCTTTTGAGGCAAAAAAGTTGCCCCTCAGGAAGGTTTGTGACAGAGCTCTTCAATTGTTCCAGGCCAAATACAGGGGATCACCATCTATTGTCAGCCACAAAGCAAAACTGGGGTAGGGAGGCTATCACATACATTTATAGAAGCCCCCTCATTTTTTCACCACAGGGGGTGGGAAAAAGACTCCATATATTGTCCAACTTGCTGACCATCCTCACCAACATGGATTCTTCACTCTGCACAGACCACTTTGGGCTACATCCAGTAAAGGATTTAGGAGCCAGATGCTATAAAAGTCTGAGGCACCTTCAACTTAAACAATGCATACCTAACTTTTAACTGTAAGGTGCCCAGTCCCCACAGTGGAATCCAGAGCCTTGTGTTAGGGACCCACTTTCCCTATGTAGTGCCTGAAGAGAGGTGGCTATTCAGGATTAAATCTAAAATAGGCACCATGCTGAGCAAGGAGTCACTTAAAAGTCATCAAGCTCCTCAGGGATCGCCCCAGAACTTGTTAACAGGAAAATACTGAGGACCAGAGGGGAGTTAAATCCTTCTCCTGGTGTGCCTTGCCTGAGAATTGCAGGAAAGTTTTTCTCCTTCTTGGGGTCCACAACCTGGAACCCTCTCCTGAAGGTAGGTGTTCAGGAATGAACAGCATTAGCTCTCTTCTTGTAAGATAGAACTAGATGGAGTGGCTCTACCTGGGGATTCATAGATGCTAGGGTCGTAAGGGATAGATCATTGAGTCTGACGCCCTACCTACACAGGAAAGAGTGCTGGGGTCAGATGACCCCAGCCAGATGCATGTCCAGCTTTCCAGAATTGTTAAACACATGCTGCTTTTCCAGCTGGGTTGATAACTGCATAGGACAGACTGGCCCGAGTCCCTGATCCTAGAGCCTAGGTACAGACATTCAAAAAACTTGAGGAAGAACTGATCTAAGTTGCATGATTTTCTGTAAGTCGAGTAGTTAGATAAGTATCAAAGAGGACAAACAACTGCCTGTTGATGGTGGCAGAGGTGGTGGGAGGTGGCAAAACTTAGACCAGGTCCCAAAATTTTCAAACCAGTCTATCTGTGCTGAACTTCTGTTCTGTTACAGGATTAGACCAGTTTTGTGTGCTGAACACAAAACCAGTTTTGTGTGTCTGTTATGGGTATAGACCGGATTTCTATCACTTATACCAGTAACAGTGTAATGTCTGTACCTGGCCTCAAAGAGCAACCAGTGTATGACACTGGGATTAGGTGAGAAGTAGGAGCAGAAAGAAAGCCGTGATGGAGTTGTGGGGTGTACTGAAAAAGAGAGGAAGAGCTTGATCTCTATGTGGCAGACCTTAGGGAAGCCAGTGGTCTTTGCATCAGTAAATGAAAGGGAGACAAATTGGAGGGAAGGAAGTTAGAAGCTAAGGGGTTAATCAATCAACAAGACCCCAAAAAGATCAGACCCTAAAAAAATAGTCATCTTGTGCTGAAAAAGCCCTTAAACATTACTTCAAATGGCATTTGTGTCTGCATTCAGGGCTCCTGTGTCCATTTCTGCTTGAAATTTGTCCTTCTCACTATTGCCAAACAGTTAACAAGCAATTAATAATCTGAGAAACAGGGAAGGGAACACATGCAATCAGCAAGCATCAAGTAACAGTAGGAAATAGAGGGCTGAAGAAATCAGTAGCTCATTTTTTTGGCCTAGACCATAAAGTAGGGTTGTGCGAAGCTTTGGGTGCTAATTTGATTCAGAGGAGATTCGGCCCAATTTTGGTGGCCAAATCTCTGAATCCGAATAGAATCAGGAGACCAATTAAATGGTCCAAATCAATTCGAAGCCCTCTGAATCGATACAGAAAAGATTTGGAGAGCTTTGGCGATTTGGGCAGTCTCCACTCGCTGTCGCAGGGAGCTGGACCCAGATTCCATGCTGGTAAGTAGGGAGTGGGGGAGGGGAGGCTGGAGAAGGGAGAGGGGGACCATGGGGGGACCCCTGCCAGGCCTCATCCCCTGCCTGCACCCCCAGCCCCGCTGAGTGCCCCCTTACCCACTCCCCCATCCCCCCCATGACTGCCCTGCCCAACCCAGCTCCTGGCCCTTTGAAGAAAAAAAAAAAAGCTCCACACTCACCGGCTGCTGCAGCAGACTCAGGGCTTCTGGAGGCTCATGGCAAAGCCCCTCACACAGCGTGGGGCAGCAGGGGGAAGTGGGGATCCCCTCCCCCCCGCAAGAGCTGGTGAGTCAGGGATTTTATCTATTTATTTTTTTTACGAGTTGGGAGCTGGTATGGATGGGGCAGCCATGGGGGCGCTGAGAGAACAGGCAGGGGTCAGGGGACTCATAGCAGAGTCCCCCACATGGCGTGGGGCAGTAAGGGGCAGCGGGGATCACCCCCCACCTGGCAGCAGCCAGTGAATGGTGGCTTTTTTTTTTTTTTAAGAGCAGGAAGCTGTGGCCAAATCTCCAAATCAGATTTAGCCAAATCAATATGGGACACTAATTAAAATCACCAAATTGAATCACTGTCCCCCAAATTGGCCGAAACCAAATCTGAAGTGAATACTAGCTGCTTTGCACATGCCTACAATCAAGGTCTTTTAAGAGATGCTACTCTTGGAGTAACTTTAGGCTTAGGAAAATTGCTGGGGGGACTTGAAATTTTGAAGCAAGATGGAATAGGAACAACAAGACCAGAGTCTCATCAGCTAGTTAGAAAATGTCCAAAATCCCTCTGCAGACCGAAGGATTTTCAGAGCCTTCCATCCCTGACTATGCTGAGGACTTGAGCCAGGCCAAGCTGCCCCATCACTGCACAATAATACCCCTGACTTGCTCACCCATAGTGGTGCATACATCGGATGAAATAGATCCAAAAATCAGTTCAACTTTCAACACAGCTCCATTGGGGCACTATGTGCTCAAAGCAGGAATTTAATGGGGGGGGGGAGGAGATGTGCCTGTTCTTCCCCTGATCTATGGGGTATTGGTACACAAAAGTCTCAATGGTATCTATCCTGGACTTTAAGGCATGTCCTGTGTAGCACTGAAAGATTGCGCTGCTCTTACAAATCCAGATGCATGATGGAACTTCAGTAGTGGGCCAGAATATTTGCCAGAAACTCCAGTGTTTCCACAACTGCCCTGACTTTCTTTGGTGGTAATTACATCAGGTGCAGAGATACAGGCCTTGCACCCACTTGCTAATGTTCTGACAAGATGAGAAGACTTTCTCATGCAAGGCTTTGATGCATGACAGTTCAATGCACAACAGCCTGACATTATTTCATCACATGGCATTGAAATTAGCTATCCACTGAGGATGCAGTTTGTTCTGTAGGATAGAGAGACAAAGCCAACAGCCTTTCCCCTCCTGGTGCATTTTATTTAATATCTGGTTCTGTTAGCTGCAGAATGGCTAACAGAAACTCCTCTGTATTATCAGCAGGCATCTAGCAACTTGGTGGATGATGCTCTGTTGCACAGCAAAGTCACTAAGAACTTACAGCAAGAGAGAGAGTAAAGCTGATATCTCATTGCTTCAAATGCGTGATCCTGTATCACTTTATGGGAGAAGCAGTATGGAACAGTGGTTCTCAATGGGTGGATCATAGGGGTACAAAGGGTTTAGAGGGATCTTCAACCCACCAGCCCCCAACTGTCCTATGATAACCAGTAGGCATCATGCTAAGATAATCACTCTGCTCTACATGTCCTACCTCCTGAACCAGAAACAGCTGAGCTACCTTAGGGGAAGTGCCTGGGAGCATGCCCCTGAAAATGCAGCTATGCTGCTTCTAATCCAAACCTAATATATACAGCGCTAGCATGGATATCTCTCCAGAGTTCCCATCAAGATGACCAAGCGCGGCAGGGACTGTGGGGCTGTGCAACATGTTTCGTATTGGATATTCAGTGGGGTGCAGTGTAAGTGGGCCATGGGATCAAAGGGGTTGAAACTACTGATGTACAGCCTGAGAAACACAGCAGAGCATTTCTGATTGTATCTAGTGGAGGACAGTGGAAAAATCTACTCATGAGTTACCTCCATACCCCATAATTTAACATAGGTCATTCTCAACTAGCCAGTTTTCAGGGAGGCACAAATCCAGCTCTCAACACAATGTTGTAAACCTTGCTCTAAAAGCATGGGGCTAAAGGAAATCTCTGCTATTGCTGAGCTGCACACAGCAGTGGCACGCAGTTCCCGTTCCACTCAGAAAGCACCAATAATGCACATCTATACAACCAGCTCTCTGACAACCCCCCTGCAATATGAGCACATAAATACAAAGCAAAAAACAGATTTCACAAGGAAACCTAGAGACAGCAGATGCAGCTAAGCCTGTTCTTGTCTGCATGATGCAACAAGGATAGCTTTTACCTCAGCACCATCCCCATAAGTGTTTACATAGGATCTGTCATCTGTTCCTCAAACACAAACTTAGGATTTCAGTTTGTTTAGACTGGGCACGCTCCTTTGGCATGCCTCCTTCATGACTTAAAGCCGCCTTCTTCAATACCACATGGACCGTTCTAGGGTCACAAGTCTTAATCTTCCCCTTGGCTGGGAATAACTGCATCGGGTTCCTCCCCAAACCTAAACATTTTTCAGTAGTCTCTGCCATCAAGCCTAGAGGAGAATCAATTTGAGCTGGCTATATTAAATGTAAGAGCACCTGACCTCTTCATTTTGAGGAGAAACAGCATTGTTTTGGAGCTAGAAATATAAATAATTTGTATGAAACAGGGTAATGAAATGGCTATAACTGGCCTATTCCAGTGCTTGCATATCATAGGGAGTCTCCAAGTAGCCCTGTTACAAAGAGCCTTCTATGCTCTATTTAAATGAAGGTGTGGGCAGCTGGATTTTGGAGAAATACTTAAATGCATTGCATTTTTTTTCCCCTAGGACAGCAGATGGCTAGTGAAAGTTCATTTATTGCACACGTCTCTTGGACCACGAAAATTTCTCAGGTACACCCGAGAGATTTCTATCAGGTCCTTCAGAGACAAAAGAAGACATACTAAATGGTGGGAGACTTAACAGCATCTTGAAACTTAGAAAACACAGGCATCACCCCAGATAAACCTCTTCCTCTGATCACATACATTTAGAACATCACTTGTGAAGATAATGTTTATTTTCTTTATTCCTATATGACGCTGGAATCTGTTTGACATTTGAGTTTCAAGTAGCATACGTGACTAGCTTCTCTTATAAATACATCACTGTTTTTCAGGCTTTTAAGTATCAAATGCATGCCTATGGTGTGACATTCAGTGTAAGGAAGGTGATGGGAGAGACTTATCAGTAGGAATCATGGGAAAACTATGGAAACAGAACCTATCTATTCCTATAGGCAATTTCCTGTGTTGAGTGAGAAGTAACTGGATTAGTTCTCCAGCAGGAAACTGGGGCTTAATCAACGGCATCTGGAAAATCTTATGGCTTTGGAGGGTTTGTGAACAGTTCTGATCCAAACAGAACTCATGCTAATGAATTAGTTTAGCCTGAGGTTTCACAAATATTTTTCCAGGCTCTCATGTCAACTTATGGCCTCACCCCAAACATAAATAATTATAAAACATATTTTCCCCAGCTTTCTTTCATATGGATATGCTGACTCTCAAACATGAGCAACGTGTTGTATGAACCTTCCAGAAGAAGCCCATGATCTTTCTAGTGGTTGATTCATATATGAAGATAATGGTCAAGCAGAAGATGTTTGTGGCTTTAGTACAGAAAGTGCCAGGTTCAAACCTCAGTGAAAGAAGAGTGTTATATTACCATGAGATTCACCTTGATTACTCATTTTTGTTATTATAGAACAGTGGTTTTCAAGCTTCCTAAAGTCACAGAACCCTTTCATATCACGTCTTCTGCCATGGGACCCCTACTGCTTTTCTTAAAATCGTTAGGCAAAAAAAAAAAAAAAAAGCAAGGCAACCTGGCCCTACAATGGCCCCGTGCTGTCTCCCAGCCTGCTCTGCCATTACCCCTAATCTGTTTGTCAAACCTCTAAAGACCTATTGTAGAACCCACTTTGGAAACCGCTCCTGTAGAAGATGGCACAGGTTACTGCTACTGCTTCACAAGCCTGAGCTGAGGATAAAGTATGTACCTATGCATCTATTTTTAGTTAAATATGAAACCTACACCATGGAATCACCCCCCGACTAATCATCCTAGACAAAATGGACACGTTTAATGGGCTTTCGTATCTTAGGCGCTGAACTCAAACTCTGTCCAAAGCTGCAAGGATTTGGCAGGTGCTGTATTCATACAGTACAGTAGATTTCAGCTTCGCCTCTCACAAGACTACAGCAGGTTTGGCAAAAGTCATTCTGTTTAACTTCTTGGCCAAAGAGAGGGCTGGGAGTGGAGCAGCAGAGGATCCTGTAGGTCAGGAATGTGGTGCAGCCATGGAGCGGTGTGGGGTCGAGGCCTGGAACAGCTGCCTGCGTGGCTGGTCAGGACACTGGTGTATGCCAAGGCTGTGTGTGGGTGGACAGGGCTGGAAAAATAGGACTTGCTATAAGGGAAGGTGGAATTCCACTGGCAGCTCTGTCTGAGGGATGCTTGAACACTACCTGCATGTACTGGACGTGACTCTGCTTAGTGCCTGAGCACAGCAAATCCACGTGAAAGGTGGCAAGAGGGGAGGAATACCACCCATTGCACAGACGTCCCAGATTGCAATGCTGGGAAATACAAATAAAAACCACATCCTTCCTCTCTTTTATCCCTTACACAAGAATAACATTAATTGGAATCAGTATCTTTGCTTGTTGGATCTGGTTCTATTTATTTCTTTATTATTTTTTGCCACGTATATTTGATTTCTATGGAAGGGGCAGTACCTACAGTTGCCCAGAAGGTGTCAGGCTTTCAATTTATATCACTTCTTTTTAAACACTTCACAAAAGCTGAGAGAAATTAGGATTACACCAGTGTCCCCTTTCTTCAGAGAGAGTTGGAGGTGCGGGGCAAAGGGGTTGTGGTAGGAATAAGCATGCATGAGAAAAAAGCACAGCTGACTGACTCAGTGTCAGTGATGGAAGAAGCTGTATTCCAAAGAGGTCTCGTGGTACAGAAGTGACAGTGACAGACCTTGGGCACTTTGGCTTGCTCTACTCCAGGGCACTGGATTTTCCCTTTTGCATTTGATTTGTAGAGATGAATTTTAGCAGCAAAATTGCAATCAGGATTGTCAGTTCACCGATATATTGTAGAGTTCAATGCTGGAGGGCTGCGTTGAACCATCTTTATTTTTTTTTCCCTTAAGACTGCCGGGAAATCATGCTGTCTCTGTAAATATAGGCATTTGTTCCCAATTCTTAGAGCCCATTGTATTCACAAACTCTCTGCATTATTGACTCTGCACTATTGCCACACAGTAGTGGCAATAGCGTAGTGAGAATGTGATGCTCATGAGAGAACAACCCTTAGTGCTAAGCACAGTCCATGTGTAGCAATGAGCTGGAGTGAGGCTCCCCAACTCACGTTGCACAGAAAATACTTCACCCAGGCTGCAAGATGCTAGTGGTTAGGACACTAGAGTCAGGACAGCTAGAGTCTGTTGCTGCCTCTGCCACTGTCTGGCTATGTGACCTTGGGTAGGCCCTCACACCTCTCCGGGCCCTTTCATCCAGGGCAGTAACCGGTTCTCCTGTTATGCTTCTCCAGGGGACTCTGGACCTTGGCACCAAACAGAACAGGTCACCAGCAATTCAGGACAGAATCAAAATGGCATCTTCACTTTGTGGCCAATTCCCAGTTGCCTGGTACCATTCAGTCCCTCCTTCATATGACATTTAGCAACAGAAATACTTCCCTGCTATTACAGTCTCTTCCTGAATGTCACTCATGCATGCCTTGTGGCAAACTTACAGGCTTTCCTGGTGTTGCAACACTGTAGGCAACCAGGGAGACGCAGAGAATGGCACGTTCATTCTTTCCAGGCACATTTAAATTTGGAATATATAGATAAAAAAAGGGATCTGAACTTTTGAGGGAAGCCAGGCCCTGGTGGAAAAATAACCAAGCTGAGTAGAAAACCCAGCTGTCAGTGTGAAAATAACCTTAATAAAACAGGGAAAGTGACACATCACCAGTAATTACTACCTTGGTTGGGCAGTAAGAGCTATTAATCACAGATGTGGGCCAGGGTTGCTGTAAAACCATCACTCTTGGTCTGTTGACCTTGCAACAGGCAAGGTGTAGAGCTAACAGAAACAGAGATCTGATGCCCCTGCCCCCGCTCTGCTGGCACCACTACAGAATGAATTTCCTTTTCGGTCCCAGGGTAAGTGGCTGTAGCAGTGCTTCTGCATTTTTCCTTCCCCAGCTATTTTTTGGGGGATATTGACAAAAAACACATTCCAAGATGGATTGCATTACCTTAAACACATCTTAAATAAAATCTATCACTATGCTGAACACCCCTATTGCACGTTCCTGCTTCCTAAATAATACGATATGCGGAATAACTCCCCCCACCCTCCTCCACTCCTAGCGCTACCTAATCAGGCTGGAATTTCATCACGGGCTGCTGGTGACATCACCAACCACAGATGTGGAGCTGGAGATGCTCAGAGATATTATTACAACCTTTATGAGCACTTGGGGTGCATAATTGCATGTAATACATGGTTAATAAAACCTGCTCAGTCTGTCTCTTGTTCCCATTGCAGATCTCCTTCTGCCCATATACATTGCTTATCCCACATTTTGAATCATCCCCAAAACCCTGTGCAACTGAGATGTATTTTCATGAATTCTCCTCTAGTTAGAAAGATGTTTTTTAAAAAAGACTTTAAGGATGCACGGGGCAGTATCGAAGAACCGCTGCACTTCTCAGCAGAGAGGCTATAACATGGAGAAGCAGGGAACTACCTGTCTTACCACCTAAAGGCAGCCATTTGGGAACAGTGAGGCATCTTGGCAGTTTGGGGAAAGCTATGCTAGCACTTTTTGTAACATCCCTAGTAAGAGAGTAAATGGGTCAAAGCTGCTCCTCAGGTCAGCACTGAAGTAGTTTCTGCTAAACATTTCCAACAGAATAACCCCTCCTGTTCAAGGACCCTCCTCTATGGAGAGATCTCATCTGTTTTTCAGTGCACAGGGGAGTTTCCTGGGAAAGGCCACTAACACCATGGAGCCCCTTTCCACAACTGAGATCAGACCTCCAGCTGCACATCTCCCTCCCAGATGACTTTCCCAACCCACTCCATTTGACCCAAAATGAAAAAAAAAAAATACTTCAGGGGGTTGGCTCACAAGCAAAAGAAATTAAAGGCTAGACTTTTGGGGCACTGACAGAAGTGGCATGCCATGCAATCCGCCCCTTGAAATCACTCTGTGCCCTGACAGAAGTGTAAGGCTGCAGAGTGCTTTAAAAACTCCCAATCACACAACAAATTCACCCTCATTACATGAGGGTCCAAAGGAAGGCACTCCAAAGTGGAGCACCTTCATTAACTTCTGTAAGCCTCTGGGCAAGAGCAGGGCTGGGCTGATGTAGCCCAGCCCTGCCCCTGGTACATCCTGCAGATGCAGGACAGGGTGGAAAGGGGAGGGAAAGGTGCTGTGAGCTGGGGTTTGGTCAGCCTGAGCTAGTGGCTATAAGGCCTCATGGGGGCTTTATTCCACCTGCCCCCATCCAGCTCAGGCTGGGCAAACCCCAGGCTGCAGCTCCCTCTCCTTCCTTCTCCCCCTCCCATCCTGCAGACAGCAGTGGAGCTGGGAGGACAGAGCTACGGGAGACAGCCTGTAGGCAGGCAGTTCCTCCACTGCATCAGCTCTGAAGTGGAGCTCAATTCTCCCCTCCCCCTATCCTCATGGACCCAACAGCAAATGTCTGTTGGGTTGGGGGAGCAGGGGGGAGAGAGGGGGGTTGGTCTAACTCCCTGGCACTTTCTGTGAAGCACTTTCTGTGACTTGGACGAGAGGGTAAAAAGCACCTGTTCAAATTTGCTGATGACACTAAGATGTGGGGGGATGTGGGCACGCTAGAAGGGAGGAATAAGCT
>NW_017729011.1:9654185-9655879 GCF_001723915.1 Gavialis gangeticus | reverse complement strand
AGGTTACAGGGGTGGGTGGATGAGAATAGGATGGGATTCAACACAGACAAGTGCAAGGTGATGCACCTTGGGAGGAAGAGCCAGCACCATACCTACAGGCTGGGGAACTCTCTTCTCATCAGTGCAGAGGCAGAAAAGGATCTTGGAGTCATCATTGATGCCAAGATGAACATGGGCCGGCAGTGTGGGGATGCAGTCAGGAAGGCCAACCGCACCTTGTTGTGCGTCCACAGATGCATCTCAGGCAGGTCCAAGGAGGGGATCCTCCCCCTCTATGCGACACTGGTCAGGCCGCAGTTGGAGTACTGCGTCCAGTTCTGGGCACTGCACTTCAAGAGGGATGTGGACAGCATGGAGAGAGTGCAGAGGAGGCCACTCGCATGATCAGGGGGCAGCAGGGCAGGCCCTATGAGGAGAGGCTACGGGAACTGAACCTGTTCAGCTTCCACAAGAGAAGGCTGAGGGGGATCTAGTGGCCTGTTACAAACTAGTCAGGGGGGACCAGCAGGCATTGGGGGAGTCCCTGTTCCCCCGAGCACTACCAGGAGTGACAAGAAATAACGGTCACAAGCTGGCAGAGGGTAGATTCAGACTAGATATCAGGAGGCACGACTTCACTGTCAGGGCGGCTAGGATCTGGGACTAACTTCTGAGAGAAGTGGTGCTGGCTCCTACCCTGGGGGTCTTTAAGACAAGGCTAGACAATCACCTTGCTGGGGTCGTTTGACCCCAGTACGTTTTCCTGCCCAGGCGGGGGGTTGAACTTGAAGATCTACAAGGTCCTTTCCAACCCTACTTCTATGATTCTAACAGGTTTAAACCTATATCTCTTACCTTTCGTAAGAGTGTGGTAACCATCAGATTGGTGTGCATTAATCAGAGTTGCTCCTGTTGACACTGTTCCACATTGTATACATCATTTAAATATCCATATGAGGAGGGGTTGGAACAGGTGTCCCTTCTCCTAGGAAGTACCCTAACCAAATGTCAGATACTTTTTCTGGCTCACTGATTACAGAAAGTAATTTTATACAAACTGAAACTTGAGCAAGAGGGATTGAGGAAAGCCCTGTCTGATTCCAAATAGTCTACCTGGGGGTTGTGGGTTCATTTTATCTCGTGTACATAAGAAAATTAAAGCCAAGTCTCTGATATATTATAATCCACATGCTATTGGTTAAAAGGGGTGGCACTAGCATTACTTTGTCAAACCCTTACAATCATTTTCAAGTTAAGATTGTTTGGTAAATTCATGAATAGTTCAGGGATAACCCAAAATCACAGATCTGGGAGAATTGGCTATTGCCAAAATAGATGTGTGAGACTCTTGATGTGTCACCTCAGACCTTCCCTAGTCTCATCCTAGCTCTTAGATTACAAGGTAAACATAGAAGAATCAAGCTTCTTTTAAACTAGGGACCAGTCCAAAAGTATCATAAAAACATAGTTTTAGGACACTTTGCACATACACACAAGCCCACCCCATGTTGAACTTTGCTATGCACAGTTTGGTTGCAGGTTGGAATCTGGGCCAGAATATCCTGTTTTCAATATCTAAGATATTTGTCTTAATACCAACAAAATAGGCAGTCATTCAGACATCTCATTTTGGATAGCCTTAAAAGAATTATAGTTTCCCTTGAGGTAGAAAACCAATTACAAGGGTTATTCTGTATTGATTCCCCCCCCCCCCC
>NW_017729011.1:9652704-9654067 GCF_001723915.1 Gavialis gangeticus | reverse complement strand
CCCCCCCCCCCCCATGATGCTTTATGCAGTTAGATTCATCTGAAAGAAAGCACTCTTTGAACTACAGTAAAATAGCAAAATTGACAATGACAGGAAAGGGACTAAGATTGGTTGAGGTTATTTCAGACATCCATTCTAATATCTATTGATGAAAGTCTTTTAGGTTGAATCCTCAGCTGGTGCAAAGAGGTGCGGTTTCACTGGAATCAGTGGAATGATACCCGCTTGCACCATCTGAAAAGCTGGCCCTCAGAATCAGAACAGATGTTTCTTGGCAGTAGAACTGAGAGTAAATTTTTGCTTTAAAATAATATTAATCCTTTTTTTAAAAGCAAAGCAGTATTTCGGGCACAGAACCACAAGAGCCAACTTAATAGACCAAGCTGATTGAGGGGACAAAGTGGACGAGAGCTTTCAGAAGAGGTCACCTCCCACAAGTGGGGCCAAGCATTGCTAAGAGTTTAGTTGCCATTGAGTCCCCTCAATAAGAAGTCAGAATTTCAAACAAATTATTTCAGTTTGTTGGTTCTGCCTTTAAGTATCACAAATGAGAGTTGTCAGGGGGCTGAGCACCTGACCTTTACATAGCTTGGTAGAGAGTTAACAGAATATAGTGTGGGTCCTTTTGTTTCTAAAATATTAGTTTTCTCAGTCCTCTAAGAAGCTTAGCGCAACCTCCAAGGTGTTAAGTACCTCTTGTGCATTGATCTTACTGGGTTCTGAAATTGCTTAGTGCTCACAGGATCGAAGCAAAGCTCTCAATGTTTGAAAGTGTTAGCCATCATCTTTAGGAAAATACCAAAATTGCAATTTCATGGATTTTTTGGAAATTGCAAAATCCGGCATTGTCTGTGAAATTGGGCAATGCCTGCAAAATCCAAGAAAAAAAACAGAAGAGACTAACTAAAAATAGAATGCTTGCTCCCCAGAGAGAGCCAGCAGTCCTCATGGCACTGCAGCTTGGCCAATTGGTAGTGAGGGGCAGGGCTGCATGATGAACAACCCTCACAACCAATCAGTGACAAGGGGTGGGGCCATATGACAGACAGACATTGCAACCAGTCAGTGGTGAGATGCAGCGCCATTGGGTCCCCTCAGCCAATTGTAGGCATGGGGGAGGGCCTGCTGCGATCAGTCCATGAAAATAGTATCTGGCTCCATGATCTCCCTGCAAAGTTGGCTGGCCACCTCTTCAAATTGGATAGACCCCTAGTCATCACCTTCCAGATGATACGGCCTGTAGGAAATTCATAGTTTCATAGTTTCATAGTTAGTAGGGTCGGAAGGGACCTGAGCAGATCATCAAGTCCGACCACCTGCCATGGCAGGAAAGAGTACTGGGGTCAAATGACCCCAGCAGAAA
>NW_017729011.1:9647415-9647704 GCF_001723915.1 Gavialis gangeticus | reverse complement strand
TTCATAGTTAGTAGGGTCGGAAGGGACCTGAGCAGATCATCAAGTCCGACCACCTGCCATGGCAGGAAAGAGTACTGGGGTCAAATGACCCCAGCAGAAATAAACTGATAGGGTGGTCCTTGTAGACCATATAGCTGCATCAAGCACCAAAACTGACAGGCTCAGAGAGATCAGGAAACCAAGATCTCAAGAGGATTTCCCTTTACTCACTCCTGCAAAGTGTCCAATCCAGCTGAGGAAGCCTATGTTTCTCATTAAGAAACTGCGGGACTGTGGTGTTGACACCTAC
>NW_017729011.1:9644168-9646447 GCF_001723915.1 Gavialis gangeticus | reverse complement strand
CTTCCGACCCTACTAACTATGAAACTATGAAACTATGTGACAATGTGAGAGAAGCTGTTTAGCTTCCAACTCAATTATAGACAAAATTAGGGGGGATTAATTCTTTAAATCAAATTGTAGCAGCTCCTTCTTTTTGGATTTGAAGTCTTCAGTTTAGTACTTCATGTGTGAGCCAAAATGGGAACTGTCACTCTTATAGTGAAGCTCCTTCTGCGGTATCTATCAGACAAATAGATTTTATTTTGAGCCAGAATCCTCCAGGTACAGCCTGTCTGCTGTATTTGGAGAACTAATATCTGGTTGCAAAGGCATCTGGCAGAATGAGTTATGGCCTTAACCCACCATCTCTCCCATAGGAACCACTGTCAGGTGCTCCAATTCAGAGCAGCCACTAGATTGATCTTTCATACACATTACTAGGGCCAGATCTTCTACAACTTGGGAATCACATGTCTTATGTCCCTTACACTCAACAGATCTTAATGCCAAAGAGAATTGGACTCTCAGATAATGTTACCTTCTACTTATATTGAACTATGATTTTGTAATTTTGTTCAAAAGGGAGTGAGATGCTGGAGAAGTACTGGTGAAGCTCCAGTGACTTCAGCTGAGGTATGCCTAATTTACATCACTTGAGGATCCAGCTCTTATAAAGAGCTATCTGCTAGTTGAGATTAATTTCCTAAATGCATTGGATTGTATTCATTAAAAACAATGACTTCATAGTAAAAGGCACTTTTGATTTTTGCATGAAATATTACAGGATGCCATTTTTGTAATTTGCTCCTCCTGACCCTCCTCCCCCCGCCCCCAATCATGATAATACAGTCTCCAAAGCACTGAAAAGCAGGGGGACATGGGCCAAGTGGAGGAGATGGAAAAGCAAGCATTGCCAGTAATACAAAATGCAGTCAAGGAAACAGCATTTGAGAGTGACTGTTGTACGATAGGGACCATTTATTTTTTTCCCTCATCAATCATATGGAGTGGGGAAGAGATAATATTTGCTGAAAATCTTAGGAACAACTTACTTTGAACCGGGCTCTGGGAAGAGTTTTGCCAGACTTGTAAATGTCTCTGTTTTTAATGTTTTAAATATTAAATACAAAACAAAATAAAAAAAAGAAAAACAGGAGGTTCATGTACATCAAAAGGCGGCCTTCTGACAGGTGGAAGAACTAGAAAATTTTCTTTTCAGCAGCTTACAAGGTTACCAGCTCTATCATTATTATGAATAATCTCTTACCATGGGCACACCCACATCATCCCAAATCTCTTTCTAAACACAGGCTTGGTTTCTTCCATACTATGTATCTGTCTTAAATATATTATTTTCAAAAAAGGAGTTGAAAATTTGAAAGCCACTGAAGGCATACATATTTATTTTTTCATATCACAACTATTCTTATTTCAAGAAAAGTTACCATTTCAAATATAAGAGCTGGGTTGGAAAGACTGTGACTATCAGTCACGTTGTAATGATTTAAAGCATTTAAAAGATATTCTTCTTTAAAAAATAAATCCTTCCACTTTCACAACCACTTTTTAGGAACTAGAATGTCAACAAAATGAACATTTGTTCCCATCCATAGCAATAAGCTGTTAGGTGCCACTATCTCATGGGCAAAAGTCTCTTATGATTTCAGAACAGGTTGTTGTGATCACAGGGTTCAATAAACAGAGGCATACCTGAAGAAGAAGGACTAAAGGAGTTTTATTGTGGAGCAGTAAGTAACCTTCCCACAGACCCTTTGTCCAGCTCTAGATAACTGACCCCCAGGGACCACCTCCCAACTCCAAACCTCCGTATCCTTCCAAGCAAAGAAGCATCTTCTATCACTACATTCATCCAATACACATCACAACCACACTGTTCAGCTTTGCTTTCTAACCTTATCTACCTTAAATTTATTAATTAAGAGAAGTATTATCCCATCACACCTAAATGTAGCTAGTGGTCTTAGATGAGAAGTCTCAGAGAGAAGGAAACCACGGAGCATGGATCCCCCCCTTTAGTGACAGTGGTAAAGAACAAGGACATTTATTAGAAGGGAAATGTGTATTATCTTTTCCTCTAATGGCCAAAAAGGTTCTAAGTTATCATGATTTCTACTGTCCAAACTGAGATACATTAAAGGGGCTTGATTTTCAGAGGTTAATTTTATGTGATCGTATTTATTTATCCTATTAGGAATCTAAGGGCATGTCCAGATGTGCATGGACGTTTGGTTCCCCGGGGACAACTAGCAGCAGTTGCACCTTGCACTGAAGCTACTTGA
>NW_017729011.1:9628117-9639168 GCF_001723915.1 Gavialis gangeticus | reverse complement strand
TACATTAAAGGGGCTTGATTTTCAGAGGTTAATTTTATGTGATCGTATTTATTTATCCTATTAGGAATCTAAGGGCATGTCCAGATGTGCATGGACGTTTGGTTCCCCGGGGACAACTAGCAGCAGTTGCACCTTGCACTGAAGCTACTTGACCCCAGGGAATGCCTGTGTCACACATGCTTTGGCATGCAGCAAGTTACCCTGGGGGCAGCAGCATTAGCTGGGGTCCTGGGGGCTTCTTGGGGCTGCAGCCAAGGCGAGCCTGCCAGGCAGAGCCCAGCTAGCAGCCACCGCTTGGCTGCAAGCAGCCTGGCTCTGCTTTTCAGCAGCACGTGCTGCCTGAAGAAACCCACAGGAAAAAAAAAATCTGTGGAAAAAAAACAAAACAGAGCAACACACACGGGCAGATCATCCAGTGCTCGTCTGGATGCGCCCCTTCAGTGCTGTCTACGTTTTTCTGTTTTGCTTCACTCCAGAGTTTTTGTTTTTTAACTAAATCCTATTCTTCCTCATTACTGGATAGAGACAAAGAAATTGTACATAGATCCTAACACCTTGCCAAAATGATCCCTGTGCAGCAGGGTTAAGGAACAATGATGGGGCAACATGCAATGAATTTTCCCTGTCACCTATTCTGTGATGAAAGATTACAGAAGTTTTCAAAGCTGCCCATCTTGTACTTTTTCTATCGCTTTACAATCCCAGTTCTTTTCCATTTGAATTGTAAGAATTATTATTGCTAAGAGTTAAACAACAGGAAAAAGATTTAATCACTAGGAGTAAGACAGTGCAGAAGACCCAGCCTGAGCGTCAATCAGGGTTGCTTCTCTCCATCTTGGATGGTGTGGGCTATTCAGGACTCTCATGGCTATGAGAACAGCATGTCGTCTGAGAACAGAAGGAAAACAAGGATGAGTATCTCTCCCCTAGGATAATCCAAAAACCCAGAAGTGTCCTGGATCCTAGACTGATTTCTGAGTCACTTCCATGTAGCAGGGAGGAGGAAGGCTAGATCTGAATGCAGAAAATGGAGAAAAGCATGTTATGTATTTAAAGATACATATCTTTGATTGTTGGGCCCTCTTGTTTGCTGTATCAGATAATTCCTCTTGTAACCTGGTGTTTCCTTTTACTTGCTTACTCTGTTTGACAGGGTTGAAAACCCTTTGTTTACCAGTATGACATGACTGATCCCGAATTGGAATCTAACCTTTCAGGAAATGCAGATTTCCTAGGCTTCATGAGCAAATTTCAGGGTCCTTAAGTTTACTTTATCCCATCATCCCATGTATAAACAATGATACTATAGGGCCTATTGAAGCCACTAAACATTTTTTGTGAAAGTTTACCAGTCGGGACATAGTATCTCCTCATCAGCTCTCATCCTTGATGATAATGATGATGATGATTAATTACTACTTTTATACACTGTTAAGTACCTGGAGAGTTACCAGTCTCTCCTGACTCTAAGTGTGTTGTTTGGCTTCTGAATCTAAACTGGTGACAGCTGACATAGACACTGATTGTCTATAGGACTTTGATTGAATACCCAAGGATTAAAACAGAAGCGGACACTTGGAAAGATTTGGCAGGGCAAAGTTCAGATGACAATGGATGCCCTATTTGACTCGGTCATTGCTGTAATCATGATCTGAGGCACAAACACCCCTCAGCACTCCCCAGAGGCAATGAATTGCAGAAGTTCCATGAAGAGTAGGATCAGGGACCTTCTGAAGGCAAAGATTTTTCTCATTATAAGGAGAACAGAATGGTAGACACACAGGTTAGAGAGGATATACATCATCCAACATGTGCCCCCTTTCTGATCTCTCCAGAGCCTATTTGGTCCATCTTGTTGCACATGTAGAGATACATCATTAATTGCCATTTAACAGCAGGCTGCTGTTAGACAGAGTCATGATCACTTTGCTTATGGGCTCAGCCCCAACTAGCACTTCGCACAACTGATTAGCAACCAAACAGATTCCAACACATGAAACTAAAGTAGCCAAAATAGTACTGCCTCCAGGAGGGGTCCAAAACACACAATATTGTTGCAAACAATGCCCACCCGCTCCTTTTAAATTATAGTGAGTGCCGTAGCAAAGTGGGGGGGTGAGCATCGCAACTGCCTTGGGCGCTGAAGCAAAGGGGCAGCAACAGGTGCTGTTCAGTCAGGGCAGAGCGCAGGACCGAGTTGCAAGTGGCTTGTTTGGGGGGTGCAGGGATGGGGAAGGGCAGCTCCTGCCTCTGCGTGCACTCCTGGGCAAGCATGGGGGGGCATGTGCCCCATGGATCTGTGCACGGGGCAAGGGCAGGCTACTGCTGTGGGCCTTGCCCCAGGCGCCAAATTTCCTTGCCATGGCACTGACTATAGTAGATCGTATATTCCTCAGGGAAGAGGGTGAGCAACATTTTACTCATCCCTACTTTGCATCTACTGATTAATGTTAGGCTTGGAGAGGTAACATTTTAATTTGTAAATGTAGCTAATTATTGATTTCTCTTTCCACTCTACAATTTTCATCATTAGTAATCTAAATGTACGTATGCTTAAAAATGTTATTCAGCATTTGTAGACAGTCAGCAGGTGTGCTGTGGCCATCCATAATCAGGGGCTCGTTATGGAATGTTCTGGAACGTGGCATTTTGAATTTATAATTCGTATTCAAGAGATTTTGTAATAGCGCCATTAATGCGGAAGTGAAAACAAATCAATAAAAAAACTTGTAAATAAAAATTAGTGGCATTTTTTTTTAAAATGTAAAGATAAATTTTATCTCACCAGACTTAAATAACACCCTTTTAATGCTATTCTTTAAATTATACAAAAAAATTTCACAAGAACAAAAATAAAAGCAAGGCATAGCCCTCACACAAAGCATTTCATCTATAGATCTCGCTCTTCTTTAAAATAAACAAGCATGTCCTTTTTCTCATTTTCCTGATTGGAAAGCTGAGGCAAAAAGGTGAAGTGAAGGGTCTAATCTCCAACAAGTAAAAGAAAACAAATACCTGAACTCTCTGTTTACTGGGGCTTGCTACCTCTGCTGGGGCATTGACAGACAATCACATACCTAGGTGTAATTTGCATCTATTTTGTACCGAACCATGATAGCTAATCAGGGGTAATAGTGGGGAATAGGCAGTTAATTACTGTACCTCACCAGTAGCTGGCAGGGGAGCAAGCTGAGATCATTTGTCATGAGTAATAAGATAAATACCTAGATAGATATGACTTGCTTCAATGGGATTTTACCCCTGATTCATTTAGGGATAATATTATATTGGATGGGATGAATTTGTCCTAGTTTAGAGGTTTACATTTTCTGATATTTTTTGGATTGATATCATGCTGTTTAACCTAGCAAAAAGCAGCATCTCTCCATGCCCTTGGTGTTTTCAAATGAGATATCTTCACATGTACTTTATACAGGCAGGCTGGGGGGGAAAAAGGATATTCTCTATATAGGCTGTGGTTTCCCCCATGCAGTAATGCAGACAGTTCTATTGTGTAATAGCAGCTGGTTTATAATAGCAACACTACATGCAGTTTTATGAGGGTAAATGTAAACGGAAGCCTATTTACAGGAAGCTGGTTTGGTTTTCCTTTCAGTACAAAGAAGTAAAGTCTTGGTTTTTTGATCTGAAGAGTTCAGTTGCAGGCCTCTGACAATGATGGTGTTTGTCTATTGTGGAAGTAGGAGGCACCTCCCAAAGGGGAATCCGAGAGTAGGGGCCCTGAGAAATCCCGCTTTTGGTACCTAAGCAAACCAGCATAGCCTGGTAAGACCTCACCATAGCTGGAGATGTCCTCTGCATCCTTGTAGTGATCGAGGCAGTGGCAGCTGATCAGCAAAGGAAGCTGGGGCCCTGATTTGTAAGTCCTTTCTCCCTCCATATTGGAAGATGCATGGGAGCCAGCTGTATAACCAAATGTCTAGCACAGGTGGAAAGAGGAGAGTTAGCAATGGGAGGATGAGACATAGAGTCGCACGGCTGAGGGAGTCTGGCAGCCACCGCTGGAATTGGTGGGTGGAGAATCTCCGTGACACAGGTGTTCAGAGGAATACCCGGCAACAGGTACCCAGGCCTGAGGAATAGGGGAGTGGAGAGAAGGCTCCAGGAAGCCCCTGCAGAGTTGAACCAAGAGAAGGAGGATCTCTCATTCTTAATCAGAGCCTGAGGAAGTGAGAAGACGTCTACCATATAAAGAATGGACAAGGAGTAAAGAGGCAAATCCAGGCTCTAAAGCATTAGGTCAGAGTAGTGGGGAGTGACTGGTGAAATTTGGACTGAATTATGTGGCGTGACCCACACCTCTGGAAAATGTGAGAACTTTGCTTGGTGAAGGGACCAAGCTCATGATGAACTGAGAGTGATTTGATGAGCCAATGCTATTAATTGGATGAACTGATTCTCTTAATGCTTAATGAATTATGAATAGTTTTGTTTTAATTGATTATCATTATTGGATCATCTGAAAGAATTAATTTGATGGATTGATTTTCTTGAGACCCAATGAATTGCATGTGGTTTTCTAATTTCATTCTATTATGGTCATGCGATTGCCCATTGGAATTGATTGGATGAACTGAGTTCCTTGGTTAACGTGATTGCCTAGTGGAATTAATTGATAGATGGAGTTCCTTGGTTACCAATGAATTGTGTACAACTTTGATGTCCTTGATCCTTATTTATTTATAAATTAACTGATTAAGTAAGTGAAAATGTCAATAGACCAAACAATGATCTGACTTGATGACATTCATTCTGAGATCCTACTGATAACGTTGAGTGAGCCAGCACTGTGGTTGCATCTCTTTGAGGAGAGAGGGTTGTCCTACACTATCATATCTGGCTGGTGTGTAGACAGGGTGTGAGGGGAGGTGAAGCCCCACGGAGCACCCTTGCACGTAACCAGAACGAGACTCCTATTGACTATCAGGAACCCTCCCAACAATTTACAAGAACAAAGTGTGGCAGGTGAGAGGAGGATCTGTTCCAGTGAGCAGGACATGTTGAGGATCAAGCTGTTGAACCCTAAGAGTAGACATTTCAGGGGCCTAAGCTCTCATTTATTGTGACACAGATCATACCTGCGGCACCGCTTACACTACACCTTGCCATACATCATTACAATGAAGAAATTGTTTACTACTACCTGAAATGGAAGACTGTGACTAAGTTAAAAGCACTGCTTCTAAAGATACTCTGGACTTTACTTGCAGATTTTCTACATGAAAGCCAGGTCTTAGCTGCTTAGCTGCAGAGATCACATCCCAAGCTACTATGATAAAGAAAAAGGATTCCCTCCCTTATCTGAAATTAATCTATATGTATAAATCTTCTACACAGTCATACCTTCCATTTAACTCTACCAACCATGACTATCCTGGCATGGGACCAAACCCCTTTAACTCCACATGATTCATGAAAGGGCACTTTTCTCACTAGCAAGTGGGAAGGGGATGGAGGAAGCTAAATAGGCTAATAAAAACTTGGGAGTACTTTTATGCCAAGATCCCACTCCTCCAGGACTTAGCACAACAAGTGGCAACACTGTTAAGAGGTTAACAGAAGATGGAAAGAATGTACCAAGTATGAAAAACTGGGAGGGTAGAGCATCTACAAGACAGCCTGGGAGTTTGGGAAAAATCCAGACTCCAACTAACTTCATGGTAATTAACAAATTGATTAACTCTTACCAACTTTTCTTCCAACCTTTCCTCCTCAGAAGCCTCAGATATTACCAAAAAGCTTTGCCATTGAACTCATTAATTTAATATTGATGAATGGGGTATAGGGATGAGGACTGGAATCATTACCTCCCTGCACCAGCAACAATTAGTAAGTCTGTGCAGGGTACTGTTAGCCAAACCATAGACCAAGTGCTACATAGTGCCACTTTGGCCCAGGCAGTGTTGGATGGCATTCCAGTCCACAGCAAGCCTAATAGAAACAAATTGGTGATACATATTTAATGTGGTAGCAGACTGGCTGTATGTGTAGTAATCGGTTTGTGGTATATGTGAGGGGTGTGCAAAATGGGTCATATTTGGTTCCGATTCAATTTGTTGATTCGGATCACTGTCCCTGATTCAATTCGGCCAAATCTGAATCTGAAGATTCAGTGCTGATTCAGAGAATCAGTGATTTGGACATAGACACAGCTTTAAATGTTTTTTCTACATACCTCAAGGTACCAGGTGCAGCTCATGAATGCCACAATGCTGGGGTGGATGAAGCATCCCACAGGAGCACGGGGGGGCCCCCCGCTTGCTCGGTGGTGAACCCAGAAGTACTTCTGGTCCACTTCCAGGTCCACCAGGGAATGCATGGGGCCCCCCTCTGTGCCCTCCAACTCAGTTATTGGCCACAGGGGGACCCTGGGTACTCCTCCCAGACCCAGGAGGCACCAGTCATTGAGTCAGGGGAGCACGGGTGTGGGGGGCCTGCGCACTTCCCGACAGACCCGGAAGTGCTTGTGGTCCACTTCTGGGTCTGCTGCCAAGCACGCTGGGGAGCCCCGATGCTTCTGTGGGATGCTCCATGAGCCCCAGCACAGCAGCATTCATGAGCCGCCTGCTACCTAGAGGTATGTAGAAAAAATATTTAAAGCTGTGTCTATGTCTGAATCACTGAATCTTTCTGAATCTCTCTGAATAGATTCGGAGGATTCTGATTTGATTCAGAGAGATTAAAGGGTCTCCTGATTCAATTTGGATTCAGAGATTCGGCCACCAAATCGGGCCGAATCAGATCAAGGACCAAAGCTTTGCACAGCCCTAGTACATGCCCTCGTTGTTTCAATAGGCATTGATAGATTTGTATGTGGAAGAAAGCTCTTCTGTCACCATCACTGAAAGACAGAGTAGAAATCCCTTCCTCCCTCTAAGAGTTCCAGAGGGGAAAACTATCTGACACTAAAGCCTGAGAAACAGAAACCTTCAGAGTAGCCTGTGAAGCCCCTCTTTTGTAGTGCAGCTCACAGCCTTGACCATCAGCTTCAGCCTATACACATTCAAATTGCTATGTGTAGAAGGCCCAGGGATATGGACTATGGGGAAATTAATGTTCCACTCATTCACTTTGAAAATATGCTCATTAGTAATTGCCCCATTTAGAGCAGGAGGGAAACAGAATGTTCTAATTACTGGCAGCAAAATGCTTCCCTAGTTGCAGATAAATATTGATATTGGCTTTGAGTCAGTTTACAAAAAAGAAATTGAAAGGAAAAAAACAGCTCAATTGATGCCTGGGGGGCTTTGAAGTTCTTTTTGAAAACATACTCTGTGACTGCCATTCTGGATGGTATCAGATCTTCCAGAGCTATCTATTATGAACAATTTGATAAGAGGAGTTCAGCCAATGAGTCCCTGTAGAATAGGGCTACAGATACTTTGTCACTTATCTGGCACACTGGATGATGCAGCACTTGAAAGGGTTGTGCAAATGTTTGTTATTGAATAGGATCTGAGAGCATTTTCAGGCCAGTTCACAAGGGTAGAGCACCATGTCTTGTTTTCACCTTTCAGGGTTCAGGCTTGTTTTGGATGAGGGGTGCTGGACAGGAGGTCAGGCCAAATCCAAAAGGAGGATGAAGGGAATGACATCATGTGCTTTCTCTGGGGGCCCTCGGTCAGAGGCTGACAGACTCTCACCCATGCTCTGTCATGCAGCTTTCATGGCCACACACACATACAGAAACTGGCCCACCAAAGATATTTTAAGTGGTATAGCATTTCCAGCTAATACATTCAGAAGAAAGAGTACGCTTCATCATATTAAACACTCTCAGGTTCACTTAACACATGGGTTGTGTTTGGAAAGCAGGCTGTTTTTCGTGCGTCAGATTTAGATTGATCCTTGACTCCCTCTGCCACTCCTTACATATCCATAACCTAGCTGGTTGTTCCTTTAGTTGCCTCTTTCTTATTCACAACTCGCTTTTCCCCCCACCCCTCTCCATCAGTGGGCATTTCATCCTAATAATTTGCTGAGGCCTAGGAGCACACACAAACAGAATTCATCTTCTTGCCTTCACTTGTGTCCACCTTCTCTCCTCCTTTTTTCATCTTGTGTGCCTTGCCCAGCCCATTGCTGCTCTTCTTATTCTCCTATACTTACTATTTTCTACCAAAGGGCATGTGTAGACAAAACAGGGGCCCTAAATTGAAGCGGTGGGTTTTAAAAAACACCGCTTCAATTTAGGGCTGATTAAACCCCCATGTCGTGCAAACACCCCGCTGACTTACCTGTCTCTCCGGTGGGGAGGCGAAGGCAAGTTGCCAGCGGGCAGAGAAGTCCCTGTGTTGAGGGAAGCGGGGGGGGGGCTGCTGCTTCCCTCTGTGGCAGTGGCACCCCCACCCCCCGGCAGCACCCGCCCACAGCCACCTGGCTTGGGCGGTCCTGGGGGACACTGCAGCCACGGAGCAAAGCACCAGGCCCCCATGCAGCTCAGGCAGGCAGGCAGGCTCTGAGGGGGGAGGGAGGGGGAAAATAAGGCTTGCCGCTTTTCTTAGGCAGACCTGCTTTCCCAGGCCGCTGCCAGGCTGCCCGCAGGGCTTCTTGCAGAGCCACAGAGCTGCATGGAGCCTGGTGCTTTGCTCCACAGCCTTAGGGGCAACAAACTGAAACTCCTCCAAGGAGTTTTAGTTTGCTATGCCCCAAGTCATTTAAAGCACAATATGCTGCTGAATTTCCTACAGTGGCTGGAATTAATGCATGATACACTGCCGTGGTGTGCAAACACTGACACCATTAAAGCAGCACAAAAGCATTTAGCCCACTTTAAAGCCTCTCATTTTGTATACACATGGCCTTTGTCATCTTCCAGTCTTGTTTCTTTTCTGACCCCTACTCTGCTTGGTCACAGCAGTCTCCACTTAGTCAAAAAGCCAAAGAATCACATCACCAAGGCATCTCAAGCAAGGCTAAGGATGTCATCCTCCCTTTCTACTCAGCTTTGGTGAGACTGCAGCTGAAGTTGTGTGTCCAGTTTTGGGTGCTGCACTTCAGGAAGGATGTGGAGAAGCTCTAGAGAGTCTAAAGGAGGGCCACGCAAATGATTACAGTCCTAGAAACCAGGTCATATGAGGAGAGGCTGAAAGACTTGGGACTTCTCAGCCTGGAGAAGAGAAGACTCAGAGGGGACTTGGTGGCAACCTATAAGTATATCAAGGGCATACATCAGGGCTTGGGGGAGCAGCTGTTCACCATGGCCCCCAGGGTTGATAAGAAATAATGGGCACAAGCTAACTGAGGATCACTTCAGGCTAGACAAAAGGCAAAAACTTCTTTACAAGTCAAGTGCCAAGGGTTTGGAACAGGCTTGTCCCAGAAGTGGTACAGTCACTGACCCTGGCGATCTTCAAAAAATGTCATCCTGCCCAATTTGCTGGGGTCATCTGATCCCAAGAGTCTTTCCTGCCCAAGTATAGGGGGGCTGGACGCAATGATGTGTAAGGTTCCTTCCAGCCCCTAACAACTATGAAACATTGGTTAAGGTTCTGAAAACAAATAGGCAGTGTAACTTCACCAACCAGAATAAGAGCCCTGACCTCTCTGGTTAACAAAAGGTAGTAGTTATTAACAACGTTAGCCTGAAGTCAAGCAGAAGGCCAGGTAGATTTGCAACTTATAAACTACGAAATCAGAAATAAACTTAACTGTGGCTTATGCATCTCTGATTTAGTTAGTTTGTAAGGTGAAAATCTACCATTAATAAATTCTGGTCAACAGCCAGATCACACTCTCCCCATGAATCTGATACCCTTACTAAAGCCTTAATCCAACAGTATGTATGTCTTTTTGTCTCAGACCAACACGGCTACCAAGTACATCCATGGAAGATGCCGAATTTCAGCCGATTTTGGATTTTAAACTTCATTGCAGAACAACAAGGAAGTTTTTTGGCCTCCCTGCCTGCTGTCTGACACCTCCGGGGAAGGAATTCTACCTGATCAACACATCAAAGAGCTACTCAACACAGCTCACAAAGACACTCATGGACCCAGAGGGACAGACTTCCATCTTCAGCTCCCTCTGTGCAAAAATGAAGTTTATTTCCTACCTATGGGGATTTTTTACCATCTTGTACCATGTACACTTTTCCCAGAGTCTGACAAAGGGACTTTGATCCTGAAAGCTTGCAGAAAAGGACAATTTTCTTGCCATTTTCCAGTTGGTCTAATAAAAGGTATCATTTTGGAACCAAGAGTTCTAGTTTTTTGTATGTCTTTTAATCCAACAGAACATTTAAGCACAGATGTCATTTTAAGCAACTGAATAGACCTCTTCATTTCAAGATTTAGAAACTGAGTTGGAAGGATAGATATGAAAATACATTTCAAACAAGGGAACAGAACATTCACCCTGACGTGTGTTTATAAACCCATAGCATTGACAGTATACTAAATCGCTCACTGGGTCTTGAAACAATATTCTGTGTAATGTTAACGTGTATTAGACAAATGAGTTCAGAAAAAAAAACACAGAACTGGCCTAAACTCCTAACAAAAGCCACAAACTGAACCCTAACCCTGAAGTCCTGGGTGTTCAGAGGTGTTCAGATGTTTTCTTCTCTCTCCCCAACACATTTTCATTATCATGAAAGGTCTTGAGTTCTTACTAGCAATGAAGGTAGATGTGGGCTTATATCATAGGGATATCTTGGCAATGCTTACCTATCTCAACAATAAGATCAATTGGTTTGATGCAACTTCCTGAAGCTAGTTGGAAACTTTCCATTCATCTCAATGGATTTTGGCCCTCTAAGAATCATAATATAAGCTGTTTTATGTGCTTATATATGTATGAAGAGTTTCAAGTGTTTTATTTGAACAAGACATTTGATTCTGTGAAACTGAAGCCATCACTACAAGGACTTTTCTATTTACCCACTTGAAAATTTTAATGTACAAGAATTTCCACTGATTAAATTAAAACTGGTTCTCTAACACCCTTATTATCTCACAAATCCATCAGGCAAACAGGATGCTCTGCCTCAAAATATTTCCCCTAATCATTTTAATCTTTTTTTTTTTTTT
>NW_017729011.1:9620165-9627873 GCF_001723915.1 Gavialis gangeticus | reverse complement strand
TTTTTTTTTTTTTTGAACTACACAGCCCAGATATGTTGAGGAGAAGACAGCATAACAGCAATTTGTGAGGCAGTATAGCCCAGTGAATAAGCCAGTTCTTAACAAGAACTCAAAAGATGTGTTTTTTTCCTGTTCTGCTACCTAACCTCAGGCACTTGTTTCCTCTTATCCTGTCCTCTGTTTTGTGCATTTAGGATATAAGTTTTCGTGATGGGGACTGTCTCTTGCTGTACATTTTCATAGATCGGTAAGGTCAGAAGGGACCATTACATTAAGCAATCTGTCATCCTGTGTAACACAAGCCACTGAGGTACCCCTACACAGAGCCAAACCTGTGCTAGGCTAATGGCCATCTTCCAGAGAGGCAGCCATTCTCAATCTGAAAACATCGAGAGATGAAAAATTCACTGTCTCTATTGTTAGTTTGTTCAATGGTTAGTCACCCTCGATGATAAAAGTGATCCTTTTTCTAATCTGAATTTGCTTCTAAATGTTGTTCTTGCTAGACTTTCCTGTATTAAATTAGAGGGTCCTTTTATGTACTGTGTATTATGTTCCTGAGAAAGTGCTTGTAACAACGTAGTCAGGTCACCTCTTGATTGTCTTTTTGATAAAGCTATAGGGTTGAGTTGTTTCTGAAGGCTCCATACTTGAAAAGGAAAGTGATCATCTTGGCTAAACTGCAAGATCTGTGGGAAGGATTTCAAATGTAGGCTGATAATTTTTGACAACTGAGTTTGCCCTGAAAGATGGATGAGGCTCTATTACTCAGAGCTGTCTTGCAGTCTGTACTTGTTAATCCTCTCTGTAGTTTGTTCTTCCGCTGGAACACCCTTTAATCTCTGGTATGCTCAACAGTCCCTCGTGGTATTTCTCTGCTCGTTACTTTTCACACTGATTCATTCTCCAAATTTGTCTTCAGACTGAAGTTAGAAATGCCTGATGTGGAAAGCGGAAAAAAGTTCCAAGCACTGTTTGTCTTACAAACTGCTGAGTGCTTGTGCTAATGAATGATTCCTGGTAGCATATTCAGCATGGGGAAATGGGACATGCAGGTTTCCCTCGCTTTATGCTGTACATGTGTTCCTGGAAAACAGCATATAACTCAAATTTGCATAAAAGGACCCCACTTTACAATATAACAAATAGGGATATGTTCCAAGACCTCGACTGTATTGACTCCCAGACTCACTTCTACCACTTCTACCAGACAATTTTGGTACTCACCAGCAGCAGACAGTACACACAAGCACAGGGCACTATCATAACGGGGACGGCAACTACAGAAACACGTCACAGACAACGAGCGAGGAGCACAGCTCCACACCGGAGCATATTAGCATATTCCCATGTGTCACACCAAATGGATTCATTCAATAGAATTTCTAATGCAACCCTACTAGATTGAGCCACGAGCAAAATGAGGAAGAAAATCCGCCAAAAAACATTTAAAAAACCCCAAAACCTCACCCTGGAGGATGAAAAGTGCTCTCTGTCCATAAGGTTGCTCTGCAGTCAGACTTCAACAGGAGGATTGGAGATATCCCCCAACACTGTAGCCTATAAACTAGAGAGTAGAGCACTTTTGTAGGAGATGAACTCCCCTCAGAAAGAAGGGAGAGAATAGGACCTCAAGTTTTCACATCCTGGTTGAGTGTTTTACCTACCAGAATGGTGTAAAAAAGGAGACAGGACCAGCAACTCCACCTCCCTCTGCCTTTTGAAAGAAAAAGGCAACCATGTTCAGATTCCAAAAGAAAGGCCAAAGCCCCCTATCTTCAGGAGAGGGCTCTGTGCAGCGTGGAGGTACTTATGATGCTGAAAGCAATGGGATTTAAGAGATGTGCGTGCCCTCAGTGTTTTCTATTGGCTGGCTCTAGACATCTCCCTGCTTGCTTTGAACCCCAGTCTGAAGTGTTGAACTCTTTCCATGTATTAAACATGGAGCCCAGTTATATATGGGTTCTGGATTCTACCCCGGGGGGAGACACCTATCAATTAGCCATTGCAATGCTCAGCACCGCACGGTCTAAGAGCTTTTTTTGGTTTCAGGACCCTCAGATGATTAATATGGGGGTAACTTTTCTTCACACCATGCCATGAAGATAAAGTTTGTTAATAATAGTGAGGTGATCAGGAACTGTAGGACTGAGAGGTAGAAGGCTGAGTGCTCTTCATTGGGTGGAAAACAGCAGAGCTTTGTTGACTTAAGAGATACTCTGTTGATTTATACTATCCTACCTCATATTTCTTCAAATCTTTGCATCTACAAATTGAGACAGACCATCCTGTAAGAGCGGGTAGCTGTGGGACAGAAATCTCACAAGAACCCAGAGGAACCCCAGCAAGACTCTGAAACTACAAGGCTAGCAGGGAAAACTGAACACAAGGGGGCGAAACTGTGATTTCTACAAATGCCAGCAAGTGTCTTTTAAGTCTTAAGCCATCTAAGTCACTTGAGTCATTCCTAAAGTCCCTCCTGCCTTTGGAAATTTAGTTATATATCTGTTCTGAGTCTAGCCATGTTCCATTTTACTGCCACATAAATACATGTGTGTGTTCATCAGGCTGGCTCCACAAGCTTTGCCTTAGACACTGTTGTGTGGAAAACTACTAAAGATTAAGAAATAGCTAATAAGAACCAACTGCTTTGATTGTCTTTTTTTTCCAGGTCCTTTGCTTTACTCATTAATGTCCAGATCTCTAATTGCTTGCAAATGGCATAGGAGAAGAACCTGGAAAAGGCAAGCCAACTGTCAGTGAATGAGATTCTCTCAAGTAAGAGGCAAAGATGTCTTTGATGATAACTTTTATAAGAGAAACTGCATATTTGGGGTAGAGTTAGGCAGTCTTTCAAATGGAAGGCATATTACCCAAAGAAATTGCTGCCTCTCACATAATTTCAGGACCATCATGGCTATAACATCACTCTAACACGACCATTTTCTTAAGCTGCATTTTCATATTGTGGCCTCTAGCTGGGGTGCTCCCCTGATGATTTTAAAAATTTCCTAGGGTTGTAATCCTCAGCTATGCTAAATTCACAGAAGTAGACCGAGAACAGAAACAGTTAAAAAAATAAAATGAAGCTAAACAAGGGAATGAGCACTTGATCCTACAAATCCTGATCAGTTCAAGTGATCCTGATGTAAGCAAGCACTTGTGTAAGTGAGGATGTAGAGTAATTTTTCACTGTTTTTGTGAATACAGATTGAGGGTGATTATAATTAATTAACCACTTTTGTATGATTAGGCCTCAGATTAACCATGCTATGCTAGCCCTACAAAAAAGCATTATGAACCAGTACGGAAGAAAAGATGTTTATGGATTATATCAGCATAGTCTGGCAAAAATACGGGGGTTTATGAAAACCAGCGTTAAAACCATATGCCACTTAAAGGCATCATGGGAAGAGATAAGACCCTGCCCATGTGTACGAGGCTAGTATATGACCCAGTGACAGCTGCAGCAGGATAAGATCAGTCTTGTTGTGATAAGACTATAGCAGAGGTGTTTTAACAGGGGCAGCTTCTAGATACATATGGGCAACGTTTGCCTTGTTATCTCAAGAAGCAGACATGTGCTGGTGGATGTAACTCTTCCTAGGAGCCAGGAAGCCTGGGTTCTGGATCTGGATCTGTCACTTGCAACAGCAATATATTGCACCAGTTTCAATTCCCACTCCTTGTCTGTCTCATGTATTTAAACAGAAGGCTCTTTGGGACAGGGACATTTGAGAGGGCCTAACACAATGGCATCAGCAGAGCTACTGATATACAAATAATAATAATGCAGCACTTTTGACAGCAGAAAGAAACTCGACTGAGAAACATTTTCTTTTATTTCCCCAATAACTTAAAAATGGGACAGTCCAGGTTTAATAACGCTAAACTAAAATTCACCATATGGGAGCTTGTGCCCCTTCTCTAGAATTGTCCAACTATCTATTGTCTGCTTTTTGTATTCTCAGGCAGACCTATATGAACAGCTGCCATGTTGTATGAATCTAGGAAGTGGCATTAAAGGGACTTCACTGGATATTTGCTAAGCTAGCCAGCCCTGCCTAAGCCTCAGGTTTGTAATGTGTAGACAATTGAATTAGCTCAATTCTTTTATTCCTGACCCTGCATCTTATCCTCCCTTAAATCAGACCCTCTCAATCTCTAATTTGGTTAATACATCTTTTCGGGGCCAGTCGCCACTTTTCCTATATAAAGATAAGTGAGATCATCCAGGATTTTTCTTCTTTGCTTTCCCATGATGGCACTATCTCACTCCACCTCTGCTTATGACCATTTGCTGCTTCATGATTAGCTACTTGTTCTAACTTCCCTCAGCAGGGTGAGGAAAATCTTCCCAATCTATCTGGACATTCTGGAGTCTTCCACATATGCCAGCTTTGTTTAGGGCATTGTTCAAAATCATCATTTTGTGACAAGTCAGATAAACTGGACCATAAGCCTGCTTCTGTCTTTCCTGGTCCTCAGATTGCTTGTTTGGAGTTCCACAAATCCTTTGTCATTGTTGTAAGGGGTGGGGAGGGGAAGTAGGGATTACAGCAGAGCATACCTCAGTTCACTTCCAGATCCTGTTTTCTACCATGTAATAGGGATAATAACAGATATCCATCTTTAAAAAGGTGTTAAGTAGCTTGAAGTCTGGAGAGAAAATAATTTTGTTTCCAGGTTTAGCCTATGGAACCAGGGGTCAAAGTGCAACACAAAAATGCCAAATTATATTACTTCTACTCCTTCCCAATATTTCATCTTGAAGTATTGAGAGTACTTATATGGTCCCTTCTCACCATAGCACTGTACAATCATTAGTGTATATATGCTCATACTGCTCCTTTTTAAGTAGGGGGGGTACCATTATCTCCATTTAATTCGTGGGGAACTAAAGTTAAGACCCTCAAAGGTATTTAGATCCTTCACTCCAACAGATTTGAGGATCTGGATCCAAGTGGCTTGCTCAGAGACACAAGAGAAGTCTGTGATATAGCAGGGACTTAAATCCATGTTGCCAGCTATTACTCTAGCACTACATTCTTAGCACTACAGCTGTTACCAGGGATTTCTAGAAAAGGAAAACCACAGTGTATATTTGTCATGAGAACTGAGAGTAGTAAAAAAAAAAAAATAGCAAAGCATTCCTAGATTATTAACAGGGATATTTCCTTGATTCTTTTAGCCCTCCCAAAAAAGCAATTCCCCCTTCCCTGATATTTTTTCTTCAGTAATATATGTACATTTTGTTTCAAATTTCTAGATTTTTAAAATAATAATAAAAAAAAATTGACCAGCACAGAGGTTGGTTAAAATACCAGCTTCATAGAAGCAGAAGCATGGTGGTGATGGGAGGGGAGAGGGTTGGGGGCTGGCAATTTGGTGTAAACTTTATTTAATGTTTTCCTGTATTCAGTAGTGAAATGTTATGTTGTCAAAATTCTAACTTTCAAACAGCAAATCCTATTATGCTTTAGGTTGAAATTTAAATGCTTTTTCACCCTGCATTTCAGGACTTAAACTAGTAGTTTAGTTACTTTTATGCAGTCAAGTGGTCAGAATGCATGTAGGCTAGGGACAGACATTACACATAAACTGGTTTAAGTGATCAGAAATTGGTTTAAACCTGTAACAGCACAGACATGCAGTGCACATAAACCAGTTTCAAAATGGCCAAAACTGATTTGAGATAAACCTGGTTGAATGTTGTATGAGACTTAATTGATTGAACTCAAATTGGTTTATACAATGTCTATCCCTGACCCCTTTATGGTTTCACTTAAACCAGAGTCCCCCAGCATCCCAGCATGCTCTCTGGGCTGGGCTCTCTGCTCCAGTGGAGCAGGGCTGGCCCCGCCCCTCTGCTCCCCAGCTGGAGCAGGAACAAGCAGGGACATGAAAGGGTGGGAGTCTGGCCAGAGAGGGGTTTCATTCCCCCCTCCCTGTCTCACCAGCAGGGACTCAAGCCAGGTCTGCTGGGTACTGCCACCTCGCTGCTGCAGGGCTGGCATGGCCCCTGAGGAAGATGGGGAAGGGATGAAGGATATTCCACCCTGTACTCCACTGCCCCTCAGGGACCGCAGCTGGGTCTGCCTACCCTGACTGCCAGTGCTCACTCCCTGCTTGGGGCAAGCGGCGGAATAAGCCCCCTCCCCCTGATGCTGGTGAGAGGGGAAATAAACCCCATCCATGCCCCCTGCATAAGGGGCCTGCCGGCCAGTGTCTGGACAAACCCCTGCATGGCCACTTCAGCAGCTAGGGGGCAGGACGCTTGATGGGTGCAGCAGCCCCTGACAGTGTCAGGGAGGGTGATCCCCTTCCCTGTGGGTGGCCTCACTGCAGGGTAGGCCACAGCTTCTGCCAGGTCATTGCTGCTGCTACCACTGTTCAGCATGGGTGGCTGGTCCAGAGCAAACATGGGGTGGACCAGGATTGGGGCTGTGTGCATGGGCTCTGGCTGGTCAGGAGCTGGTCCACTCCACCAGGATGAGTCTGGACCGGGTGCAGGGCAGGCCGGGGTGGGGCTATATGCATGGATCCCCGCCAATACCACAGGGCTGGGACCAGCAGCAGTGGCAACAGGAAGGAGCTGCCACTGCCTGGGTTGCCTAGAAAGGCAGCCCTGCTGTGGAACTGCCCCAGCCCCTCTGTGTGCCCACGGGGCAGCAGGATGCACTACAGGCCAGACAGCACCTGGGCCAGGCAGGATGAAGGGACCTGCCGCGGGCCAGAAAAAGTCCCTCTATGGGATGGATCCAGCCCATGGGCTGTATTTTGCCCACCACTGGATTAAATGCTCATGAGCAACCTCTGTGTTCTGCACTGTGACCTTGCATACTTTATCTGCCTTCTGGAAAGGAAAGCGGCACTAAAGGCTGCTCAAGTTAGACAAGCATAAGCATCTAAGAAAGAAATTCCTCAGAAAATCTAAGAACATAAGAAGTGCCATACTCAGTCAGACCAATGATCCATCCAGCCCAGTATTCTGCCTCCAACAGTGGCAGGGGCGGATACTTGAGAGGGACAGCATTGAACCAGGTTTATGTCGAATGATTAATTTCTTCTCCATTACTCACCATCATTGGTTTAGAGATGTCAGAACATCTCTGACTCTTCTAACTAATAGCTACTAATGGATCTATTAGCTACTAATGTCCCGCTACGGGACAGGGAGGTCTGGGTGAAGGAGATCCCCTGCCCTCCATAAATGCTGACTTTGTGAAGGAACATCTTGAGAAGCTGGATACCTTCAAGTCAGCTAGCCCTGACAATCTACACCCCAGGGTACTCAAGGAGCTGGCGAGTGTCATAGCCCAGCCCCTGGCACGGATCTTTGAAAACTCCTGGCGCTCTGGTATAGTGCCCGAAGACTGGAAGAAGGCCAATGTAGTGCCTATCTTCAGGAAAGAGAGGAAAGTGGATCTGGCTAACTATAGGCCCATTAGCCTGACTTCTATCCTGGGGAAGATCTTAGAAAAGTTTATTAAAGAGGCCATCCTTAATGGACTGGCCGACACCAACTTCCTAAGGGATAGCCAGCATGGGTTTGTTGCGGGTAGGTCTTGCTTGACCAATCTTATTTCCTTTTACAACCAGGTGACCTATCACCTGGACAAGGGAGATGAGATTGATGTCATATATCTTGACTTCAAAAAAGCCTTCGATCTGGTATCCCATGATCACCTCTTGGTGAAACTGGCCA
>NW_017729011.1:9590201-9615165 GCF_001723915.1 Gavialis gangeticus | reverse complement strand
CTTATCTTGCTGGGATCCTATAACCCCAGCTGACTTCCTGCCCTTTGGGTGGGGGGCTGGACTGGATGATCTTCCAAGGTCCCTTCCAGCCCTAATGTCTATGAAATCTATGAAATCTATCCTCCATGACTTTGTCTAGTTCATTTTTGAACCTGGTAACACTATCTGTCTCTACAACCTCCTGCAGCAATAAGTTCTGCAAGGTAAGTACACACCGTGCATGTCTATACGAGACCCTACTGCACATTAGGGAGGCAGGCAAAAACCATGCTAATGCACTCATGCACAGTAGAATTAGCCTACTGTGCATTAGTGTCACAAAAAATTGTGCCCCAGTGCTACTGTGCAGTAGCACCAATTACAGCACATTATGTTTAGTACCTGTTATTACAGGTACTAAAGTTAATGCACCATAATTACAGTGCATTAATGAACATGTAGACCCATCCACTGTAAAAAACACCTTAATAAAGGTGGCACTATAGTTATCTGTTCCTTCTCACAATAAAACAAAATGGACAATGGCTCTCCGGTCAGCCAACCTGTAAAGAGAACGTCTTCCATTAGAAGTTGGGAGAATTCCTCTTCCCAAAATGAAATGTGCTGTATGCTCCCTACTAATCTCAAGGTCTGAACACAGAGGCAGCTTTGTATTTGCTCATGCCTTGATGTCCAGCAGTAGCTTTCTTTTTTTTAGGTGACAAAAAATGAAAATCAAGTTAGTTAACTTATTGTTCATATTTCACTGGTAAACCAGAAATGAAGAACAGGGTGATGAATGATGCTCCTTATGAGTTTTCATAGCCTGCAATGCCTCCCACTCATGCAATATTCCACGTGGCTGGATACATCACAGATGTCTCTCACAGTGTGTAACTACATGGCTCAGAAGTATAGGTGTATTGTTTTACTTGAATCTTCCTTTTGAGGACCAGGTTTCCTTGCTGTTCTATTTGCTTTATCACTTCGAGTACCCCTGTTTAAGAACAGCATTCCCCAAATTCCCTGTGTTTTGATTGCTGGCTTCAAGCTTTTCTTTGCTCTTTTTAGTGAGTCCTTATAGAAAATTAGAAGATATAACCCAGTGGAGTGCTGAGTGCCTCCTATAACATGTTGATATCCCTTAACTTCCATTTAATACAAGGGAAGGGAACTAGTACTATAAAAGATGCATCCATGTTTAGGGTGCTATAAAAAAACCTAGGAGGGTGGAGAAACACTGGAACAGGTTACCTAGAGAGGCGGTGGAATCTCCATCCTTGGGGGTTTTAAGGCCTGGTTCGACAAAGCCCTGGCTGGGATGATCTAGTTGGAGACGGTCCTGCTTTGAGCAGGGGGTTGGACTAGATGTGACCTCCTGAGGTCCCTTCCAACCATCATTGTCTATGAGTCTAAAAGATAATAATAATGAGACACAGGTGACACAAGTAGTGCAATATCTGCACTGCTCCAGAACTCTGCCCTCATTCAGTGGCCCATCCTCACTGTCTGCTGGACATGGCAGTCCCCCCAACCTTCTAAAAGAAAATCCTTGGCATCATTTTATTCATAGGAACCAAGTACTGATTTAAGGATTAAGGTCTTAATTATGGCACATTAGCAGCCAGAAGAAGCTGTTCTTCCAGGATCATACATAATGATTTTCATGGCTGTTGTTCAAAATGTGGCACATTCCCTTACAGTGCTGACAGCTGCTAATGAAACAGGGAAACACTGTGCTAGCAGGTCCATTAACATCACCAGCCAGAACGCAGGCGATCCCTGCCTTTGGAAGATAGAGCTCAGCATCTGACATCTGTACTCCTGGATGAGCATCTAGGAATACACAAGAGCCTCATTTAGGCAGGAAATGGGATCCACTGCCAATAGCTTCTTCATGTGTCGATGACTGTGGAGATGGAAAGAAAGATTTCATTCGGCTGCCCGCTGCTGAATAGTTCCACTTTAGTTCAAAAATCAGTGCAGAAAACTTGGTCTTCAGAAAACTAATAGGGCAACTGAGTGGAAGAGAAGACTGAAGAGACCTCAGCTTTCTATTCCTGTCTGAATATAGGCATGCTTGAACTGAGTTTCTCACACAAATACTTTCAGAGAATGAACTCTATCCACCTGTCTTTCTATCATGTACCTCATCATCATCATATCTGAATTGAAGTCACCGAAGAAGGTAGGTCTTCCTACCCAAAAGAAAACTCATTTCTACTCATGACTGAATCAGCATTTCAGACTTAGCACCCAAATACCATCTTCTATGGTCACACTGACAAAATTACTGCCCATTATTGGTGGTCAGATACCAAACTCAATGGACATCCCTGTGAGCCTATACTTACTTAACTCCTATAAAAGCACAGAAGTTGGCAGCAGTGTTTCTGCCAATGCCTCAGGATTGGTAGCTCTAAATTCCTCAAATTCCTCCATGAATAAATACCTAATCCCCCTCCATCATCACGTCCCATCCCCTGTTGAGATCACCTACATCCCTCTTCCCCATGCCCCCTTTGCTCAGCAAGGAAGAGGCTAAGGGGCCCCTTTCCAGTTCTACAGCTCCCTGACATTGTATATTCCATTGCAATGAGCTGTATCAGTTGGCAGGAGCTGATAATAAATAAAAGCTCTGCCTTATCCACTGTAGGAGTGGCCAGGTACATAGTAAGAACAGGTTGGGGGGAGGCATACTCAGTATTGCCAACCCCACTGTGTCAAAAATCAAGAGATTTGGTATGTAAATCATGAGATTCTCTGTATTAACCCTATCTCCCCCTGGCTCCTTGCACATGCACCCTGCGCAGCACCCCCCCTCCCCCATTGCAGCCCTGGGCTTGGTACTGACCTGGCAGGGTTCCCTGCACACATTTCCCCCCACATCCCCCCTGGGGCTGGGCCCCACTCAGGCTCTGCTTCCACCCAGGCTCCTGGGGACTCTGCAGCTGGTTCAGGCCCGGTTGGGGCCAGAAGAAAAAAATCCCGAGATTTGAGAGTTCTAGCATGAGATCATGGGTCAGACTTAATTTTACTTAGAAATCATGACTCTCATGATCATTGTGTGAGAGTTTGCATTACTGAATGCTGTAGGTGCAGAAGTGAATCAGCCAACAGGTTTGCAAATAGCAGTGTCATTACATGCCTAGCTGGAATCAGTACATTCCCTTTTCTGAACTGACAGATGGCCTTTTGCTCTTTCTGTTAAACCCTGACTGACCTTGCCAGTGGAAGAAGCACAAACCCAAACCCTTCACAGGCTCTATCCATCTATTACTTTCAGACACCATTAGGTCATCTAATGAATTAGATGGTTGAATTAAAGAAAAACTTGCTGCATCAGTCAAAGTCCGGTGCTTTACTTTTGCTCATTACTAGCCAGGCAGGCCTCCACATATTCTGGTAGTTCAACAAGTGAATAAAACAAGGAGACTGAAAAATACTGAGGGGTAAAGGAAGAGAGCAATGAAATAGTAAACTTAAAAGAGGATGAAGGAGAGAAGCAAAGGGGAAGCCTGATGAGGAAAATAGGGAAGAAAGTGGAGAGTCAAGGGGAAACAGTGAGAGAAAATGAGACACTGTCTTTGCCTGGAGACCTACCATAGATTTAGATTTCACTGTAAAAAGAAGGAGTCAATGGCTGGCCATGAGCCTTACCTTGGCAGCCTCTCCACTTGTGATCTCATGACCAGCATCTGTCAGCAATTTTCAAGAGGAACCATTAGAAATCCAAATGTTTAACAGTTTGTCTTGGCCCCTTGAAATCCTACCACCCCCATCAGCTACTGAAAAAAAGATGAGGGGGATGGTGGTCAGGAGAGGGTGGGAGAAGGAAGAATTAAAGGAAACCAAAATGGCACTTATGAGATTGAATGCATGCTCTCCTCTCCCTCCCCCTTTTCTCTCTTGCTTATACATCACATTTGTGAAAGTGATATATGGATGATGGTTTTGGCCTCTCTTCTGTATGTTCTAACATCCATGACACTGCTAACAAGGAGGAGAGCCCCTGACTAACTGGAAGTTCCTTATGAGAAGGCTCCGACAGTCTGCGCTGGGGAGCCTTCCCAACAGCAGCGTGGGCTGAGATTTACAGTAGTTTGCAAAGCAAATTGTTCCTGATGTTCTCTGTGCAGAATGTGTTCTGGCCTTCTTGCATATAAATCCAGCAGAAAGAGAGAAGTGGCATTTCCCAGAAGAAATCATGTGGCCACCACTAGAGGATTTATTTCATCTGTCCTTCTACCAAAATTGCTAAATAGGCAACCACAATGAGGGTGAAAAAAAAGAACAGTTTCTCAGAGCATCTTGCCAAGTCTGGCCCTCTGCTGTCTTTCCAAGTTAGCCCTAGAGACATAGGAGCCTGTATTAAATACTTATAGAGACTGTTCTACTTTTGCGCTGATAGTATACTGGTGTAACAAGGCTGACTGCAGTGGAGGAAATCATTCAAGCAGGGCTTGAAAGCAATACCTGCAGTGCCAAAAGCATAAACCAGTGTTGTTCGTGCTAAAAGATTGTCTTCTTCAACTGGCGACTGGAAAAATATTGTTATCTACTTCTGTGAGTGGTTTCCTAGATGCAAATGAAGAGCTACATTTCCCGTGTGGGTTTCATTATGAGAATCATCCTTGAGTTCGAGGGACCGCCAACAACATTATAAGAATCTAATCCCTGGACTTGTCATGCCAGGAGGACTGGGAGCCCACTCCAGCAGCCCTGACAGTTAGCACGCAAGAGTTCAAAAGAACATTAAAGGCAGTTCAGATCCAAGTCCAAACTCTGCAGCTACCCCTACCTCCATAGTAGGCACAACCAACATATTGCAAATTTTGGGGGAGATTGGCTATTTCAGCTCTGTGGTTTGGGCAATTTTGCCATGGAGACTTACTCATGGGAAATTAAAGTCAGGTTACCTAGTTGTTTCAGGTCAATTAGATTGTGAGGTCACTCAGCAGCGTCCCAGGCTTATTTCTGACACTGAAAAGATCCAATAGGCCACAGCTCCCTGCTGCCCCATGGTTATTGAATTAAATACTTTTAAAATCCTGTTAATGCCATAAAAGCACAGAACATGGGACTCGAAGTGACCTCCTAACTTATCATGTTTAAACCCTTGTTACCGTAAGGAATGATGTTCTATAATCCCATTCTCTTTGACAGGCTAAGGAAGTTGAAGGGTGATCCCTTATATCCCGTCCGTTAGATTCTTAACTTCCCCAGCTCTGTGTCCTTCCTAACCCCATGGGGATTAGAGGGTCAGGTCAGGCTTCCAAGCTGACATCCTAGAGATGCAGGGAGCTTCACCTGGAGCTCCAGTTCAAGCCTTCCTATTAATATAATGGCAACCACTGCTGGCAGTCACTCACAGCAGTCCCTTTCAATTTTAATGAGACTTAAACAATAATGATATGCAGATCAGGAAGTTCCCAGGTAGGCTGCCTCTCTATCCGTTCAGGGATTTGGAAAAGTATCCATCCAGAATGCAGAGAGACGACCTTCGAATAACTCAGTCACACGGATCAAACTCCTAGGAAGAGCCCTGGTCTAGAATCCCTTGAAAAACTCAAGATGCACAATAACCATCATTAAGGAGTCTGGGTAGACTAACCAGGGACATATTTCTTGCTCTTTGTTTACTTTACAGTCTCTGAAGCCCTTTCACAGAGAACAGTTAATGAGTTTTTCAGATATCTTCGACTCTTGAATTATGTGCAAACACAATGTGACTTTCACCATTCAGAAGCCAGCCTTTCATAGCCAAAATGCCAGAAGGTAACAGGAACACAGCATAACATTTACTTTTATATAATGCTTGTCACCTGAAAGATGCTGCAAGTCCTTTAAGATATACCAGTGCTGTACTTATTTCATAGGGTTACCAAGGTGGATGTTAAATACCCAGCACACTACTGGCATTTTGTTTCAGCTTCATCTACTGCTGAGGCTTAGCCAAAACTCTGGGCCTGAAGAATGTTTGGAGAACTGTAGATGCAGAGCCAAATTCAAAATATTGTGGCCACATCACTACATCTAGACGCTTGGCTTTCTAGGTACCTTTAACAATGTCTATGTAGAGATGTCTGGATCTGGCATATGTTACACTTGGGTGTATATCTGGGCCTGAATTTCATTACTTGGGAATGCCAATTGTTTTACTGTTGCTAAGTTTTACCTTTCACCTTATAACCCTTTAATCACAAAAACAAACAAACAAACAAAAACCCAAATCTTTACACTGGGAGCTGTGGATTGTAACATCTGCCTGAACAGACATCTTAACAAGGACAGACATCAATAAGCATCTTATCTAAACTCTGTCATCTCCCATAGTATTTCAACTACCTACATTCCCCTGTTGTAGGATTAGTAGTGTGTAACTATATATACGACTTTGCCAGATACTTTTAGTTCAAAGGTGATGGTGCTACCAATAAAGAAAGAAAATTGTGCATGTCTGGTTAGCTATAAAAAAGATGGATGATGGACATTAAAATGAAATGCGGGAGCTTGGCTCCATGTCCAGCAGTGGTTCAGATCCAAATAAGTCTAGATATCTGTAGAGAAACTACACAGGACACAATCTTCTGAATGCTACAGCCAACAACTTTCACATTCATTTGTTTCTTTTTTCAGCCAGGTCAGTCTGGCTTTTCTTAACTGCCTCAGAAGCGCTTGATTCATTTTGTTCTTTTATTCCCCATTTTTGTAAGTGTCTGAAATCCCAAACTGACCTGATGGTGGAATCAAAAACTCTTATTTGATATTTGAGTATCTTTTCTTGTGGGGCTTCCAACCAATTTAGACACAAGACTTCCAGGAAATCATAACAGAGCTCCTTCCCTTGACTCAAAGAGCCTGCCAGATAGGTTGTGTATAAACATTCACATTTCTTGGGTGCAGAAAATCATTTTCAAAGTCTCCAGAAATTCAGTTTGGGGAAGGAAGTTTGAGGCCTTGTGAAGTCTGCCTCTCACTAGCTGTTGCACAAAAACCTTAGCTGGCCTATTTTCACAAATAAAGCAACACTGATTATACCACAGATTTGGCCCATCTTGCCTTTCCCATAGTATCTCTCAAAACTTTGTAAACAGACTGCGTATATAAAATTGTTACCTTCCTGTCTTTGTCACTGAAAGCCTACAGTCAGTACCTGGACAGTTTATAGAGGGTTTGTTTTGTTTTTTACGATAAATAAGCATGTCCCTCTTTGGAGTCTGTTATGTGTTTTATGCCTCCCAGCCACCTCTCTCTGTAATCAGTTCAGAAGAGAACCTATCTGGATGATGCTGTCAGGCTTCTTAAAGCAAAAATAACAACTAATTCAAAGCAGAAGATAAAGTAGTTCACTTTGAAATGTTAATTATTTTCCCCCCTTTAATGCTGCAAAAAATATGAATATGTGTGCATGTATTCAGCAGCGCCAGGCATTTACTATTCTTTGTCTGGAGGAACTGAACAATTTCTCTGGAATCTCTTCACCACCTCCCCATTAGAATCACTTAATGCAAATTTTACAATGAATCAAATATCCCTCTAATTACACCAATCCCAAACAATAGGCTTAAAGAACAGTACAAAATGTAAAGCCTGGAACTGGAAACATTGGACAGAACAATGTGTTTGCACTGCACATGCCAAGGCACTGAATGAGATTCAAGAAAACCAGGTGTTTCCTTAGCCATGACTATTAGTGTAAATATCACCAGTTCGTCTCCAGCAGAAAAATAAGTGTTTTGTCCTAATGGAGGTGACACTGTTGGATGTCATATTGTCTGGAGCTTTTGGCTTTCCTATGAACCTTAAGGGGAGGTTTTCTAAAGAGAAATGCAGCGGACAGCAATAGGGAGTTGGTTTTACATTTGTATATAATCCTGATGTTAGAAAACCAAATACAGGTCTGGTGGGGAGTTTTTTCTAACATCCTTTTCAAAACATTGAGAAGGTGTAAAAAAAGGTCCAGACATTATTTGAATGCTGGAGAAAATATCCTACAGTGAGAGATGTAAAGAGTTCAATATCTATTTTTTGCTTGTAAAAATTAAACAGACAATTTGAATATAGTGGGGAAAGAAGTGGGTACTAAGAGGCTCTTCAGTCCAGCAGAAGAAAGCACAAAGAAGAACTAACAGTCAGAAGCTGAAGGCAGACACATTCAATCAGACGAACATTGCAGACAGACAGACAACCCGGTACCTTCCTTCTCAACAGATGTTTATTACCCATTTTAACAAACTACCAAGGGACCTAGAGGACTCTCCATTTCCTTATGTGGTCTAATTATAATCAGATGCTTTTTTGGAACCCATGCGTTAGCCAAGTACCCACTGTGCTTTTGTCAGAGAAGTTGTTGGGCTTGGTACAAGGATAAGACCGTTAAATGGAAAACCCTGGGGCATAGGATGTCAGATGTTTTATGATTAGTTAAACTTCTCTGGATCCAGGAATCTCATTTCTCATTGCCCATTTTAGTTCCATTGTCTGAATGCTATTATCTTCTTGATAGACTAGAAAAATCAGCTATTTTTCACATCCATAGCCATTATGGAGTCTTTTTGTATTGTTGATAATTGAAGCAACAGAATGTCACTAAACAGCTTTTCAATCACCATATACCACCTATGGCAGTCTTAAATAAGGAAAGCATGCACCCTTCAGCCTCAGACTTCAGGGGTATGTCAGTACCCAGGTTGGCTCAGCCACCCTGAGAGAAAGAAAGCCAAATTAACAGGCCTTCATTAGTGTTGCATTCACCTACATAAGTTGCTTTGACTTTTGTAGTCGTCCCATTGTTCTTTGTAGAGCTGCTCTTCAAACCTTTGTAGTGAACAGGTGGAGGATTTATCTATCCTGGGTACGTGGAGGATTGTGGGGACTCATTGGTCTGATTTAACCTGGATCCTCCACCATAAAGCAAGCAGGTTGCCACATGAATGAGAAAAGCACTTGGGCCCTAGCCATGAGTTCTAAACAAGCCAGCGATTTTGGGTTGAAAGCACCAAACTCGGGTCATTGGGTTTGAGGTGTGAACAGAATAGGGCTTAGGGGTAATACCTGAGTAAGAGCTCAGATAAACTCTGCAGTGATGACATACCCAAAGGAACAGTTGCATTTAGGTTTCATTGAGCAGTTTATCATAGGACACTGCACTGATAGGTTCACTGAAAAGGTGTCTGAAATTATAACACTGCAAACTAGTACAAATTGCAATACCGAGCCTATAGTTTTGCTGTTGCCAGCCCTGTGAATCACCTAGTGACTGCTACAAAATAAAGTTTTATAGCTTGTCTCCAACACATCAAAGAATGGGTGGGAAAAGTGATTCATCAGTATAGACTGAACCATATTTTCAGTGACATTTTTCCCCAGTAGACTACAGGCCCAACTTTTTCCTGTTTTAGATTGGTGTAAGCCTCAAGCCACTCCACCCACTTCACTAGAGTCTGGAAAATATCACGAGCCCCTCTGTATTGCAACTTATCCATCTTGCCCACAGAACTTTTTCCTTTAATTATCACATTTGTCTAAGCAGAATTGTCTTCCTCCTCTTCAGGGAGCCTCATCTGTGCGCCCAACACAGATCAGGTGGAAAATGCATCTATCCTTTTAGCTGTGAATCAAAGCACATTTAAAAGCACCAAAAAATCTGCTATGCAAATGGAAGGACTGGGTCAGAGCCTCATCTGGTATAAATGAATACAGATCCAATGATATAAGTCAGTAGAGATACATGGATTTATACCAGCTAAGGATCTGTCTCCTCTGACATTAGAGCTACTTCAGTTTGTAGCAGCTAAGAAATGGACCACCTGCCCAACAGATGTCCCCACAGAATAGGCAAGCCAAGGTGTTATTTGATGCACAAAGCCAGGTGGCACTAGAAAATCAGCACTCCCAAGGTGGAGGAGCTGCTTCTGCATGTAGAAACCTGAGTTGAACTCCCCCTCCTGCCCCTCAGTCTGAAATCTCCATAATCCAGGGTGATCAGAGTGGAAACAATTTCTCTTCTGTCTAACTGTGGGTGGTGGGGAGCAGGGTCTTAAGTTTTTTCTAAGCTGAGGTTACACGAATGCCTGAATCTTCTCCCTTAGGACATCTGTTATGAGATCACTGAAGACCTCTGGTTCAAGCATAATGAAGTTAAACAAAACCCCTTCTCTTTCCTGCTGGAGCAGGTGGGTTGCCCTGAGGAAATCCACATGCATGAGACAGAAGAAAAGCCTGCCCTGTATTTTTTGTGGTTTGGGAGCTCTCTCTGTGACAGCATGGTGGAGTCACCTGATATTCACTGTGGTTTATGTATGTCAACACCACTGTACACCAATGATATAAACAGAACAGGGAAGAATCATATCACTTTTAGACAAAACCCAGACTGCAGCTTAGCAGGTCTCCAGAAAGATAAAGACAAAGGATTTCCAGTCCTAGGGATTTTGCTTTCATTGTTTCTCTCTTGCCACACAAGAACCTAGGGCTTGGCTCCGCGAGAGGCCTTCTCACATCCATTCTGTCCCTGGCACAATGAAAGCGTATCCCCCACCTGCACTGAGCAGAGGCAGGGCAGAGTTGCTCTGCTTTTGGAATTGAGCTATGTGTGCAAGGGATATTCCCTGGGAGCCATTAGAGCTCTGGTTGTTTTTGTGCCAACCTGTTTTTTCAAAGAGCCTTCATGCAAAAGTAGACCAAGGCCTGATATGAATGACATGACAGTACAAAATCTAAAGTCATACTGAATCAGGCTCTAATGGTCAGGTCTTCAGCTGATGTCAATCCAAATAGGGCTACTGTCTTTAATTTAAATCAGTGGAGTATATTGACCTTTGCTTCTGTAATAATGCAGCACTGCTGACATTTAGCCACAGTGCACAAGTTATCTTGAAAATGTCAACTTGATGCTTTCTAAAAAAAAAAATGCCATTTGACTGACTAGGTCAGAAGGTAAAACACTTTGGTGCCTCAACCCTGGCTCCATGAAATATCTGCAGTAGAAACAGACACCATTGAAAACAGCAGTGCACTGCACTGTACTTGATAAAAACAAAAGTAATTTTGGTGAAAAGCTGTAACATTTCCCTCTGTCTACTTAAAACCCACGAAGATTTAAAAAACTCTCATTACTTTAGCATAAAATCAAAATTAACAATTGTGTACAGAGATCAGTCTGCAAATAAATGTGAGAAAATGGGCCTTTCTGACCATATGAATGCAAAACCCATGTGTTTTTTAGCTACTAAAACTGCATTTTAAATCAAGGAAATGTTTACTGTCATTAGTGACCTTCACTACGAGTTTACTCTCAGACAGCTCTGCTCCCTCAGAGCTTGTAAAACAATTTATAACTGCAAATTTTGTTGGGGTGGGAGGACTTTTATTGGGAGGACAAGCAGATAAACATCGCCAAAGGGTTCTGCCAAGGTTCAAAAGCTCTTTCCCTACAATTTCTTTTTAGTTCAACCCAACCCACACCTTCATCCCCAGTACATGCTGGTTTCTATTTCTGAACACAAAGATTAAACAGACACTTGCAATCAGAGCCTCCATTTTTGAATGAGGCCTTGTCTCCATAGGGGTTTGATCCCTGATATGGCTAAAGTGGAGCATATCCATGAAGTGGACTTGCTACACTAGGCCTACTTACTCCACAGAACAAATTGCACCTTACACCCAAGTACCAGCCTTCAGTAGCAATGGGTCTTCAGCTGCTATTATAAATTAGCTTAGCTCCTCACCCTGGTCGTTCAACACTGATTTACACTCATTGAAGATCAGGTTACCACTGGTATTGCTGCACCAGTATGTTGATACTCCGATAGTGGACAAACCCTGAGAAAAATCAGCAAGATATGAATTAAAAAGAAATTCCATGAATATCCTCAAAGTGTAGTTTTCTCTCAAGTAAGCCTGCACAGAAGTGAAGCCACACAGGCTTGCCCTGCCAGCAGCAGAGCTGTCAGAGACTAACAGGTCCAAATCAAATAAAGGCCTAATATTTACCTTGCGGAATATCCCATATCATACTGGTTTCTCTGTGTGAAAGGAATAGGTTAAGTCAGGGGTTCTCAAACTGGGTTGTGACCCTCTGGGGGGGTCGCAAACAACTTAAAAGGGGGCTGCAAACTTCCCAGGGGGTATGCGCGGGGAAGCAGCATGGTGGCGGTGTGGAGTGGTAGACGGCAATGGTGACTGCCGTGTGTGAGCTCCCCTTCCCCTGCTGCCGCCATCCAGCACTCGGGGTCATGGTATCAAAAAGTTTTGAGAATCCCTGGGTTAAGTGAACTGAAGTGAACTTTGGCGCCAATCTCCCATAGTCCCATTCAACAAGGATGCTGGTCTAATCCATCTCCAGACTGCCTAAAGCAACAAATTATTGTATCCGCTCCTCATTCCAGATACCATTTTGCTCTACCTTTCCACAGGTCTGGCTTCTACCAGACCCTGTTCACACCGGTTTTCACCCTTCCTCTAGGTTCTTTTTCTAAGAGAGAACTGGTTAGCTACTTTGCTTGAATATGCAACTCAGCTTAATATGTCTTCCAGAGTCAGGAGTCCCTGGAAAAGCATACTATTTCCAAGTTTTCAGTCTTTTTAGGATCCAGGTTATGTCTACGAGGGAATAATTCAGAATAATAAGGGTTAAACTAAAACAGGAAAGACAGAATATTGTTCCCATGTACGGGTATGCTCAGTTCTGGCAACGGGCAAGCCACAGGACAACCCTAAATTTAATGGAAGCAAGGTACACCACAGAAGAATAGGGCATGTTAAAATCCCTGAGCCTACATTTAAAGAAAACCACCAGCACTCCATTGGGAACTAAGAACAGATATAAAATGCATCGCTTAATTTGAATCAGGTGTGTGTGCATGCTGATTTATTAACATAACATATGATTGCTCCCAAGGAAGTAGGGTGACAAAGACAGACTGACCACATCAACAACATCAGTGGTACATTTGGTTTGACAGATGTACGGACTGAGACTTCTGGTGCTGAAAAAGGGAATAGCTGAGCCTTCTAGAAACCTTTCTCTAGCAAGAGGCACTGTAGGGAATGAATCTGGAGCTCAGGGCAACTTCTCCCTCCAAAAGTCATTACAGGGAGAATTATCAGCTTCCTAAGTCTTGGTTTTTACCAGCACTATTGAACCTGGGCTGGGGAGGACGCTCCTCCACTCCTCCCCCTGCCACTATCAGGAGCTAGGTTAAGCAAAGTTATAGGAAGTCAGGCTGATAGTGGTCAGTTTGTCCCAGCAAAAGATTATGTAAAACAAAATGTACAGTATCCTGACCTTTGACACTGAAGTAACTCAGGGCAGAACCAGAGAAAAAGCAATATTGGCTTCAAATAATGCTAGAAGAGCACTGGTTAAAGAGGAGCTCACACTTCCTGCTGGAGAAGAGGAGAATGGTGGAGAAAGAGTTGCCTACAGAAACCCTAAAATAGACTAAAGACGTTTTTAAAAAGCTTACTGTAAAATAGAATAGAAAGGGGAAAAATCTGCAAGTCAATGAGGGAATTCAGACACATAAATAGAAAGAGGCAGATGTCTGTGAGTCACCACTCAAAGAAATTATCCGTTTGCCTTTCTTTGAGTCATTGGCACATCCTGCAGCAGCAGCAGTGACCTGTTGACACAAACCCTTTTTAACAATCCGTTACTCATTCAGGATGTCTTCCAGCAATTAAGGGCTCCGCATAGGCTGACAGCCATGACATCATCTCGTCTGCACTTTTCCCAACCTGGAATGATTGTTGGCTGGCGGGGGGATTAACGTGCACGCGCGCATGTGTTGTGGGAGGGAGCGTAGTAGGGGTTACTGGGAAGGTGTTAGGTTCACGAGCTGACAAGTATTCCCTTTCCTAGTAAAATGTTGCAACTTTTGATTGGGGCTGTGGGACATTGGCTCTTTATCCTCAAGATGGAGGCCAGCAGTCTTGATTGCTTGCTAGCTAAGACTGGCTGAGATAGAGCGGTCTTGGGAAAGGTGTGAAGTTATTGTCAGGCACAGAGTAAAGCACATGCTCTCTCGCTAAGTATTCTGCCGTAGTTTTCAATAAAGCAACAAAAACGTATTTCCCTTTCATATGTGAACAGGCATCCAAGGGTGCTCTGGGGTCCAGATGTGGAAACCCAGGGATGATGTAATGGGAGAAGGGAGAAGCATTAGCAGACGGTAAGATGAGGCTCAACAAATTGCTTACCCATCTGCCAGGCATGGAGGACTGGCCAGGCAGTTTGGTACTGAGCCATCCATCTATAAGCTGAAGTGCTACATCTGTATTGCTTTTATAAACCTTGAGCTTTGCTGCGCTATTTCAGGCAGTACAAAGCATAACTTACTCTATGTGGAATATACAACATCATTTATATGAGAGAATGACCAAGCACTTAAAGAATGCAGCTAGCATGAGAAAATTTCAAGAAAAAGCTACTTGCTTACTGAAATCATATGGCATTTCTATACATATCTTTTCAGGCCAATTTCCATCAATGTTTTCTCTGCCTGTGTAGTTTTCCTGTGTGTGTGCTTCTCCATTACAGCTTGTCACTCAGGATGGCCACTCTATAGCCTTCCTTGAAGGAGGACTGTGATTTAATCCCAGACTCTAAACATGTCTGGTTTTTCATACTGCTCTCCTTCAATTCACTCCAAGAAATACTTCAGTCTTCCATGACTGGGTGTTTTCAGTAGCCTGCAAACATGCCTATGCTTGCTTCCATGAACTTACAGCAAGGTCAGAGAATGGACCAAATTCTGAAGCAGTGAGTATCATTTCACTGAAACCACTTACTTCAGATTGGCAGAGATCAAGAAACAAAACAGGAGCACTTTCAAATTGTGGACATAATGTTAGCTCATTGTCAACCACCTTTTTCATGGATGCTTCAAAAAGAACAGAGACCAGGAAGTCTCAAGAGAAAGAGAGGTAGAATGGATGTCCCAAGAAATAATGAGATAAAGAAGCTTTCAATATTAGCTTGATTGATGGAATTTGTATCCATTTCTAATGCCAGGGATTAAGGGTAATAGATGAAAAGAGAAAAAAAGAAGAAAAATCTGTCACTAGTGAATATGATGTGCATGAATTTTGGATAGAGAGAGGCCTTCCAAATGACCTCTTTAATATAGGGCTGGACCACTGAAACCAGATTATGGAAGCAGCAGTTCTCTTCTGTCATTACCCAAAAAGATGCCTCCAAAATATTGAGTGTAGGTAGCTTGTGGAGGAGCACATGAGGGGAGAGGAGGAAGAGAAGGATAGAGGATGGTCAGTATTCCATCTCGTGTTGTCTTTTGGTCCTTTATCAATCCCTGCAAGTACTAGTAAGTGCAGTGTTGATCATTTGTTTCAGATAAGTTTGGGCTCAAGTTTGGTTGTAAAAACAGGAAAGATTTGTATGGATATCAGGGTAAGGGTATCAGAAACATATGAAATATTTTCAGACCTAAACCAAGATAAAAAATTACCAAAATTATCAGCACTTTCCTGATGTATCCCCTTTATCAACCAGTTCATGCATTTATTTTGTTTGACTAAGTTAAGCAAGATATAGTATCATTTACCAAATTACTCTTTCAGGAACAGAACACAAATTGGTTTTGAAAGTCTTCACTTCATTATTCCAGCCTACATACTGATAAACATATACTCAGACTTGCTATTGCTTTAAATCTCTAGCCAGCAGCCCCTGGAAAGATCCTGGAAGGCTATAAATACTGGCTGACAAAATAATAGATTGGAATAAAACATGCACACAAAGGAAAATATTGCATGCTATTTCCCTGCAACTTTATTCTGAAGGATGATAGGCTTTGTTCCATTTACTCTGTCCATTCAGACCCTTGGGCACAGAGAGGACCGGGATGGGTCAGAGATCACATGCTTTCCCATTCTTTTCTTGAAAATAATCATAACTCAAGTATGCATCTGAGGGCAGCGGGGAGTCAGGGCCATGGTTGTTTAATTGATCTTTTCAGAGGGGATCTGTAAACACTGTTCAGGTGAGAGGCTGATGTGGTGATTAGCTACAGACCAAAAGCACCAAGCAGCCTCAAAAGATTGGGACTTCGTTTTTTGGAGCGTTGTACAGAATCAGAATGAATCACAACTTTTGTCTTGTCCATGTCAACTGTAAGTAGTTAAGGCAAAGAGGTGGGAAGGCACAGAGACGTTCCCCATGGTTACATGGGAAATAGAAGTTAAACACAACTGTCTCATGTCCTAATTACACACACACACACACACACACACACACAACAAAGAAAAAAAAAGTGGGGGTTGGAAGGAGATACAGATCTATGTTGTCAGACAAAATGCTACTTTGTTGCCTTAAGAGGCCCTAGACTAGTTTTCAACAGTAGACACGGGTAATAAGTGCTTTGCTTAGATAATATCTGTATTGCCACCTAGAATGTCACCTGTCATGAACAGACAAGTTTCTTTGGATAAATCTGATATCTTTTATTAAACCAACTCAAAAAGTTGGAAACATTCTTCTTAGCAAGTTTTGGGGTATAAATATCCTTCATCAGGCTGAGGAACCATCTGCAGTTGGTAAGTGCTCTTCCTGGATGGAAGAATTTTTCCAACAATTTGAGTTGGTATAATAAAAGATATGAGATTTACCCAAGCAACCTCATCTGCCTATGTCTTTAGACCAACACAGCTACAACCTACAACGTGTCATGAAGGAGGGCTTGGATCATTATTCCTCTAGCATAAAAAGAAAAAGACTCGGTGCACAGCAATTATGTAATGTCACATTTGTAGAACCAGTCATCCTTTATACTCCCAGTCTAGCACCTCTCTCTCGACTGTTGCCCTACTTCGTAAACCTCCTTCAGGGCTCACCAGGAGACCAAAGCTCTGGATCGAAAACCCTGTCACTAAATATAGAGCATACGGTATATGATAGATAGAGAGCAGGAAAAGATTTTCAAAGGTTTTGCCAACAGAAACAGACACAATACTCAGTTAGCAGGGCAGCTGTCTAAACATCATGCTTGTGATTTGAAGAATGGTATGTGCTTGTTAAAACTGCTATCTGGAGGACCAAACTGCTGTCACAACATTGCCCTTGAGAGGATTAAATTGCTGAGGGGACAGGAGACAGAGGGTGTGTCTGCATGTTCATTAATGCATCGTAATTACAGTGCATTAAGTTTAGTACCTGCAGTGGCACGAACTAACTTAATGCGCTGTAATTGGAGCTACTGCTCATTAGCTCAAACAAATGGACTTTTAGTGGCTTTAGCAAACAGTAGACTAAATCTACTGCATATTAGTGCATTCACACAGGCATTGCCCGCCACACTAATGTGCAGTAGAATTAGTCTACTATGCTCAAAGCATCTCATGTAGACGTGCCCAGAGTGAGTAACTCTAGGTCACTGCCTGGGAACTGACAAACCTTGCCTGCATTAGGGTTGATTAAAGACCTTAACTCTTGGATTGCTCATTTGCAATGGAATGAGTTGATTGTCTAAATATTAAACTGCTTTATATTTAGACCTTTTGCTTTATATATGGAACTGGAGGCAACAGCCTTACTCTCTGACTTCAGGCAGGTCATTTTTCTTCTCTGTACCTCAGTTTCCCTACCTTTCTAGCTAGGGAGACAGATTCCTCTGTCTCTTGGTTGTAGCAAAACTTAATCAGATAAAGAGCATTAAAGCCCTCTGAGGTCATACATCCAAAGAATTCTTGTCCAAAACAACAGTCATCCAGACTTATTTCCTGCTGGTTGCTATCCAAAGCCAATACATGTCTTTGGGCCTGGAAACCCTGTGTTTTCTGCTATTTTTACTGTTTCTTCTGTTTCTGGGATTTGCAAACTCAGATACTAGAAATCATAGAAAATTAGGCCTGGAAGTGACCTCAGGATGTCATCTAGTCAAGCCCCTTCCTCAAATTAGGACTCAGTGCCAACTAGATCATCCCAGCCAAGGCTGTGTATAGCCAGGTCTTAAAAACCTCCAAGAATGGAGATTCCACCAGGTCTCTGGGTAACCTGTTCTAGTGCTTCACTACCCTCCTAGTGAGAAAGTTTTTCCTAATATCTAACTTAACTTTCCCTTCTTGCAACTTGAGCCCATTACCCCTTGTTCTGTCGTCTGCCACCACTGCGAACAGTCCAGCTCCGTCATCTTTGTAACCACCCTTCAGATAGTTGGAAATTGCTATTAAATTCCCCCTCAGACTTCTCCTCTTCAGACTAAATAAGACCATTTTCCTCAGCCTCTCCTCATCAGTCGTGTCTCCCAGCCCTCAAACCATTCTTGTTGCCCCCCAGTGGACTCTCTCCAACTTGTCCACATCCCTTCTGTACTGGGGGGGGGGGGGCAAAACTGGACACAGTACTGCAGATGTGGCCTCACCAGTGCTGAATAGAGAGGAAGAATCACTTCTTTCAGTCTGGGGAACACTCCTTCTAATACAGCCCAGTATGCCATTAGCCTTCTTGACAATGAGGGTACACTGTGTGCTCATAGTCAGCTTATTGTCTACTGTAAGCCCCAGGTCCTTTTCTGCAGAGCTGCTGCTTAGCCAGTCAGTCCCTAGCCTACACTGGCATATGGGATTGTTTTGTCCTAAGTGCAGGACTTTGCACTCGTCCTTACTGAACCTCATGAAATTTGTTTTGATCTAATCATCCAATTTGTCAAGATCTCTCTGAATATAAGCCCTACCCTCCAGCATATCCGCTACTCTCCCCAGCTGGGTGTCGCCTGCAAACTTGCTGAGGGTGCACTCCAACACATCTCCCATATCACTGATGAAGATATTGAACAAAACTGGCTCCAAGGTTAACCCCTGGGGCACTCCACTTGACACTGCTAACTAGACATCAAGCCATTGGCTGCTACCCTCAGAGCCCAATGATCCAGCCATTTTTCTATCTACTTTACAGTCCTTTCATGCAACCTGTACTTTTTTAGCTTGCTTGTGGGAGACTATCAAAAGCCTTAGTAAAGTGAAAGTATATCATGTCCACTGGTCTCCCCACATCTCTTAGCCAGTCATCTCATCATAGAAGGCAATCAAGTTGGTCAAGCATGACTTGCCCTTGGTGAATCCATGCTGACTTGGTGCATCTACACATGCCCCTGACTGCACATTTGGTATTTCATAGTAATTTACTACATGCTTTAGCTACTGCACAGTCTCAGCAGCTCACAGTTATTTTTAGAGGCTATGTAGCCATAGCTCTTCACTACAGTGACATAGGGTCTTGTGTAGACTGTTCCTAATGGGACTGGGACTAGAAGTTGTTACTGAATTCGTAACTTGGGTGCCTTGGGGACATCTCAGTCTGCCCTTCTAAGCCCACAGTCAAAGGCACTAGAGGTGGATGTTGAATCATCTCCCTACTGTTGAAGGGCTGATCCTTCTGTTATGGAGCCACAGGCAGAGACACTCAACAGGACTCTCTGGGTCCCCTGAAGATGGGAGTACTCTCCTTGTGAGGAGAGGAGGACTGGAGGTCCCTGGTGGAGGGAGCTAGCTGTGACTGAGGGGAAGCTGATCTCAGGGAATTTTCACAGAAATTTTATGAGAGCTAAGTGGTAATCCTAGAGTAGAGTAAGGATTTTGTTGGGTTTTGTCCATTTTGTTTTACCATTTTCTGTTGTCATACATTTGATCACTTTTTTTTCTGTGTAAGAAACCTTTTTTTTTTAATGTTGTTTGACTGACCTTTAAATGGCACATGCTGCTTAGTTCTTACTGACAAAGTTATCCTGGATAAACTAGACAGTACTTTACAGCACAAGACATAGGCAACTGGTACAGGGGCCATGGGGGGGGTGCGGACACGTCATGCCGCTGGCGGTGTCTGCAGGTGTTCGCCAGCTCTGTCCCCACCGCTGACTTCTGCGGATGCCTCCCCAGACTCAGGAGGCACCAGTTGCCCATGGTACTAGATAATTACTAGATTTCCATTTTCTTGATGGGAACTGCAGCAACCTGGTTGAGAATCACTGGTTTGCAACGTAAGGGGCATTAAATGTTTCCTTTATAGATTGTTTGTTTCTAGGGAGGGTCAGAAGGGGTCTACAGCTACTCTCTCCTCATTAACTTTGTAGAAAGATAAATAGAAAGGAATCAGGGATTTTATAGAGAGCTTTCCCACCCAGAATACTTTGCAAAGAAGTCTCTCTTTCTCTCCTGCCTCTTGAGGTGCTCAATTGTTTGGTTTGCCAAGTCGGTTCTCTTTCCTAGTTCTAAGGGCTTTACCAAAGACCAGGTAATTTTGGGGGTTGTGGTAGTTCCTTTAACAAGTTGTTTCATTGTAAAGCTGCAGGAAGCCATTGAAAGAGTGTTCCATTGAAGATATTTCATTTTTCTAATGGAAGTTGTTGGTTTTCCTATGTAATAATCCAGTGAATCCACCTTGTACATGACGATTTCAAAACCAAATAGATATCAAATACCTGATAACTCTGGCTAACTTATTAATGATTTCAATAGGATATTTACTTGGGTAACTAGCTGGTTGTGCCTAGGTGCAGATTCAGGGCTTTCATCTTCATGAAGCTAATCAATGGCATGTAGTTTATTTAAAAACAGATAAAGCAAAAGAGCAAAGCTAAGACATCTGGTGAGCAACTGCAGCCCAGTGATTATAGCCAAGAAAGAGAGAAGAAGGAAATTCCCTAAGATATCTGGCAGCAGCACTGAGGGGAAAAAAAGAAATACGAGAGGAAAATTTAAATGGAATATAGAAGGTCTTTTCCTTCTCAATGAAGTGCCTCTTACAATTATATTAAATCTGTGCATGCCCTTTACTAACTTGTGTTAAGTTCTGCAAAGGTCACTGCGGGAGCTTGGTTTTTCCAGTACAATCCCTAAACACATTTCCACTACATGTGCTCAACCAAAAAAATCCTTATGCAGAAGTCACATAAAGCTGTATGTCCTCTTTGTGCTTCAGCCAGCAGGGAGGGACACAGTACCTGTGGCCAAGGAAATAAAGCATGACGTCACTAGGCAGAACAGTCTTTTAATGCTGCCCTCTTGGGGAAGTGTATCAGGGTTGTGTGGAGTGGAGAGAAGCCACCCGTTTCTAAGCTTGAACTTGCTAATGATACAGACAACTCTATTTGAGATCCCATAGTTTCTCAAGAGTTCGACTGCAGCTGGACTCTCAACCCCTCCCAACGGCATAGGAAGGTATTTGCAAGTATGTCATGTGCCATCTCCAGAGACAATTATAAACAGCCAGTGATGCATGTGTGGTGTTTAAGTTGAATTTGAAACAGGATGGCCTGAGCTATAGTAGATTCTTCCACATACCTGCAAAGGCAATAGTCTTATAGCCCCCTGGCTGAGTTTCAGCCCCTAGGTACCAGCAGAACAGTAAGGAACAGGTGGCATAGTTACATCAAAGTGCACAAGGGGAGCAGGTAGTCTTGGCATAAATTCTCCTTCAGACTCACTCCAGCAACAAATGTCTGGGTGTTTGACTTGAGCCACCTTCTAAGTTGAAAAATTGCCAAGTACTTACAGCTGCAGCTGAAGTCAATGGGAGCTGTCCTTTGCACAAATAAAGGACAACATAAAGCTTACAACCCTGAAGACTCAAGCCTCAGGACTCTCTCAAGTTAGGCACCCAAAAACCTACAATTCTTAGTTTTTGGCTACATTTCTCACCTATAAAATGGGGGTAAAACTAGCCTAATCACTGGGAGTATTCTGCAAATAAAGATAATTTCCAAGCATTAATAGACTATGAGTGCCAAAGAAAATTAATATTACATTTAATCATATTGTCTGCAGGGTTTGAAAATGATGCACCAAACAAAGCATGGTACCCAATATTGAAGAATAAAAGGTGTAAATATATGAATGTATATTTAAATTAAGGGTTCATTATGTATTTGAATTATAACTAGGTTTTTTTTCTCTTTACAGGAAATCCTTTTAGAATGAAATCCAAACTTAATACAGTATATTAAGGCCTAAACTGATTATAAGCTCTTAAAATATTTAAATGAAGACAAAAGTAGAGTTAATGGTTGACAAGACTTTGAATTACAGTCTGTGCACTTTTATGTAAAAAAAAAGGAATGAGAGGAAAAGATTTAACTTTTCAAGTCAAAAACTATAAACATTGGGCAACAGATCATCTATTTATGTTAAAGGCTAAAGTAGTCTGTGGAGGACCCAGGGGCTTGTGCTACTAGTCACAGAACTGGCAGCAGCCTGTCAAAACATGAGCATAAGTTTTAATTATTTAGTAAATAAGCTATACAGCATTCACTATTTCCTAAAATACTAAAATTAGAAAAGCTATTGCTATAAATACGTACCTGGTGCATGCTCTCCTAACTAGCAAAAGGTAAGCACCAAATTGTGTACAAAGTCTCCATTTAGTTCTAAATACACCTGTTTTAATAGTATTCTTTTCTTTAAAGAGGTACCTTTTCATTGACACACATAATTGAAATAAAAATGGAAATGATTTAAATCAATCATTTAAATTGAGACTTTCTACTTGGTAATTTAAAATGTATAATTCTTCTTTAAAATGTATCATTTAAAATTCCCTTGATTTTAATCAAACCATCTGGATCATGTTCAAGGTCTTGTGGGAAAAATAAATTAATTGCATGATCACATTCTACATTGTAATGAATGTGCAAGAGCAGAGCGAACTAACATACAGAGTAGGGGTGTGCGGAATGAGCCCTATTTGATTCGGATTTGGCCCGAATCGGAGACAGTGATTTGATTCATTGATTTGGATCACTGTCCCCAATATGAAATGAACCAGACCCCCAGATCCAAACACTCTCTAGCTAGTTGGGGTGGTTCAGATTCCAATATGAGATCTGAAACCTCCTTTAGTATCTGGCCATTCTCTCTACAAAGAGAAAGTCAATGTCCTTGAATTCTGCAGCATTTGACATCTGAATCAACATTGTGAAGAGAGTGCTTTTGCATGCAGGACTAGTGATACCCTTTCAAAGTAAAACAACACACTCGTTTCAGTAAGAAATGTTGGTTGAATAATCATGTGTGTTAAACCTTATGGAAAAGTTAAATGTGGAAAAGTTCACTAATGCCTGTGAATAAAAAACACAATTCCATCCCTCCCCCAGCAAACTATTTTTAATGCATTTATCCCTGATGATGCCTGATTCATTATTTAAAATATGTTGTTTTAACATTTAACAGACTCTAATTAACAAAGCCTACAGTTTTTTGAAAGAGACTGGATTCCATACACTTTCGCACCAAAAATAAATCCAATGGAATTCAGATCACAACTCCAGAAATCCCCATGATGTCAATAAAAGAAAAAAACATTATGGAAGATTTCTCCAGGGAATCATTCATAGATTGATGCTTTCCACTGGAACTCATGTTCTAGGCAAAGACATCCTTATTTTGGTCTCACATAGCCAAAAAATATTGTTGAAAAATTGTTTGTCCCAATTCAGAACAAGCTTGCTTATCCCATTGCTAACCAACTGTTTTGACTTGTTTATATGCTAAAATCTGTTTTTAAAAAATGAATAATTGTTAATAAACAGTATTGTTGCTATGCTTGCATACTTAATTCCTTATGCTTGTTGTTTTGACATTTGAATGAGTCCTATCTGGCTGAAGAAGCCCCCGTGACAGGAAACACTTCTAGGATATGGAGAGCAGATGCAACAGACTGGTTATGCAAGTAAACTAGGCAGGAGTTGACGTGCTTAATTCTGATGCTGAGGACGCTAGATGTTTTAAAGCAACTCAGACACTGCTGAAAAGATCTGGGATAGATGGTGAAGGAATGATAACCTGAACAGACTGTATCCATCTGATCATTTGCTTTTCTGCTAACAACTTCAGTGGAAGTCATGTTCCAAGGGCAGACAGTTTCACACAAAACTACTGTGAACTGGCATTCAAAAAGCACCTGTTTAAGCTGCAGCTTCGCTATAATTTTAAAGAAAAAGGTAGTAAATGTCTTCTTACTGCCTGCAAATTCCAGAGACTTCCAGCTTATTATTACCAGGCTGCACCTATTAGGCACCAATGAAGATTACAGAATCTCAGCTGGATTCAGTGATGGCCTGCACTCGCATTAAAAAGTTTGCCTTGCATAGCTGCCTTACTTCTCACTTTGGCTGTGTTGTCAGGAGACCAGCAAGTTATGCTCTTCATAAATAGCTCAAAATCCCAAACATCAGTGAAAATAACTACTGAATATTATATGATCACGCATACAAAACCCCATCTTTCCAATCCCCAATGAGAGAAGACAAGTCACCTGTTAAGAAGTGAGGAGCAGATGGGGAGTGAGAGAGAGAATATGATGCACAAATGGCACACAAAGTAATAAAAATGGCTCAGCTCTGTCAGGTCAGGTCACTATTAATGCTCAAATCCTCATCTTGCAGTCTCATACTTTTTCGTCTTGGGCTGTTTTTTCCCACCCTTATCAGGAAATAAGGTTCTTTATTGGCACCTTGACTTCATTGACTTCAATGGTGGCAGGCCAGTAGTGAATTTGTACCACTACAAGGAAAACATACTGACTCTCCTGTGTTAACAGAATTAAAACAACTTGAGAGGGAGGAATCGTCTCTGATATTCATGGTGTAACATAGTCTACAGAGAATGATTTTCCTTGTACCAGATCCTAAGTACAACTGATTTAGAAAGATGCTGTTTTGTTCTTATTACGTCTACATTTTTTTTCCTCTAAAAGAACCGTAAACAAATTATTTATGCATGGTATCAATCTATAATCAAGCCTCTGATGGTCTTAATTTTCAATAAAAAGTATTTTTTGTGCATTCAATAAAAATACCAAACAAGAATATTTTTTTAGTGCAGCTTTGATTTTGTCATTTTATATATACTTTAGATACATTTATCCCACTGGAACCCTGTCTTTGGTAACTGATTCTACTGCAGAATTTTATATTAACATAACCAAGTGAAAAGCACCCCCCCCCCCCAATTAAACTTCAAAACATGAGTT
>NW_017729011.1:9581055-9585201 GCF_001723915.1 Gavialis gangeticus | reverse complement strand
CTTTGATTTTGTCATTTTATATATACTTTAGATACATTTATCCCACTGGAACCCTGTCTTTGGTAACTGATTCTACTGCAGAATTTTATATTAACATAACCAAGTGAAAAGCCCCCCCCCCCCCCAATTAAACTTGAAAACATGAGTTTGATTTATAATTGGAAAAATATTGTAAATTCCTTTAATTCATTCCCCTCCTGGTTTTCATAGAAAAATCAACTGTTTCAGCAGAGAAGATAAGTCTCATACCTAGGACTAAACACCAGTGCTATGTGCTACAGTCAGAATGTCACTGTTTAGGAATCCCCTGTTGGGTATCTTATATGGTCCTTAGTCTAGGTGAACAATTCTATGCTGGTTCCAATGTATGCTAGTATCTAACGTGAGTCCCAACGGGCACATCTACACATGCATTAATGCACCATAATTATGGTGCATTAAGTTAGTAATACCAGGTACTGATTTCATGTGCCATAATTGGCACCACTGTGCAGTAGCGCCACTGCATGTTTTTTATGTGATGCTAATGCACAATAAAATAATTCTACTGCACATCAGCACAGCTTTCATCATGAGGTGCTTATGTGCAGTTGTTTTAATTTACTGCACTTCTAGCGTTTCACGTAGATGTGCCCAGTGAGTACCAAGGCTATTACCATGAATACCAATCCTGATGAAGGGCAACATTCAGTCTTAAGTATATAGTTCGTCCGTTTCTGAGGTTTGGTATATGCCCTGCTACATCCAAGGATTTTGTATTCAAACCAAAAATGTCACCTTCACAGGTGTGGGATCAGTGATGCTGATCATCAACCACAACAGTTGTAAGTTTAAAACCTTCAGTCTCTCAGCCTCTGATTAGGGCTTCTTCACAGGAGCTGCGAAATTCTTTGCATTCATGGAGAAGACTGACTGGTTTTTTGTTTTTGGTTTTGTGGGGTTTTTTTGCTGTGCAAAATGGCTTTTTAGGGCATCACTGTAAAAAAAGAGGCACAATGTGACATGCATCTAAAAAAATCTCCTTTGTTGAAACCTCAGCCCAATGAATATTCACTGCCCTCACTTTTTCCCATAGATAATTAATACAGCATAAAAGGCATGGCCTTGCCTGGAGTATGTACAACTCAATGTGATAGAAAGAGAGATGAGTGTGCTGGATCATAAGAAAGTAGGGTTGGAAGGGACCCCATGAGGTCATCTAGTCTAGCCCCCTGCTCAGGATCATCTCTGACTAAATCATCCTGGCCAAGTGTCTGTCCAATGTGCTCTTGAAAATTTCCAAGGATAGACAGCCCACAATTTCTCTAGATACCTAGTTCCAATGCTTGACAACCCTCACAGTCACAACATTTTTCCTAATCATCGACTTAAATTTCCTCTGCCGTACCTTGAGGCCATTGCTCCTAGTCCTGTCCCCTATGGCCATAGGGAAAAGCTCATCTCCATCCCCTCTGTAATGGCCCTGCAGGTATTTGAAGACTTATCAAATCTCTGTCCCCCATAACTCCCATCCTTTTGTTCTCCAAACTAAATATCCCTGGCTCTTTCAGCCTTGCTACATAAACCTTGACTTCTAGGATCCTAATAATTTTTGTTGTTCTATGCTGAAGTCATTCCAATCTATACAAAGCCTTCTTGAAGTATGGGGCCCAAAACTGGACACAGGGCTCCAGGTGAGGCCTCACCAGTGATGAATAGAGCAAAAGAATCACTTCCCTTGATCTGAAGTGATGAAGTGACACTCATGTTAATACAACCCGGTATACGCTTGACTTTTTTTCCCCAGAAGAACAGATTGTTGGCTGATATTCACCTTATTGTCTACTGTAACACCCAGGTCCTTCTCTGCAGTACTAACTGGACATTCGCTATTCTTGATTTGAACATTCAATTATTTTATCCCAAGTTAAGGACTTTGCACTTGTCCTTCTTAACTCTCTTGATTGGTTCTGGACCATTTTTCCCATTCTATCCAGGTCATTGTGGATCCTAGTCCTCCAGAGTGTCTGCAACTCTACCTAACTCGGTGCCATCTGAAAACTGGCTAACCCTGAACTCCATCCCATTGTCCAAATCACTAATGAAGATACTAAACAATACCAGACCCAGGGTAGAATCATGGGAAACCCCACATGATACCTCCTCCCACCTAAACATTGAGCCATTGATGACTACTCATTGAGCACAATGATCCAAACGATCATCATGCACCTTACAGTACTTTCATCAAATCTGTATATCCTAGTTAATGAGAATGGCATGGGTGACTGTGTCAAAAACCTAGCTAAAGTCAAGGTATATCACACATATGTTAGGGCCATCTTTGAGGTATTACATGGCCACCTAGATGTCATAGTGGTCCTGAAATAGAACTCCAGGGCTGTACAGTGGAGTTAAGGGCTGGCCCGCATGATGGTCTGCCCAGTCTCCAGTTCCACACCTGCAATGCAAAATGTTTCCCGTCCAGCTCTCTTTATTGCCCTGAAGAAAATCCCATAGTAATTTTCCCCTCTGACTGGTCATTTTGGGAGTAGATATTCCAGCATGAGGAGGGAAAGTGGAAGATAAGCATCACTTCCAAACTTTCCTTTCCTGGACAGATCCACTCTAACCCCTCTTGCAGAACCAGCATTTGTTCTACTGATCAAGGGGTCCCTTGGCCAAGAGCAGCTGCAATAACCCAGCAGGGTTTGCCAGGTTGGCTCTCTTGGTGTTCTTCTATCAGGGAACCTTCCCATTGTTACCATGAGATGGGATTTAGCTCTGGCAGGGGGTCCTTATGCATGAGACCAATATGATTTCTCACAGGTAAAATCAACAGAATCTTTTCCCTCCATTGCAAATTTGTACACTGATGCCTCCTTCATGAGGGACCAGCTTTCTGGCCAGCTTTCCCAAGGGCCTGGACACATGGCCAAAATCAAACAGGCCATAAGGCCCATCCTGCTGGTCTCACAGCAGGAGGTAGTGCAGTGTCACTATACCAGTGGCTGTTCTCATTGTTTTCTCTGATTCCACCTGACCGCAGGGAGGCTGAGCAGACACAGGGAGGAGAATCCAGAATAAAACTTGCCCTCGCCCCACTGCTGTACCTTTGCCATTCTTCACCCAGCTGTGAAAGCCCTGGCAAAAGGGGTGCAGGCAGCACCCGAGGAAGTGAGGGAAGATTTATTCTGTGGTTGCTAGAGGGCAGCTTAACTCCAGCAGATGCTCTGCAAAGTAGCCAGGGTGCTGGGTCAGGGTAAATCCTGAAGGCTCTGCAAATGGGCAAACAAGGTTCTTTGGGTGAATCTGGTATCTTTTATTAGACCAACTTAAACAGCTGGAAAAGGGTTTTTTTCAGCAAGCTTTTGGGTTTAAAAACCCTTCGTCAGGCTGAGGAAGCCTCGGCAGTTGGTGTGGGCTCTTTCTGGGTGGAATAAATAGTAAAGAGGCCAGAGGCTGGTATGCATGCAAGAAAGGCAGTCAGTGAAGATGTAAACTGAGGAGTCAGTGGGTACGAGACAGGCTCGGGGGGCAGAGAAGGGGGATGAATGTAGCAGGTAAATAGTGGAAAGACCTGGGGAGGCAGATGTCAGGCAGGCTATAATGTGTCATAAATCCAACGTCTATATTTCGAAGGGCTGTGCGAAATTTCACCGTGTGTTTCATTTGCCCTTTGGTGGAGGGGGAGGGAGCAAACCTTAGACCAGGTTCTGCCATTTTAAAACCAGTCTATGTTTGCCACGCTTCTGCTCTGTTACGGGTATAGACTGGCTTCGAGTCACTTATACTGGTAAAAGTGTAATGTCTATACTTGACCTAAGACAGAGAAATAAAAAATACAGAATGCTTAAATTGAAATGGTGGTGAAAAACACAAGCTTTCGCCTCTATGTTCCTCCTGAATTTACTTACTGACTCAATGCTGTAAGCAGCTGATTTTGTTTCATGTCCTGTTAGAAATGAATTGTTGGTCTCACTCTATTTTCTAAGTGGATTCATGCCCACATTAAATATGGGCAAATTATTCATAAGGAAATAGCTCCTAATCCAACTGTTTCTCTCTATATTTTAGTCAACTTCAAAAAACTGAGCCATGTTGGCAAAAAAACCAATTCATTCTTTGTTATATAACATCTTTTTTTTTTTTTTTTAGCAGAAATGG
>NW_017729011.1:9577227-9580860 GCF_001723915.1 Gavialis gangeticus | reverse complement strand
TTAAAAATCAAATTGTACTTTGCATGACATAATCAGTGGTCTGCTTTGGCTCCTGAACCACACAAAACGCTTCACAGTTTTGAGACATGACACACATTAACCGAAGTCTTAGTTTAATCACTAAGAAGTTCAGTTAAGACTGCAAGTAGTAACGATTCGAGCTGGCAGCCATGAGAGGATTTTGTTGCACTAAGCAAATCAAGAAACATTCACCCATGTCTGTCCACAGGCACCCCTCTGGCAAAGGTCTGTCAATCTAAGGTTTTGTTTTCTGTTTTTTTTAATGGGCTTAACATAGTGGTAAACACAGCACAGTTAACTTGTTCGGTTGGAGTTTGGTCCCCTGGTCTCACAGGCAACCACATCATAGAAGTAAATGGCTGGCCACAGGCTCACTTCAATTTCCTTTGCTGAATTTAGATAGAATTGAAGTACCTTAAAGTTTGTTTCTGTACCAGGGTCTTCAAGCTGGCACTGTGAGCCCCACACAGCAATGCTTACAGCCCCCTTAGTTTCCAGCTTGCTTGAGGTTTTCCCCTTCCCCTTTGTTCCTCCTCCCTGCTGTGTTTCTTTCTTGCCTTTACTTTGTTCATCCCATAGTGGGTGCTCCTTATACTTGAATGTGGTCAGGGCTGACCTCCAGCTTGTCTCCTTGGGGAAATGACCCATGGCTGGGGCCTACCACTGAAAACACTTTGCTCTCTGTACTCCAGGATTGTACCCTGGGCTGCTCTAAGTGAACGATTTCTATGGTGTAGCATTGTCTTTGGACAATTGTGCACCCAGAGGTATCTTTGAGGTCCAGAACTTCCTTCTTGTTCTGATCTACAGGCCTAAATGCATCAGAAAATAGGCATCGACTGGAGCCTGTAGAGTATCAATATGACATGTTCATGGGTTATATTGCTGACTAACAGAAAGCTTCTGGTTTGCTGCATGAGCCTTAGCTTTTCTGCATCTGTCAGCAATCTCCAAGAGCAATATTCACTGAGTGTGCAGCTACTCCCATCATTTTGTTGTCTATGATTTACTCTGAATTGTAGGGCAATGGGAGGAAACATTGCCCCATTCTTGTCCTGTTCCTCAGATTAGTTCATGCTTCTGAGTTCACCAAGATGAGGTGAGTTTCTTGGTCCTTGTGAAGATAGGTCCTAGGTTCAAGAAAATGCACTAACTGAAATGTATAGTACGCAATAGGTGCATCTACATGTGCAGTTAATGCTATTTGGGTTTATTGTGCAGTAAACTTACTACCTGCATATTCACTGCACAGTAAGTGTATGCGCATGTAGACAGTGATGCTTTACTGTGCAGTAGATTAGTCTACTGTGCAGCAAAGCATCTCATGTAGGTATGAAATAATCTGACACAATAATTCAAGTTCAATAAATAGCATATGATAATTGATATCAGTTTGAGAAAAACCTCTAGTACTTGCAAGATTATTGCCCTGTTAGGAAATCCCTAGGTTTTACTCTAGATCAGCAACGGTCAAGAAACCACATCTGTACCAGAAAATGTTTAATAAACTGCAGCAATAAATAGGTGCTTGAGATTTTTTGGGCTAAACAACAGAGGTGATTATAGTAGGTTTCCTTGGACTGTTCTACAAATTAAGACTGTCTCTGTCTTGGGGCAGTTGATTGTCTGTATTGATTATTTCCTCTCCTTAGTCTCTGTTTTTGTAGGTGTTAATTGATGGTAATTAACTGGTTACATTAGCTAGGTACTGTGTATTGAGCTGGTCCCTGAGTGACTCATGATTGACCAGTAACTGGTAACACAGTAGCTTAGCAGCCAGGTCTGCGATAGTGTCTCCCACGCCCCAGAACAGAGACAGTCAGTTACACAAGCACCCACCGCATGAGTTTTGTCTGGCATCAGCTAGGGATGCAGGGCCCCAGAAGTCAGAACCCCTGCACCAATCTCCTCAACAGCTGGCAGGCTTCAGGGCCACGGCAGGGGCCACCATCCCTGCAGCTTTCATCCTGCTGCGCCTTAACACATACAGTGTCACCCATGGCACAAGTTTTGCTTGTCCGCAGCTTGAGGTGCAGTTCCCCCCAAACGCCTGTACTGATCTTCTTGAAACTTGGCAGGCTTTGTGGCCTCACCAGGGCCTACTACCCCTGCAGCTCTCATCCCCCTATGATGTAACACATACATGTAACATAGTTTTGCTTTCAAGAATTTGGGGTGCAATTTCCCCAAAATCCCTGAACTGATCTTCTTAAAACTTGGCAGGCTTCATGCGCTCAGCAGAAACTACAATACCTCCAGATTTCATCCACATCAGACAAAAACCAACAAAGTTATAGATATTTTGTTGTTTCCTCATTATACCCTATGGCTGGATCTCCGAAGCAGCTCCAAAACTTTTCCAAACTGCTTCCGAAAGCCTAATGAAGCCAGCGCTTTGATCTGGACATGCTGCTTCAGACTCCAAAGCATCCAAAGCTTCTCTGGATCCAAAGCCTCGCACAGCCGTAGTCCTCAGTAGGGCTGTGCAATTTGATTCGGATTTGGACTCAGCCCAAATTGGGGACAGTGATTCGATCCATTGATTCAGATCACTGTCCCTGATTCGATTCGGCTGAATCTGAAGATTTGCTGCTCATTCAGAGAATCAGCAATTTGGACACAGGCACAGCTGTGGGGAGACCTTTGGTGCCCTGCCTCCAGACTCAAGAGGCACCAGTCGCCGAGCCAGGGAGGGTGCAGGGGGGCCCCCCTGCACACTCCCCAGCAGACCAGGAAGTGGACCGGAAGTGTTTCTGGTCCACTTCTGGGTCTGGTGCTGAGCATGCTGGGGAGCCTCTCCATGCTTCTGTGGGATGCTGCATCTGCCCCAGTACCGCAGCGTTCAGAGCTCCTGCTACCTAGAGGTATGTAAAAAAGCATTTAAAGCTGTGTCTATGTCCAAATCACCAAATCTCTCTGAATCAATTCAGAGAGTTCCAAATCAATTTGGAGAGATTAAAGGGTCCTCAGATTCAATTTGGATTTGGAGATTCGGCTGCTGAATCAGGCTGAATTTCCACCGAATCAAGGCTGGGACTGAAGCTTCGCACAGCCCTAGTCCTCAGGTCCTACTGAAATCCAATGGAAGTTGGATTTCAAAAATCTAAACTCCATTAGACTCCTTTGAAGACATCAAAAGTTAATTAAGCAAACCACAATGACAGCAACTGCATTCTTAACTAGGGGGTTTCCATAACAGCCCTTTCCAGCCTCCTTAAAGTATTTTTAAGCATGTAGGCCTCTCACTAATCTACTGCTTTGTTGATCTCCCTCTCAGATGACCAGTTCTTTTACATTTATTTTAAAAATACTTCAAAATAGGTGTTTAGAGATCTTAAAAACACCTTTTCATTTTTTTTTCTTGGGAGCATCAGCAAACAGATGATTCCATCAAGAAGTTCTGGGTTGGATTGAGCTCCAGCTATCTGCGCATTAACAAGAGTGTCCCAATCTGTGTGACAGGCATTGATAAATTTTACATTACATCTAAGGCCTAAGCTGTTATTCAACATATGTGGGGAGATCAGAATAGTGTTCTGTAATAATTCTAAAATAATATTTTACATCAAAGTGTGACAACCATGAACTTTGGAAATCAGGATGTCACTTTTT
>NW_017729011.1:9567439-9572227 GCF_001723915.1 Gavialis gangeticus | reverse complement strand
GGGAGCATCAGCAAACAGATGATTCCATCAAGAAGTTCTGGGTTGGATTGAGCTCCAGCTATCTGCGCATTAACAAGAGTGTCCCAATCTGTGTGACAGGCATTGATAAATTTTACATTACATCTAAGGCCTAAGCTGTTATTCAACATATGTGGGGAGATCAGAATAGTGTTCTGTAATAATTCTAAAATAATATTTTACATCAAAGTGTGACAACCATGAACTTTGGAAATCAGGATGTCACTTTTTAACTTTAAAATAAAGGAGAATCAAAGACTACAACTGTGCTAAATATAAAGGTAGCTTGTCACATTTACTGACTCTTTCCTCTCCCTACCAACCAATGTGTGCCCTTACCTTATCTTATACATGGTATCTGGAACTAAGGTATAAAAAACAGAAAAGGAATCCCATCCTAAATCATGATAAAATCTAAATTTTAATTTTTTATAAGAGAATTCAAAATTTCCATTCAAGGCCAAAGTGTGTATGTGCGTGTATGGGAATGGGGAGGGGGGATATATGTGCTCATGCAAGCACACATTTTAAAGAATAAAATATTTATTTAAACCTTTGTTTTAAAATGTAAATGATTAATATTCTAGTTTTGCACTTTAGATTTACTTTTGTCTTGAAAGTAGTCGAAATATGGTGTGAACATTTCAAAACTTTAAATCACAAAACAAAATGGACCTTTCACCCCCACAACAATTTCAATTTTGACAAAATGGTATTTCCCAACTAACAAAAGATTGGAAAGACAATATCTGTGATATATACTATGTAACTAGTTCTTTTTCTGAGCAAAACTGGCTACAAAGAAGTCCCATCCAGTCTTTGCTGATCCTTAATAAAATTAAAGCTTCAAAGCATCAGTTTTCATAGAAATGGTTGGTAGAGACATCCTCTATCCAAGGCATGTTCAGCATTTTTATGACTTCATCTTGGATCAGTGGTAACCCGACATCATACACATAAAAAAAACTTCAAATCCAATGGCAGATGGTCCACCAACCCTTGCAAACTTTATACATCATTTAGAATTATTTGTGAAGTGCTGCTAGCAGCTCAGATGAATAAAAAGTCTCCCAAAACTACCCTTTCACTTATGGCCCTGGCAGACTTTTTAATAGTGCAGAAAACTGGAAACCTCTTCAGTTACAACTGAAATGCCCTAAATTGTTAGAAAAAAAAGTGTTCACTTCAGTTCAAAGAACTTTAGATGAGATCATTCCTCTTTGGGTTTATCCATTGACTTCATGTTTAAACTGAAAAAAAAATATCAACCTCACTTCCAGAAAAGAGCTTGCTACTGACAATGGAGCTGCATTTTCCAGTTGAATTCCCCCCTGTGGGGGCTTTTGTTTTTTTTAAGGGCCAGGAGCTGGGGCAGGTGGGGCAGCCATGGGGGGACTGGGACAGTGGGTGGGGGTTGGGGGGCAGCAGGGATTGCCCCTTGCCTGGAAGAAGCCACTGTGTTGGGGCTTTTTTTTTTCCAAAAGAGCCAGGAGCTGGGGCTGGGCAGAGCAGCCATTGAGAGTGGGTTAGGGATGGGGCCTCTGTGATTCAGAGATTTGGCCAATTTAGAAGCAGCCAAATCAGGCAAATCAGATTCAGCCAAATTGATTCAGGACAGTGATTTGAATCACCATATCGAATCACTGTCCCCTGAATTGGCCGAATCTGAATCCGAAGTGAATACTAGCCACTTTGCACAGGCCTATTAGAAAGTCATTGCAATGAGCATGAGTCATACATTTGCCTCCACACAGATAGTATTATATGCAACCTGAAGTTAGCTTTCTGAGGAATATTCAAGGTGTCTAAGTATCTTTGTTGCACTCCTATTTGTTTATAAAGATTTATAAAGTTCTATATAGGCCTCACTGGAGTATGGATAAAATGTAACCATTGAGCAGCGTATATACAAACCACACCATGGCCCTGCTAATAGCATGGGCCAGAGGAGGCCCCAATGGGCGCATCTACATGAGATGTTTACTGCAGAGCTGACTATTTAGCTTCACAATAAAGTCTCCATGTCTACACATGTGGCTCTATTAGGTGATGGTAAATTAATAAATGCTGCTGTAGGTTAGTACTTGTAAATACAAGTCCAATCCTGCAGTAGCATTATTTACTGAGCAGCAATGCATGTGTAGACACTGACGGGGCTGGCTAGGGTTTGAGACTGCCTGCTGGTTAGCCCCACACTGCTAGCCCCATCTTGCATCCCAGCCAGCCCCTCTGCAGCACATTGAGCTGGGCTGGAGCAGCCCTGGGCTGGCAGGGTGACCCCCAGACCCACTGCCACCTGGGGCTGCTCTGACCCAGCTCAACATGCTGTGGTTCTGGGCGCACATCCAAGCTCAGCACCTGGAAGCAAGAAACTCAGTTATTATATAGGCCAGAGTTTATTGCTTTACTTTAATAGCATGTGTAGATGTACCCAGTGAATACAAAACACAACATACTGTATGTTTTTTGCACAGAAGTGCTGGAAAAGTAGCTCATTAGTTTTAGAGGTGTCAAAAGATAAAGAGTGAACTAATAAGGCCAAGACAGAATGCCAAAACAAATATCAGAGTAATCTGGCAAACAGGTGCCCCCATTTTGTGGGAAGTGTGGAGTAATTGGTGAGAAGTAGGATTTGGAGGATGTCATCAAAAGATGTTTTAGCAAGTGGTGAGAACTAGATTATGCATGGTGCAAATGAAGTTGTTTTGATCAGCATGTGAAAAGGGGACTAGGGACCCTTTTTACTTTGTCCTGGGCTTCTGAGTTATGTTCATGCTTTCACCATACCTACAAATGACCCACCTAGCCCCATGGAACAGCTGTTAGTGTCTAGTCTTGTTTGTAGACAATAAACTTATCTGAGTGAATTGCTACTAAGAACTGAAGCCTATGGTCTTTCTTGTAAGAATGGGATTGGTAGGTACACAGCTTCCTGACAGTTCGAATGCAGACCATCAAAAATGAGGGAGCCTGATATGACTGGAAACACCTAACTTCCAAATAATGGAGACAGATAACAACATCAGTAGAGTCTGCCCCATCAACACTGGTGAATCCCTGGAGGCCTACATTCTGTTACTCCCGATCACAGCTAGACTCAACAACAGGGGGCTCTTTCCTCGCTCAGTAGGCAAATTAAGTGGTGTTATATTTTAAAGAGCTTTGGTGTGAGATATCATGCAAAAATAGTTTCTTTGTAGGGGTGTGCGAAGTGGACTCCATCCGATTCAGATTTAGATTCGGCCCAAAGCAGGGACAGTGATTTGATTTGTTGATTCAGATCACTGTCCCTGATTTGATTCGACCAAATCTAAATCTGAAGATTTGATGCTGATTCAGAGAATCAGCGTTTCAGATACAGACACAGCTTTAAATGTTTTTTCTACCTACCTCGAGGTACCAGCATGGCTTATGAATGCTGTGATGCTGGGGTGCATGGAGTGTCCCACAGGAGTGCAAGGTGGTGGTGGTGGGGGGGGGCTCCACGTGCTTGGCAGCGAATCTAGAAGTGGACTGGAAGTACTTCTGATCCACTTCTGGGTTTGCTGGGGAATGTTCGGGGGGGAGGAGCCATGCACCCCCTCAGCTCAGTGATCAGCTGCAGGGGGATCCTGGGTGCCCCCCCAGACCCAGAAGGCACCAGTTGCTGAGCCGGGGGGGGAGGGGGCTGTGCACTCCCTGGCGAACCCAGAAGACAACCAGAAGTGCTTCAGGTCCACTTTTAGAACTGCTGCCAAGCACACTGGGACGCCCCCCCGTGCTCCTGTGGGATGCTCCATGAGTCCCAGCACTGCAGCACTCGTGAGCCCCTGCTACCTAGAGGTATGTAGAAAAAACATTTAAAGCTGTGTCTACGTCCAAACCTCTGAATCTTTCTGAATTGATTGGGAGGGCTCCGATTCAATTCAGAGAGATTAAAGGGTTCTCTTACTCAATTCAGATTCAGAGATTCAGCCACCAAATCGGTCTGAATCTCCACCGAATTGAATCAGGGACTGAAGCTTTGCACAGCCCTGATTCTTTTCTATTCCTCAAGAGTATTTGTTTTCAAATGACTAAAACATCATTCCTGAGGAGTACAGAAGGTTTCTCAATGTCAAAATGATTAGGTTTCTTTTTTAAAAAGAGATAATGGGTCAAGGCTTCCTGATGGCCCCGGAAAAATAAAAGACAAAAAAAGAAAAGAAAGACAGGGGAGGGACACATGGGGAATAAGAAAGAAAAGTCACTAATCAAGCATGATGTTAAATCAGAGGCATACCCAAGTGTGACAGAGAGTCTGGGGTGCTCTGCCACTTGAAGAGAGAAACAACCCAGGCAGAGCCATGCAGGACTCTGCAGCTGGGACTGGGTTGCTACAGAACCCAGCAAAGGAGATTGATTAGGAGGCACCTGAAAGCAACCCAGGGGAGCCACCTGACTGGAAGGGGGCAGGACCCTGGAAGAAATACAAGGCAGGGCTGGTAGTCTGGCTGTAGAGGCTGAGCAGGGAAGAGTTCCCTGTAACTAAGAAGGAAACTGTGAGTGTGCTAGGTCCTGAGACACCTAGAGCAGCTGAGGGCTAGCAGCTGATTAAGACCAGGGTCGGGTAGTAGTTTTGTAATAGCCAGAAGGGCTTGCGTTCGATGTTTTTGGTTTTGGTATACTGAGCGAAGGCCTGGTGGTTTGGAGGGGACTTTCAGGGGTGGTCCTGGAGCAAGGCAGAACTAGTGCCTGGGACCCAGATATAGAGAGATAGAGAGAAGGAGACCTGAGAGAGGCTCAGAGAGC
>NW_017729011.1:9563806-9565538 GCF_001723915.1 Gavialis gangeticus | reverse complement strand
GTCTGTCCTGCTGTCCCTGGATCATGCGAGTGGCCCTCCTCCTTGAAAGGCCAGACAAAAAGCTGGGGACAGTGAAGCTCAGTTCAGTCAGTGGACTAGATCTAGAGAGCTCAGCAAGAGCATCAGGGAAGAGTTTGAGACGCCTGAAGTCTGACACTGGAACAATGTCGGGTTTACTCTAGGTTCCTCAAGCAGCTTCCCTCTTTCCCATATATTAATATCAAAGGCATGGTAGGCAAGTAAAGATGGGGAGGGCCCCTAAAGTTAAACCTGGGGCAGGAATTGCATGGCTACCAGGAAGCATCTCAGCTGCCCTGGGACATGAACCTGTAGCACTAAGATAGGAGCTACTGGTATGGGTTGAACCTGTTAGGACATCTACATCCCCAATGAGTGGGATGTGGACAAGGCTGAAGGAGACCGCTATCTACTTTTCCCCAGTGGGAAACCACAAGAATTTTGCATCCCTTACAAACTTTTATTAAAAGAAGTACTGATGTCCCCCAAAGGACTTTTGACCTACAGGGAGGCTGCTTACCAAGGTCAGAAGGTATTTCACAAGGCCAGCCCTATATAGAAGCCATTAGACAGCTACAACTGAAGGAGCTGAACACATGATGTTGAATTTCTGTAGCAACTATTCATAGTTAAGACACATCTGAAAGCAACGTGGGAACAAGGTAATTTACAGGGAATGGTGATACAGGTGATGTTTGGAATAGCATACCCCACTTAGGATTTGTCCTTGTCCATCATCTTGCCACAGTACTACCTGCAGGATCCCTGGGTGAAGGCAAGGTTAGGATAGAAGATGCTGCTCATTTCCAGCCTGTGTGTTGGGATCCCCGTGGCAGGTCCTAGAACACCCATAAATGGCTCCATCTCCTATGAGAAAGAGATACCTTATTTTAGCTCCCCTAATTACTCCAGCGATTATGGAAGAACAGGGCCATAGGCCTGCCTTCATTCCCACTCCTTCTGCTCCCTTTCATTTAAGCAGCTGCCCAGAAGCAGATTATGTTCCAACAAGTAGCTAATGATGAGATTTGCAAACGGAGGGATCCTTGCACCCCTGTGCCAGAGCAAATCAGAACCTCATTCCTATATTAACATGATGGGGGGTGTTGGAACAACATCATTCACCTAATCCTGCTTAGAGCATTTGGTAGATGACTGAAAAAAATATCCTGGCCCTCCTTATAAGCCCACTGCTGTAGCCTACTCCAGCCTTACATAATGTCTTTGAGATCACAGAAGTTAAATGAGTCAGCAAGAACCCGAAAGTCTCCAGAAGGTAATGATGTGTGAACTTCATGGATGTAAGAAAGCCAGTGGAATAAACGTGATGACTTGATAAAAATGGCAACATTTTGTAATGGAAACAATAGACTTAATTCACAGGAAGGATTTGAGTATGATATCAGAAACCACAAAAGCATTTGTTCATTTTAGTGTTTTTAAACAATGTCTGAGTGTGCTGCAGGGATTTCCACATCTCCCTTTCCCAGGAAAGTAAATAGCAATAAAACACTATTTCTCAGATTGATTCACTGTCTGTAGGCAAAGCTTAAAGACTACTTTAGTTCAGTGAGCTGCAGTACATTGATAGCAATAGAACTACTGAAGTGTGGAAAGTCTTGACAAAAGCATGGGAAGACAACAGGGCACAGAAGCTACGAATTGTCATGGGACTGATTTATGTGAGCAGGAGAATGATATTAAGGGAGAAGTG
>NW_017729011.1:9562528-9563795 GCF_001723915.1 Gavialis gangeticus | reverse complement strand
GTGGTCCTGGAGCAAGGCAGAACTAGTGCCTGGGACCCAGATATAGAGAGATAGAGAGAAGGAGACCTGAGAGAGGCTCAGAGAGCCGGAGAGGGGGCATAGACAGAGGCCTTAGATTCACAGATGTAGGGTTGGAAGGGACCTAAGTAGATCATCATGTCCGACCCCCTGCCCTGGGCAGGAGAGAATAATGAGCTCATATGACCCCAGCTAGGTAATTGTCTAGCCTCCTCTTAAAGACCCCCAGGGCAGGAGCCAGCCCCACTTCCCTTGGAAGCTGGTTCCAGATCCTAGCCGCCCTGACTGTGAAGTAGTGCCTCCTGATGTCTAGCCTGAACCTACTCTCTAACAACTTATGGCTGTTATTCCTTGTTACTCCGGGAGACTGCTCGGGTGAACAGGGTCTCTCCCATTCCCCGCTGGTCCCCCCCGGTAAGTTTGTAGACAGCCATCAAGTCCTATCTCAGCCTTCTCTTGTGGAGGCTGAACAGTTTCAGGTCCCGTAGCCTCTTCTCATAGGGTCTGTCCTGCTGTCCCTGGATCATGCGAGTGGCCCTCCTCCTTGAAAGGCCAGACAAAAAGCTGGGGACAGTGAAGCTCAGTTCAGTCAGTGGACTAGATCTAGAGAGCTCAGCAAGAGCATCAGGGAAGAGTTTGAGACGCCTGAAGTCTGACACTGGAACAATGTCGGGTTTACTCTAGGTTCCTCAAGCAGCTTCCCTCTTTCCCATATATTAATATCAAAGGCATGGTAGGCAAGTAAAGATGGGGAGGGCCCCTAAAGTTAAACCTGGGGCAGGAATTGCATGGCTACCAGGAAGCATCTCAGCTGCCCTGGGACATGAACCTGTAGCACTAAGATAGGAGCTACTGGTATGGGTTGAACCTGTTAGGACATCTACATCCCCAATGAGTGGGATGTGGACAAGGCTGAAGGAGACCGCTATCTACTTTTCCCCAGTGGGAAACCACAAGAATTTTGCATCCCTTACAAACTTTTATTAAAAGAAGTACTGATGTCCCCCAAAGGACTTTTGACCTACAGGGAGGCTGCTTACCAAGGTCAGAAGGTATTTCACAAGGCCAGCCCTATATAGAAGCCATTAGACAGCTACAACTGAAGGAGCTGAACACATGATGTTGAATTTCTGTAGCAACTATTCATAGTTAAGACACATCTGAAAGCAACGTGGGAACAAGGTAATTTACAGGGAATGGTGATACAGGTGATGTTTGGAATAGCATACCCCACTTAGGATTTGTCCTT
>NW_017729011.1:9537854-9557528 GCF_001723915.1 Gavialis gangeticus | reverse complement strand
GGAGAAGATCCATTCAGAAGAAGGGTAGTAAAGAATTGATCCATCAGTATAATCATTGCAATACTGTGTCCAAGAATTACACATACCTAATAAGTCTCAGACTCGTTAAAAAATATATATCCATCTTTGTTCTATGTTACCTGGCACCTAGACCTCTTATTTCATGAGCTGTCACTGAGGAATCCTCATCCCTGTACTTGAGGCAGAGTACAACCCGCAACTGTTAAACAGTTTTGTCAGTACAAAATAGCTTTTGCAGGTCTATGTAAAACTAGGTTTCTGCTTGTCTCTGTGAAATCCATGGAGGACATGAATGTACAGAGTGCTAAAAAGGTAAGTGTTGTCTAACTTTAGGTTTCAGTGCATGAAATGATCACCAGCTGCAGACAGGAAAATTCCTCCATATATTGCTAACTTTTTTCATAGCTGTGGATCTCCAAGGACATTACTGAGCTTTGGTCACAACCTTTCACTGAAGTAGGTAAATACTGCTATATCAGTTCTACAGATAGCCATTAAATTCCTCAAGGTCAAAGATCAGTGGTAATACAGCAGCTCAAATACTAAGTCCTCTCTCTATCTAGTAGGCCACACTTGCTGTTTGGCTCAGGCAGCTATTTAGGGGGAAAATCTGTTAAAACTAGTTTACGGTAAGGGTTGATAAAGTTTGCTGCCCGGTTACTATATTTTATAGCCATGATTAGAGCTCTACAACTAACTCTTAGTAGCAACAAAGTTATTTACCCAATGAATTTTACTGCTTTTCTTGTCTGCCAATTGTCCATAAACCGCTTTCATAAGCCTGCTATATTCTATCAATTCTTGGTCTACAGCTTGTTCAAATCAGCTTCTGTGAACATCTGAGGTGTGCTGGTTATTTCAAAAGCAACTGAGATTTTACATATCATTCTGTTCCAGATTGATCTTTACTCAAATGTCCACACTCACCCAGGGTAAGGTGGGGAGGGGGGAGTTCGGCATCGTTACAGAGTCCCCGGGAGATTTGAGCACTGAAGGTGCAGACAGAAGAGCAGCTCCAATTGCAACTCATGGCACTTCAGAGGAAGCACCATGAGTTACAATGATCTGCCGGACCCATCATATATTTGCTGTTGGGTCAAGGAGGGTTGGGAGATCAAGCTTCTGTTTAGAGCAGCTGTGAGCCTGCAGCCACTTTCCCCTAGCAACACCCCTTCGCCCTCCCAACCCCAGCATAGTTTTCAGAAGGGGAAGGGGGAAAGGGAGCAGAGGGAGCTTGTTCTTTGGGTTGCCCAGCTGATGCTGGAGGGTGGGGTGGGTGGATGGGTTGGAGCCTCCCCCCCTCAGGGGGGCTCCAATCCACCTGCCTTACCCTCCAGTGCCAACTGAGAAACCCAGACTGAACTCCCTCTACTCCCTTCCCCACACCCTTCCATTCTGAAAACAGCACCAGGAGCAGCGCTGAGCTGCAGACAGAAGTTACTAAGAGCACTCCATTTTTAAGTGTCTTAATCTGAACACTCATGCAATGAGAGTTCAGATGTTCTTGGGATTGGGCCCTATTAAAGTACTCTGCACACTGGTGTTTGGTCTCAGCTGTGGAGCACTTTCAAAGGCTACAGTGGGCAAATACTGCTACTTCTGTCTGCGCCTTAATGAATCATCTCTAGTGGTGCCATGGTATATGACAAGGCATAAATCATTTCATGCAAACTCACCTCATTATGGTGGCAGTTGAATAGAGACAAAGGGAAAGTAGCTGTAACTTGACATAACCAGGATCCATTCCTTCCTAGCAGAACAGTTTTCCAGTTCTGCAGTTGAACATACAGATCACAGATCCTACTCTTCAGTCATCTCCAGCTTCACCAATTACTTCCCTATTTACAGAAGTCAGTCGTTTTCATATTGAAGGACTGCCACCAACAATGACGAGGTTCCTGCATTGGCATTTCCCACAGCTAAGGTATTTTTAAAATTAAATAAGAGCATGGTTGCACTGATTTATCTGAAAACAAATTCTAAACTAGCTTTGTTACATCAGTTCAACTTGTATCGTGTGTAAGACCTAAGCACCACAACTAGATGTAGAGGATCCATACATTTTTGTGCCAGTAGATGGCACCCTTTCTACTAACTTGCACATAGACATATGCCAAGTTCAACTTTAATTAAACACTAAGAAAATTTCTATAAGTCAGAGCAGCCTTTGGGCCACTCTGGCATGGCTAGGGGCCTAGCTTTAATTTTGAATATTTTGGGGGTTCAGAAAAGTCAAAAGTTACTATAGAGCCACTCTCTTCCCCACAATTCTCAGGGTTCAGAGCCCCTTAAGATCTGGCCCTAAGCTGGAAGACTACTATGAACTTCTCCACCTTCCATTCTGATGCAATGTCTTTCTCTTTTCAGAATTTTACCCACTCCAATATCCTCCTAAAAGATGACACAAAAGAATAAGAGAACACACACATACGCACGTTAGGTCATTGGTTAACTGAAATGCTATTGAGAAGGCAAGGCAGAGTGTCCGTTTTATAGGCTGACTAATTCAGAGAGCTATAAACTTTTCTGAGCAACAGCTTACTTGAGATGCATCTGACCCAGTAAGCGGTTGCTCATAAAAGCTTCTGCCTCTCTAAATTAGTCAGTCTATAGGGTAACACTCTGCCTTACTTTCCATGTAACTTCAGACCACTAACACAGCTAACTACCCCTCTAAAATGCTATGGTCATGAACATTTTGTAGAAACTTGTACAGTGTACTAAGATTTAAACACTCCCTTGAGATGTATCCTTATGGTAAGCAGGACCAGATCAAGACCTTGATTTATACACATTAAAATCCTTTTAGGTTAAGCTCTCAGATACTTGAACTTATTTTCTTTGAGAGGGAACATACACAAGTATAAATTTAGCTGTGGTAAAATGTACGGCATTGAAGTTTCCAATAAATATATTTTAATTAAAAAGACATAGTAAAGATTCTTAAAGCTTCCCCAAAAAACTTTAATAAAAAAAAATTATTAGATGCATATATAGAAGACTCAGGCATATGCCAGAAAACTCCACCCCCTTCCCTCCCCTTTGGATTAGACAACATCCAGGATTTGTACCAGTTTGACAGGGAATTTTTCATGCAAGACATTCATTTTTTTTATTAGAGTTCAAGATGTAGTGTTAAGATGAGAGAGCAAGCCAGGCCATAGATAGACTGGGTGTTTTGTGACTTCGCTTTACATGTTGATTTTCTTTTCACACAGGAGTACTCAAGTTGGCTTTGCATTGATTACAGGCCCAGATTTCAAGATTTTATTCACCTACCTAAATAAGACAGAGCCAGATTTTCATCCTAATGCAGACCCCATTAATTTAAGTGAAAATGTAGTTTCTTCATTTAGATGGTAGCTGGGTACTCTTCAAGGCTGAACCCTTTAAAAAAAATCTAGGCAAGCAAGGTCCTTTGAGTAGATGCGATATTTTTTTATTAGACCAACTGACCAGCAGAGACTCCTGTGCCTGACGAAGGATGACTGTCTCTGAAAGCTTGCCAAGAACTTTTTTCAAACTACTCAGTTGGTCTAATAAAAGATATCACATCTACTCAAAGAAATGTGTCTGCCAGTTAGGGCTGTGCAAAATGGGCAGCGTTCGATTTGGATTTGGCCCAATTTGGGGGACAGTGATTTGATTCATTGATTCGGATCACTGTCCCAATTCGATTTGGCCAAATCTGAATCTGAAGATTTGATTCTGATTCAGAGAATCAGTGATTCAGCCACAGATACAGATTTATATGTTTTTTCTACATACCTCAAGGTACCAGGCATGGCTCATGAATGCTGCAATGCTGGGGCAGAAGGAGCATCCCACGGGAGTGTTGCGGGGGGGGGGCGTAGTGGAGCTGCACACTCAGCGGCGGACCTGGAAGAGGACTGGATGTACTTCTGGTCCACTTCCAGGTCTGCTGTTGAGCACATGGGGGACTCCCTCTCCCCACCCCACTGTGCTCCTGTGCGACACTCTATCCACCTCACCATCGCAGTGTTCACAAGCTGTGCCTAGTACCTCAAGGTGTATAGAAAATATATATAAAGCTGTGTCTATGGCCGAATCCTCAAATCTCTCCAAATCTTTCTGAATCCATTTGGAGAGATTAATGGGTTTCCTGATTCAGTTCAGATTCAGAGATTCAACACACACACACACACACACACACACACACACACACACACTTTACAGCCCACTTCTGCTCCCTTCTTAGAGTTTTATCATCCAGGAGCAGCCTAGCAAGTCTCTGCAGCCACCTTACCCTGAAGTGTCTGAGTCAGTTATTTTGATGGACAGTTAAATTTTGGGGTCTTAAGATTAAGTTACATGCCATCTTGTTGTTAACGTCCATGTACTTCAGTTCTCCAGCAGGAAAATGAGATAATTCAGCCTAGCTGAAAGTACTGAGGTTAAATCCATTAGTGACTGCAAGGTGTTTAGAGGTTGTAGTGATGATGGCCATACACACAATTCCCACTTGCCAAGTGTACACCAGAATGTACACTTTATTACATTAATACCTATACTACATATTTACAGTGGTTATTTGGTCATTTCAACTCATCCTCTTTCCCAGTAAGAATAAATTACTTATCTCTAACAATTTGATTCTTGAAATCTGGCGATATATTACTTATTTTATATTGTGCTGTCTAAAACAAATATTCTTCCCAAATAGAATGAATTAAAATTGGCTAAAGTTCTTAAAGGAGACATGGGAATTACTTATTGTCTGGATGATACGAATATGCTTTGTGAAACAAAAATAAACCAGAGCAGGTGGAATATTTAAATATTACTTTTTTTTATGCCTATGGCAGAAGCCGAATTGCCATTTTGTGTTGGAAGAGCCTAGGCGTGCTTCTGTTTCACAAACCATGAAGAAACAGCTATTGTTTGCTGAAGCAAGCAGATTCAGGCCATCAGTGAATGCATCACTATGAGAAATCAGAACTGAACTATCGAGAAATTAGGGACTAACTTATACTATGTTGTTAAGACTCAAGAGAAAGCCATTGTTGAGCGTGTCAATGAGTTGTGCAATCAACTTGTTTAGGGCACCTGTTTGTTATGCTGTGTAGGCTTGCTGGAAACAAGGACATATACAACCAAGCCAGTGAGGTGAGGAGCTAGACAAGAGGGGTATCTTATGGGATTTTATAGCTCCTCAGTTATGCAACCTACAGGCAAGGAGAAGAGAGCCCAATCTTCTTTTTTCCTAAAAGTTCATTGCATAATGTGGTATGGAAGCTGATGAAAACCTGCCTTGAAAAGGCAAGGGCCATAGAAAAACAAAGAAACATATGTTTTGAGAATGGAAAACTATTTCGAAACAACTAGGAAGGAAGTCAAAGAAAAAAAAAAACTAATGAGGATGGGTTGGATGAGAAATTGCAAGACAAGGATACATCCCAAAAGAAAGATGGCATGAGTAAGTCTAATTCAACATGAGATTTATAAAGGGGCTTATCTGTCTCTAAGCAAAGGGCAGATCTGGTACAAAGGAGCACAGCTCTATTAAAATCAACGGATCATTGCCCGAAGCACTACCTTGCTTGAGCGCTACCTTGCCTTAGAGGTCTGCTGCGTGCGAGCCAGTAAACCAAAGCCTTTAAAAACATTTCGCCTCATGCAACTCAATTCCCCTGACTGCATTAATGTTCTTAGTTAGAACTGCACACAAGGTGCAGACACAGCTCCCAGGTTCACTTAGGAATAGTTTCTGTGCTGGATGGCTCGAAGAAGGGGAAGAGGTGGGAGAAGGGCAGAAAATGGACTTAGGGTTGGTCTATACTTCTTCACAGCAATCCTGCAACTGCCACCAAGTTGGCCCCCACCCATTCCCTCACTCCTGCTAGAAGAAAGTCATGCAGTTGCTCTCAGGGTCTCTGTCTGAAGCATGCTCTTAAGAGAAATATTGAGCAGTAACACTAATGGCAATCCTACATTTTAAGCTTATTCTGCATAAACAGGGCTCATTTTTCAGCAGTAGTGTCAGGATCGTGGTGGAGGCAGCGCAGGCATGCTTTAGTCTCTCTCTTTCATTAGTCTTAAAAACACCATGCTGAGCTCAAAAAGTTTTATCTTAGGTAAGGCGGGGAAGGGTGGGCACTGACCCAGAATATATCCTCTAAGGCGCCGGCAGCAGCTTTGAAAGTGGAGTGGCAGCTCAGTGTGGCACCGAGAGAGTACTCAGATGGGTGAAGGTGCAAAGAAAGAAATCAGGAGGGTATTCCTAACAGCATACGATGCAGCTTTCCCGTTTGCTTAGCTGTCATATTACAAGCCTCTCAAAGGCAATTTTTTGCTGGCTTGTTTCAGTCAGCTTTCCTCATCAAAATGAACCCCTGTAGACATATGGATAATCAGAGCACTTCCATGAAAAATGAGAACAACTCCCTCCCAGACTGCCATGAGGATGGCACGCATTCAGGATTTACAACAATACTACACTGATAGGGTCAAGTCCCCCTCCTGTTCCTGTGTTTCCTGCGCCTGGTTTCATCTCAGATCTTCCAGCCCTATAAGTTTGCATTGCAAATGTCTTCTGACAAGGCTGTTAAAGCTGCTGCCCTAAAGAAGTAGGTCAAGAGCCAATATTTCCTTTGGCTAAGTGATATGATAAATCAAAATAGCACTTTTGTGAGTGACCACTGTTTCACATTTAATTAAGAACGCTAACCAGGCATACAAAACAATGCTGGGGAGAGCTCCCAACTGCAGACACCAAATTTGGCATGTCAAGCTTCATTAGGAAATCTGCTAGTCTTCTAGGGCTGAGACAGACTCTGCAGTACACAGCTTCATTTCCAGCTTGGGTTCAGGGATCACCCTGGAGAACGTGAAGGAAGGAGATTTGGGAGAAAGAAGAGGGAAGGAGAAGGTTGACAGATTTCTTCTTTCTTTTCTCCCTCTGTTTCTCAAAAGAAGTATGTCCTAGCATTTTGAATCACTACCTAAAGTATAAAAACAAATGGCCTTCAGATGTGTCTTAAAAGAAAAATCCTCAATATTAGTAATAAGTCTTTAAAATGTTAAGTTTTCCCTTGAGATTGAAGTGAATATTCATCCTGGCAGCTTCACTTCATTGCTTCCTGTAACCTCAAAGCTGAAATGTCAGCTCTAACTTTATTTACAACTCCCCGTTTAGTCTTTCCCCAGCCCTTCTTAAAAAGAAGCATTTAAACTTTCCATTCTATCAGATAATAATATTAAAAAAAAACCCGGTCCAGGAACTGTAAGCAACTTGCAGTCATATTTCTTTCCTCAAATTGTTTGTACACTGCACATCCCAAATTGTGCCCAAATGAACATGCCTTGTTTGCCTCAGACAAAACAGAGTGATAGTAGAGTCTCTGGAGCATACTGAAATTATTCATGTAGTGATTTATTTCATTAGGTATTTATTAAGATGGTGCTGATCTTGATATCCTGAAACATTGTACTTCAGCATTATTTTAAATACATAATAGTGATAAACAGGGATTCTGGTTTCCCCTGGTAAGAAATTAAAAATTTTCATAAAACCCCCCAAATCCATTATTAAAATGACCACAGCCCACCTGGCCCTGTTCATGCCCCTCACTCCCCCACACAGCCCTCCCAGCCCCCCATCAAGCCTGCTGGAAGGGGCCCCCAGCTGCCAGGGCTATAGGACCAGGGACCCGGGTCCACAGCCCCCTACCCCCTGGACCCGACAGGAGGCGGCAGCTGCTGCAGTGGAGCAGATCACGGAGCCTGGCTCCCTCCCCTGCTGCCTACAGGGAGTGGGTGGGGGGAGACATGCACCATGTCTGCCTGCCCTCCTCCTGCTCCCCACCCCCGGCCCCTTGCAGGCTGGATCTCTGCCAGCCTGCAGAGAGCTCTTTGCAAAGCAGCAAAATCCACGGGTTTCTCCAGTAAAATGAGAAACCCGCATTTTCCTCTGGTAAAGGGGAAACTCTGGCTTCCTCCATAGGAAACAGAAAACCTGGCTCTCTGGATGATATCTCATGCCCTCTTTGCAAAGCTTGAATAACTATACAAGGTGTTGGATAATGGAGACTCAGGCTCACAAGAGGTCAGTTAAAAAGAACAATTTCTAGGTGACCCCCACAACCAGTTTCATTTTAAGTGAATGACTTCAGCAGCTACAAGCTTAGCTTTTATGAAGATTAGGGGTTTCCTGAGTTCACAAATCTACTGGGGGAAAAAAGAGTCAGAGGAACAGAGTTTCTTTGAAAAACATTTACCCTTCACTTTTGTGACAGGCTAGTAACCCCTCTATACTCAAAGCAGTTACAGAAAGTGGCACTATGAATATATTCCTTTATGTCTACCTTGTGTGATCCCTTCCTTTGGTTAGATCTGAAGCTTCATGTTTACTTGATGGAACAGGAGACTCTTAAGTAAAGATACTTGTTAAGTTTTTAAGACACAGACAGACATTCACCTGGGCTGCTGGGCCAACTTTACACACTTGGAAAGCGATGAGGATATTAAGTAACCCTCAAAATGCATGGTTATTGTAGAGCCAAGCAGTTATATAGTTCAAGCTCCAGGGTACATTCAATCCTTGCTCTTCCCTGAGATAAAGAATAGAGAGTGGAGTGGGGCAGTGGATAATTGTCTAACATCCCAAACAGAACTTATCAGTGTCATCGGAAACACTTCCAATTACACGAAAGCGTCCTTGACCCAACCCCTTGTTAAAACTAGATTTAGAAGACCAGGTCATTTGACATAGGTTACTGAAGAGCTAGCCACTTGCAGTGGAGATACAATGCCACCAGATGTGTAGCGTCAAAGCTGTGGAACACTTAGTCCCTGACTGAGTCAGCATTGGTTGAAGATACAAATCCTGCACAAATAAACTCTTTTCTGGCATCAAATGGGAACTTTCATGACTTTCCAGGTGCCAACCCCAGCTACAGGAGCACAGGGATTGGGGGTTGTCCCTAGGACATCCACATGTATTTTCTTCTACCCCGCATTGTTCCCATGTTCTCCCTGCATATCCTTGGACTTATCTGGATCAGTGTGATAAATGAAGGTTAATATAACATGTGACTGGCAAACACACATAATTGGCAATGGCCAAAGAATGATTCATTCATGCTATAGAAACCAGTTCCTTAAAAAAAATCTTAAGGAATAAAAAGGATACAATATACAAAGAACCAGTCCTTAAACTTTCCATAAAAAAACCTCCATCCTTCTATCACCAACTGATTCATACTCCCTCTTTTCCCCTATTGCCTTGTTAAGTTCCCGGGTCCTGGTTCTAGTAACTTGTCAATTAACTGGAAAGGGAACATGGTGAGTCATCACCAGCGCAGACAAACAGTAGCCCATGGGGATCACATTCCCTCTCCAGAGAGCATATTTTACTTCTTGGCTCTGGAAATCTAAATGCAATTAGCACAGGAAAGCAGGCGGGGAAGGCAGATTTAAATGTGATGTCAGGATTTCCACTACTTCACAAGGAAACCATGTCTCTATTTTAAAAAAGGAAATACTTATGCTTACTTTGCTGCTTGTGTGTAGAGCAAGAGAGACGTCCAGGCTTCTTTCACAATCCTATGAAAATATCAAGATTCTGCAACAGCTAATACATGAAAAGCAGTGGAATCCTGTCTGGGTGAAACGTGACACAGTCAGACGATACGTGGAAAGTTTCCTGTTCTTCTAAGAAACCAGAAGACTCACATTTATTAGTCTTAACAAACCCTCAGGACACCCAAGAGTGTGACCCAAGCAAATGCAGTGATTCAAAGTCAATCAAGGGATAAGAAGAATACAGCCTAGGTACAGAATTAACAAGCGCCACGCAGGGAATCCCAGAGGGGGAACGAAACATATTTGGGCCCGCAAGTTCATCGAAGGCCGGGTGATGTACTGTTCATTAAGTAATATCTTATGAGGTACTGTTACTTTAAATGTTGAAACTTTTTGTGTCTCCCTAGGCACAAGGTTTACTTCCAGTTTGGTTCCTGCAGAGAACAATAAAGTTGCTATTCCTGATGGTTATGTTCTGCTTTCTTCCCTGTGCCAGTCTACCCCCAGTCTGGGACACACTGGTTCATAGTCCTTTACCTCAAGGCCTGTCACATCCCTTTAGACCAGGCAGAGGATGTAAAGAAATACAGGTCCAACCACTCTTCTGAATCCCACCCCAAGGATCCCAAGCTGAAGGATGCTGCTTCCAAGCCCATAAAAGATCACTGGGCCACTTACTTCCCAGTTCAGCAGTCTTCTGCTCCATATTGCTCTTCCCTCGTGTAGACAACCAGCAGCTTCCCCACTTGCTGTACCCTTCCTGTCTGATGGGCAGTTGGTCACACCTGGGGGAATTAATTAGGCTGCTCCAGGCAGCTGCCATGCAGGAGGGTGTAGGGCCTGTGAGAGAAAGTTGGGGGCCTGATGCAGCCTGGCTGGGGGGGCGGGGAGGGGGTTCTACCTCCCATTTTGAAAACAGGAAAAGAGAGTAACCTGATTTTGATTTGTTAAATATGTGTGCTGACTGATTTAACTTCACAATGGTTTACAGGACAGGACAACTGCACTTCTAACTCCCCCACTCTTCCTTCTTGGTGCACGCACTTTATTGTAGTTGGAAATAGTTTGCTTTCTAAACCCATAGAGAGGGGAATTGAAAATCATAGTCTGCCCTCATCCCTTTTCCCCAGGTTCATAAGGAAATGAGATTAGCCTTCCTGTTAATAACACTAAGGAATCAGGATTAAGACTGACTTCAGTATTTTCTTTCCTGGTTCATTAAGTTTAGAAAAAACATTCCTGTTTCTACTGGCAGGGAATGGAGGATGAATTCTGATTTCTCTGTCCCTCTTGTATCTACCTACTGCCTTCTCAGCAGGTGCTTTTGGACTGTAAATAACAATAATACAATATATTACTCTCTTAATAGGTAGACTGGTTTGCAAAGTGCTTTACAAGATGTCTTCCCAGTTAGGGTGGCCGTGCTTCCTAAAATATTGAATTGTTTAGTCATTCATTCTTTCTTTTTAACAGTGCTCCTGAAACTGCATCCAAAGTCCTGTGCTTCCAGGGTGGTCACTGCAGTGGCTTATTCATCTCAGTAAGTATTACCTACAGGATCTGATTTCTGGATTATTGCTCCGTAAATCATGAGGTCATGGAGGCATGTCACAGCATTGGACAAATACCCTTGCAATATAATACAGCTTTTCAAGTATCCCTGAATGCTATGCTGCAGGGGAAGTCTTGGACAGAGAGACAACTCTGTTCCATCAGCAAGAATTGGATGCAGACACTAGCTATAGCTCAATCTGCTGGCTGATTCAGCTTTCATTTATGGTAACCATGGTTATGATAGTGCACAGGAAACTGTAAACCATTAGATTGTGAAGTTTAATCAGTCAGTAGACGATCTATTGCTCTCAGCCTGCTTCATATTTAACAAATCAAAAACAGCTTAACACAGAGATTAAAGACTAGATTTCTCTCATGTCTAACACGTAACTCCCATCATCACTCATGAAGGAAGAATAGCCAAGCAGAGCATGGAGAAGTTGCTATGGAAAATATTTGCAGCTGTAATCGCGTGCTGTCATTAGAAGAAGTCATGATCTAGTTGTGGGATATGGCTCCTATCCCAGGGTAAAACGCCACGTCTCTCAGACTTCCTAAGTTAAACCTGCCTATGGAGAGACCCTAGGCATTAGGGTCCCTAACCTTTTCCTAGTGTAGGCTACATATTCATAGAAAGATTGTTTGCTGGACCTTCCTCTCTTCTTTGCTGTCGTGTAATATCCCTGCGGCAATCACAGCAGTTGCTCCTCACAGTACAAAAATGGTTAGTGAATTTCTGGCTTTCTTTTAAATGAAATATGGCAGCTGGAAACAACAGAAAGAATGCAAAACCTGAGTGCCTTCCCACATTTTTATCTTTGCATGAGTATCACCAAAGGTAGGCAACATTTTAGAGATCTGAAAGCAGGAACTGAGTGATGCAGTGCGGGGAGACAGATTGTTGAGATCAAGCTCAGTGCAAGTAGGAAGAGGAGAGGGATGAGAAAGGGGAGGAGAAGAAAGAGGAGTCTGCACCGGGAAAAGAAATGCAAAAAGTAGGAAAGCATCAGGATACTGGAAGGCTCTTAAATTCAAAATATCCGAACTTCAGATCCCTCTCGCATGTGCGGGGGCTCCTCTGTTCCTACTGGCTTGTATATCAACCACTTGTGGAAAGGGAGTAGGGAGAGCTTGCACATAAGCAAGCACAAGTGGCTGTTCCTGCTCTTCACAGAACCACTGAGTGGGACAAAATTGAATAAGCTCTTGTCTTTTTTTCTTTTTCTTTCTTAGTTCTTGAATAAGGGAATTAAGGTGGAAAGCTAGATCTAATGTTATCCTGCTTCATGGCTACAGAGGAAAGAAGAGCATGTACAAATACAATACAAAAACAGTATATTAGATTTCTGTGACCACTGCCCCTTGCTTGAATTGTCTTTCCTTGTGTATAACCTCTCTAGTGTACCCACTTGATAAGGGCCAGCCCCTGGTGAGTTTTCAGAAACTTTATCTGCCGTATGCATTTGTTGGTAGAAACACTCCTGCACATCCAGTGTGCAACTTCCCTGTGGTCCATATACCATCTTTTAAAGAGCATTCTAGGTTTTGGAGGACCCTTAGCCAAGGTTTTTCAATCTCTGTGGCCTATTAAAATTTTAAAGTCTGCTAGCAGATCATGTGGAAGCAGTTCATGCAGTTTATAGACAAACATATGCTCACAAGCCTCTTGTCGTATCATTAACACCAGTCCAACTGCATGTAGAAGACAGTCTAATTGTTCCAGAGTAAATAATATTGGAAACCATTTCCCTGGAGGTTTTTGACAAAAAAGAAGAAAGTTAAAAAGCATGAAGAAGCCCATGATGAGAAACTGTTTCTAATTACCAAATTGACTCCCCTTAGGGATGTTTACAAAAGAATGGCAAACCCTTATGACATTTAAGAGACCAGAACCAGCAGAGATTAATCAAAACTTAAATCATTTGTGTTTCTTCCCTCCCCGCTCCTTTAATTGTGGCAATTACACAATTTTTCAGTTTCATGGGCAGAGGAAAAAGAATATGTAGCTTGCAAAGACCTAGTTAAGAAACATTAAACTCCAGTGCTGTAAACATCCTTCTCATCAGGAGCATAAAGGAAGAATGGATAGCATTATACTTAAATACTGAAAATGATTAGTTCTTGTTAAGGGTAATATATTTGCCAAAACTTCTTTATAAGCTGTCTTTAAAAACAAGCTACAAGAGCCAAAATATATATCTGGTAAAATTTATCATTTTCCAACAGTTGCAAATTATGATAAAAATAGGTCTTCGTGACTCCCAGTAGGTTTGGTTTGCAGGATTTCATTGGGGTGGATTTCTATTCAAAATCAGTAAAACGTGGACTGTCAGTTTAGGCTGACTTTTATTAAAGAAAACAGCAATGAGAAAAAAAAAGAAAACAAATGAAATGAAATGAAATAAAATAAAATAAAATAAAATAAATATAAAAGGCTGCCATGAAAAGAGACTATGATTTCACTTACTTTATTTCAGACCAGAAGCAACTCTGAGAACAAAACAGTTGCTGAACTCTGCTCCCTAAAGAGACTGGCTTCAGTGGAGTTGCATGGGAAGTAACTCTGGCCCAAAATGAAAGCTTGAAAATGTAAAGGCACGGTAGGCAGAAAATAAAGGTCATTTCAGAGAGATCTTCGGCATATCCCATGTTTCACTGACAACATATGGAGACAAGTGACCATGCCAGGCAGTAGGCCCCTCAGATACACTATGCTGCTTGACATAGGCTGCTCCTGACTTCAGAGCAATGTGGCTTTGTTTGTTCAATACTTCACATGGCCTTAACATGGGTACAAGCTAACTGAGGACCTTGTTACATGGTCATTTTGGGTGGCTCCTGGAGATCTTGACCCCTGGATGGTCCACACATTAACACCTTAAACTGGTTTTAAGCACCCATTATTTGGCTCACAGTTACGCCACTCCAGGGCAGGATTATCTCTGATCCGCCCAGCCCATCTCCTGTCCCACTAAGGTGTGGCCACCCCCCACAGATGTGCTGCCCAAATTGAAGGTGTGACTGCTCCAGACTCCAAGCTAGCACTAAGCCAATCATTTGTGTGGCTCACAGGGTAAGGTGTAACAAGGCCCTGTCACTGGTGATCCATCACCAAGAAGTTGTAATTAGACCATGTTCAGTACTGCACACTGCTTCCACCTCAGGAGAAAGTCTGCTCAGAGGAGTGCTGTGTTTGAGAGCGGTGTTACAGAGACTGAGATTTAAACCAATCCAAAGCCTCAAAGGAAAAGTCAGATGAGATTGAAAGACTTTGACTCAAACCAGGCAAACTTTCTTAAATACTTGTGCTCCCAATACTGTTCTGTGGGCATCACACAATCTTTATGTATTTATGCTCATAACACCTTTGCAGGGCAGGGCAGGGTAGGGCAGGGCAGGGCAGGAGTACTATCACTATTTTACACACAAGGAACTGAGGATCAGGCCCAGTTCCTCAAAATCATTTGAGCACCTAACTCCTGTTTGTTTTAAAGGAGCTTAAGTTACTTCCAAGGTCATAAGAAATCTCTGGCAGAACAGCAATTACTTGCGGGGCCCAGAAATCATGAGATAGTTCCCCTGACCTCTGAACCATCTTTCATCTCTAAACTACATGTTCCCATTCAGCCCAAGTTTGCTAAAAGTTGTAAAAATCTTGGTGGCCCATTCATTGATCTTGGGCTGAAGGTTTGGTTTGTTACTGGAACCAGAGCCAAGGCTTTCCTCACTGAGATTCAAGGTTCAGCATAAATGGTTTGCACAGCTCTGTTTAAAATATAGCCCCAAAATAGACTTTTTAGTAATTTGTGAAGAGGAACAAATAAAGGGTTGAGCCTGGATTGACCTAAATCTCAGAAAATACGTTTGGTTCAGATGAGGCTGCAGAAGTTTGCATGCTGAGCCAAATCTCTTCAGTTTGGAAATGACCCTGGAAATCTCATAAAGTCATTCTTCAATTTATAAAGGCTTTCTTGAAAAAGTTTCAGTACTGCCTGGTTTTCATATGGACAGAAATAGTACAAGAAAATCTTTTCTAATGCAGCTTTGGTATTTCAGCTTTGCTCTTTGGATGAAGTTAGTGGTGCACAGTAATTTTGTAAACTTAAATCTAATAGACTTCTTTTTTAAAAGCTACAGTGAGTTTTGGGGTACAGATCCAAGACTAAAACTAGTTTCAGGATCCCCTGGGAATAATATTCACTGCCTATTTTGATATTTTTCTGATGCAATAATTAAAGAATATGCCTTTTCATTATTTAACCAGCTCTGTTCAGGATGGCTTTTATTTTCTCTAACCTGGTTTCCCCATCTCCTGCCAAAAACTTGTTTACAGACATTAAAATTGTGCTAGGTGTATGTTTGTATGTGGAATTATTCTGGAACAGCTACACAGGCATAACACTATGTGTGGACACTCATAATCCAAAGTAGGATGGCCCTGTTATTCTGAAATAAGTGCCTGCATGTGAACTTATGCAAAGATACCGCACTTTGAATTCACACTCTGCCTTAACCTGAATTCGCTTGGCCCTTAGATGTTTGACTCAACACTCAGAAACAGAACAAGCTACGTTGCTCTGCTATGAAGTCTGGACAAGAGCAAAGGAAAGGAAAAATATATAACACAACCAGTTATGGAACAAGTTTGTGGTTGTGTCAAGTGAGACCCAAGATGCCTCTCTGCACCAAGCTGTTTGGACTCTATTAGATTTGGAGGTAAGAGCAGAACCAGCAAGTGACCACTCCTTGTTGCACAGTCCCCTGGTATTTGTCAATAGTAGAAAACAGGGTGAAGGATCCCTAGAGCAGCACTGCTTCAGGTAGTACTGAGAAACAGAAGAACTCAAGAAGAAGAAAAACCGTAGCTGAAAGCTCTGTGCTCTGAACTGAATCACAGAGCCATGAGGATAGGCAAAGAAAATGTATGAATAACACTATTCATCTAGTTCTGGACCTTTTTTTCTGGTTGACTTGTATTACTGATGACTGCAACTTTTGTGTATACTAATATAGTCAGAAATTGTTAAAAGTTTCTCTCCAGTCTCCATATCAACCAAAAAAAGAGAGGCCTTTGCCCTGAATCTAAAAATGTTCTATCAAGTCTTACAACATTCCTACAATATAGGTGGGTTTGGAGAGTTTGGGGAATTGCCCTAAGCTATACAGCAAGTCAGGGGCAGTACAGAACTGAAAATTTCCAAATCCAGCGTCTCTTAACCTTCAGGCCATGCAGGATTCAGTGCTACATCCAGTAACTACTGCAGTCAGGAAGCCTTTTTTCAGGCCCCAAATGACAAGGGGTTGATGCTGCTTCTGCTGAGTCCAGGATCTAAATGGTAGCAGAAACAATTGCCACTGCCAGATAAAATTGTAGGAAAGCTGAGTTTTCCATCCATGCCAATTGACATACTCATTACATTATTCAGACATGTGGTCTTGATCCAGATATGTGGCCTTCTCAAGCCAGGCAGGATGAGGAGTGGAAAAGCCAATGTTAATATTTGCACAATCCAAGAGGAAGAAAAAGAGAGACAGTATGTTCTTGAAACATACAGTGGAGATCACTGGTGAGCAGGCCACATTCAAGCAACAGCTGAGGGACTTCCAAACATAATGTAGCCTGCAGGGCACGATGGTTGTGTTGGACACTGACCTACACATTCCAGGACATGGAGATGCCCCATGTACTAAAGGGATAGATAGAAACTGGCAGGTGGAGAAATGAGGAAATAAGATGAATGGAGAACACATGTCAAAACCATGCAGAAGAGGAATTTTCTGACAATAAATATCAACATAAAGTTCCCCTCAAGGCGATCATAACATGTGTAGTGCACAGGATTAACCAAAATAACACTAAAAGATCAGTGCTGCCAGGTATCTGGTTCTAAAGACTCGCTTCTGTATTCCACATAAACCTCAACCCCTGTCTTTATTTGCTCTTATCAAGGCTTTCATGAGTGCCTTTGATGTGAAATCCTTTAAATACTGCTTAAGGCTGAAGACTTCAAGGCTTTTGTCATCTGCGTTTTTAGTGTCAGTGATTTTTCAGTTCTGTTTGTTTCCTCTCTCTACAAATGGAAAAATGTTTGAAGAGTGCATGGCAAGTAAACAGAGACCTTTTTTTCTATACAGAAGGGTGGAAAATTAACAGCTGGTACTTGGAATTATTTAAGTTTCAGCGTGTCCTTTCTTTAGTAATATCCAACCACAAAAATAAAGACAGTGTGTCTTTCTTATAGGCCCTGGTGTGGTATCTATTCCAACACCAAAGCTGAAACATGGGAGGGACCACTTAGGCAAGGTGCCAAGAAGATACAGATGCCCTTCTGAAGAACTGGTCAGAGTGCTAGGACATTGTCTATTGGAGTTACAGGAAATTCTGGGAATCATAAAAATTAACCAAACCCAGGAATGATGGAGTAACTTTATTCTGGGCTAAAGGAAAAACAGTAAGTTATTGGATGTAGCTAAGAGGGCAGGTGCTTTTGGAGTGAGCCCAGGACAATGAAAATCTAAAATTTCCCAAGGCACCCAATGCTGGCAGAGAACATGACCAAATCCCAGAACTAATGGCAAAGTCCTAAAGAATATTCCAGTTAATGCAATATGCAGCTTGGAAAAAATCTGCCTGTTTTTGGAAAAGACACTCCAAAGGAATGTGTCCACTTTAGCAATGTTTCCACTTTGGAGAAATCTTCACAGCACAGACTGGTGCATTGCTGTAGGAGGATGTGACTTGTCCCAGCAGAGCGGCGATGCACCCAGAAAAGGGTGTGAAGAAATGACTCAGCACTGGAAGAGTTTGTCTTGGCAGTGGAGCAAGGCAGTAACTAAAGGAATGTGATAGGTATTTTGGTACTTCAGAGAAATGGGCTGAGGACGACAGTAAGCAGGTTGGGGGGGAAAAAAAAAAGAAGAACAAGAAAGTAAATGAGAAAAAGCAGGGACTTAAAATTTTGAGAAAAAGCTGGAAAATGAATTACAGAAAATAAACTGCATTTGTCCGACAATCTTTTTCTCTTGGCAGCACTGCATTGTGTGGTGACAAACGTGGGGTGGTATCAGGACTGTGTATCATGGGGATAAACCTCAGAGAAGGAGCAGAGCTAATTAAAAGGCAATGCTAGTGTAAGAATAAATTGGCCTACGCTGACCATGGATATATTTAGCTTAGAAATAGAAGGTTTATGTGGAGTAAGGGTCTGAAATAACCTTCCAGTAAGTGTAGTGGAGGCAAACCACTCAACTTTGGACATGGAACTTGATCTGCTTGTGGATGGGATTGTATGATGAGGTTGCCTGTGGTTAGTGTGGGACTGGACTCAAGACCCAAGTATTTTACAGTCCTATGTCCCCTATTTCTCTAATGTCATTGGGTCACAATGCAGTTGGGGGTTGTCTTCACTTGAGCATGGGGATAGAACACAAATCATACTGTGTCCCAAAACTGAACCTGTCAGACTTGTTGTGCTCTACTTGACAACAAAAAAACCCAAGGCCACTCTTGTAGGAAACATAGCAAGTCACATACCAACCCTATTGGGAGTACTAAGCCAGCTCTGTTTTCTAAAGGGCTGTTATGGTTCTCATAAAGTAAAAATACCGTTTTTCTTTGGGGGTCCACATGAGGTGAGCCAGCCACTTTTGTTCTCTCTCATTTGTAGATACTGTAAATATTTGGTCTGCCTCTGTGCTACCAATCAACTCCCATCAAAGGGTTCACGTTGCACACCAGGTTTCAGCTCCCCACAGAGGTTTGTACTTAATATATCATGATGGCTTTATTGTTTAGGCAAATGTCACTGTATTTACATTGCACCTAAGACAGTAGTCAGGCTTTGAAACTCAAAGAAAAGCAGTGAATTCACTAAGTTACATTTGTGCTTTCAGAGGGAAATGGTGGGTAGCAAGGAGATTTACAGACATCCATCCATGTGGCTGACCACAAACTTTACTTTCCAAGGGTGGAAAATCACACATGTGCAGAGCTTTGGCATCAGACCTGTGAATCAGTTAAGGCTCACGTATGTCCTATTGTGAGGGCATAAATTCTACCTAGGCTTTTTTTTTTGTGAGCACAGAGGTAAATTGTTCCCTACAAATATTATTCCTCAAAGGCAATATTATCATCCTCATTTTGTAATGGGGAGAGTAAAGACAGATTGACCCAGAAATGCAATTAACAGTCATTAGGCTGAACTGAGGAATTTTGCCTTCTGTGAGTCACGTGCATGAGCAAACCCAAATCACAAGATTATAGGTGCAACCTGTCTATAAAGTCCAGGCCCCTTCCCCTCAGTTTGAAGGCTCTTCTCATCTCTGCTTTCTCTTGTGTCTCCTGTTGCCCAAGCTCAAACAAAGGTTTGGCCTCAGTTTTTCACTTTCCCTCACTTTGCACCTATATTTATCCCCCTCTTCCCTCTCACCTTCTTCCTCTGTTCCTGATGCCCTAATAGGCAGTCAGATGAGAAAGATGAATGCCTACCTCTGATATAGCCCCTCTCATCAAAAAATTTTTTTCTCAGGGGCACAGAAGGTACAATGACCTGCCTA
>NW_017729011.1:9531253-9532854 GCF_001723915.1 Gavialis gangeticus | reverse complement strand
TGCCCCAATAGGCAGTCAGATGAGAAAGATGAATGCCTACCTCTGATATAGCCCCTCTCATCAAAAAATTTTTTTCTCAGGGGCACAGAAGGTACAATGACCTGCCTACGGCTGCCCAGCTGAGGAACCCAGAACAGCACTTAAACACATAAGCTGGACATAAGGACATAAACACACTTAAGTACATGCTGAGATACTGTCTTGAATCAAGACCACTGGTAGGAACAGCTTCATCCTTTCTGCCCTCCCACCCTTCTTGCTCATCTCATCCAATTTTTTTCCTTAAGACCCACCCCACTGTCTTTGCTTCCCTCCATTGGCCTGTGCTACTTATTCCACTCCCTCCCTGCCTTGTCTGTCTTAGTATAAAAGTATATCTGAGCTTGCCCTATTGATTTGTGGCATTCGGAGGATAGATGCTTCACACCTACCTCCGTGCTCCTTCTCTTTTTTTTTTCTGTTTGTTTATTGCAAATTGCTAGCTTGTGATTGCTCAGCATCATCTCTCTAATATAAATGAATGGTGCTGTACAAGTTCTGGATTCATGCACCCCTGACTTCAGTGGGTCCATTTGTGGAATCAGCTATTAGCTGATCTGAGTAATAGTGGTAAAATATGGGGCAATAGTAAAGTAATGACAGTAACATTGCCAATGACAAGTGTTCAAAAGTCAGGAGCCAAGCTGCTCAGTGTTTTGGAATTGTCTAAAATTCATGAGGGTTTATTTGAATTAGCATTAGTATTTTATTTTGTTTGAAAAAGGTTTCTTTTTATTGGCTATCTGTCTTTATTGTCCTGAAGGTGAAGTCATATTACATTCTGAGGGCTAGAAACTTACTTTTATTTTTTTAAATTATTTTATTTTTTAATTAAAGCTAAAATCTAAAACACCTATTAGGAAAGTTTTAGCTAAACCATCAAATGGTGCAAGGCTTGCTCTCAATTTAAAAGAGTTGTCAGAACTCATATTATTCATTGTAATTAAACATTTGGTTGTTGTGTGAAACATATTATATTGGGATTCCTTCCTGCCCCAATACTTGCATGCAAGATGAGTGTGGCTTAAAAGAGAAGCTGGAGGATTAAAACATGAAACAGATTTTTTTTAAAAGGATGGAGCCACCTGTTGCCAGCTCTCTGGAAGGCAGATACTGCTATATATAAGGACTCTGGCTTCATTTCATAGTTTCATAGTTTCTAGGGACGGAAGGGACCTGAGAAGATCATCTAGTCCGACCCCCTGCCATGGCAGGAAAGAGTACTGGGATCAAACGACCCCAGCAAGGTGTTCATCTAACCTCTTCTTAAAAACCCCCAGGGTGGGAGCCTGCACCACCTCACTTGGAAGTTGGTTCCAGATCCTAGCTGCCCTGACCGTGAAATAGCGCCTTCTGATGTCTAACCTAAACCTACCCTCTGCCAGCTTGTGACCGTTGTTCCTGGTCACTCCTGGCTGTGCTCGGGGGAACAGTGACTCCCCCAATGCCTTCTGATCCCCCCTGACCAGTTTGTAACAGGCCACAAGATCCCCCCTCAGCCTTCTCTTGTGGAGGCTGAACAGGTTCAGGTCCCGTAGTCTCTCCTCATAGGGCCTGCCCTG
>NW_017729011.1:9527877-9530476 GCF_001723915.1 Gavialis gangeticus | reverse complement strand
GCTAACCCTTGGCCCAGGTGTGCCTCCCCCGGGGCCCGAGGGGGGCCCAGCAGGGAGGTGGCTGTTCTGGTCCCTACTTAGGAAGACGGAGGCAAAGAAATCGTTAAACATGTTAGCTTTGTCATCTGGTGTGACGACCAAATTTCCCAACGTGTCCTGCAAGGGCCCCACATTACCTGGGACCTTCTTTTTACCCCCTATGTATTTAAAAAAAGACTCTCAAGTATCTTGGATTTTATTTGACCATGTGCTTTCAGCTATTCCTGATATTATACTCAGTTTTCTTTACAAAAGTGTCAGTCTTTGCTGGAAGTGGAAAATGAGTATTATGAGTTCTCATCCAAGTAGGAGAAATGTCTTTCACCCACCAAGGCATTGATCCTGCAGAGACCTGAACGTATGAGTAACTGTTTATATGAATACTCCTTGTGGCAGTGGGCAGCAACAGCAACCGTCTTCATACAAGTCAGCAAACTCAGTTGAGAAGGGTTTAACAGCAAAAGGTCCCAATGATGTAACTTAAATGCCTTCCTATAGCATAACATCAGTCCTGTTTTCCCGTCCAAAATACTCCATATGAATTACACCAGATTCCAGTTCTTCCATATAATCCTTCTCCATCCACCCTACTCCATTATCTGACTTGCTATGGGCAAACCGGAGCTATAGATTTTATAGAAGGCTTCTCCTTTCAGAATCCTTTTCTAAAAAAGAAGTTCCTTCCCTTCCTCAATAAGTGATTAACAATTATCTAACCAAACCTGCCTAAGCGGTCAGCACTCTTTTCTTCACTTGGGTCTAAAAGGGCTTCACCCCATCATAATCTAACTGGCTTCAGTTATATACGAATATTAGAGCCTGAAGGATCTAGGCCTTATCCATTGGAGCTATTTGTGAATAAGTTACTCCCACACACAAGTGATTTGCTGGATCACAGTTCTTGGCCTGTGGTAGGATCAACTGCTAATTTATGTCCTCACAGTAAAATGTCATGGATTTACACACTGGCATGAAAAAAATAAACAAGACTTGGTTGGCTTCTGCTACTGCTCTAGGATTGAAGAGTACTGGAAAGAAAACACTCATGTATCCTCTAAAGACATATGACTATGTTTTATTTAAGACAAAAGCAAAACAAAAAAATGCCTTTAGTTTCCTTCCAGAGTTTGAAGCAAACCCATAAAAGTTCATATATTTGCAAAAACTGAGATGTGTCACTGTCTTTGCAAGGTTGTTTTTTGTCTTTTTGGTGGTGGTGGTAACAGAGATGTACTAAAATAAGTCCTCAAATATGTCCTCAATTCATCCTATTCTCTATTAAAACCCAGAGAAAAGGGTGTCTGGGCAGGATATTGGCCTGAATATATCCCTCACAATGGCTTTCTTGGGTGTTAGGATTGGGAGTTCTCTCCAATACTACTTATTAACTGACTTTATCCAAGCCATGCCTATTCCTTTGTCCCCGGAGAAGCTCCAGGACCTGTGAGAGATCTGAGGGCTGGCAGCAACCTGACAAGTAGCCCCCCTGAGCTGGCTAATAGTAGAGGAAGGAATTTTGCTAGTGTAACTTGTTAGTACTGGAACAACTTCAAAAGATTAGAAATAAAGAGCAAGAGTTCAGGGAGCTCATTTTAACTGAACATATTTGCACATCCTTAGTAAACCAAAGTCTTTTTTAATGTAGAACCCAAATCCTATGAGTTTCTAAGTATCCTGAAGGCCAGCTTCAACCTGTCTGAAGTTGATAATGTCTAGCTGTTTGGTAACTGCTAAAACAATCCCAAAGGTTTTGGGATGATTTGGGCAGAGACAAATTTGCCCCATTTATTTCATGTTCACCAGTTCACTCCTTTTTTAGATGATTTTTTCTCCCAGTGATTTTCTAGCAGAATATGAGTGATGTAGTTGGACATAAAATAGGTATTTGTTGCTGTGACACAGGCAGGGAAATTAAGAGGGGATTGATGATGTATCACTGGGGTTTATGATCCCACCTGGGTAAGAGTGCACTGAGAAAAGGAGGAGGGGCTCGAAGCCTAAATGAACGAGAAAGAAGGATCAGGGAAGCACTTTATTTGCATAGAAAAATCATATATATATGATTCTAACAAGAAGAAATTTTGTGGGCCAAAAGCACTGCATTTATCTGAGATTTCTATCATCAAAATCCAGAGGCGGAATGAAGGAAGACACCTCAGCAAGGCAATGAGTTTCCTCTCATTATCTCTCAGGCCCTCCCCTCCCCAACACAAACTTCCTTCTCATTTGATAATGAGGTTAGGTGGTCTGGAAAGTAAAGACATCAGTGCACATCAGAGACTCCCAGCCACAATTTGGAAGAAAGAGCCCTCAGGTAGGACGCTGTTACCACGTGGCTACCGTTCTGCTCCACAGATGCATTAGAGGGTGAAAGCCTGTTACCTTGAGATTATTGTTCTTTGGTTACAGGGCTTTCCAGTGTCACATCAATCATGCTGAGATTGCATCACAAAGGGCGAGGAGGGAAGGTGGAAATCCATCTTACATTAAGCTCTGTTTTCCTTCTGCTAAAGCCATTCCCAGAGTCATAAATCACAGACTCAACCAGGTCCCCCTGGCT
>NW_017729011.1:9514771-9522877 GCF_001723915.1 Gavialis gangeticus | reverse complement strand
AAGATTGCATCACAAAGGGCGAGGAGGGAAGGTGGAAATCCATCTTACATTAAGCTCTGTTTTCCTTCTGCTAAAGCCATTCCCAGAGTCATAAATCACAGACTCAACCAGGTCCCCCTGGCTCCCTCCCTTTCCCCCCAGCATATTGCCCAGTAGGGTATGTATGCATGTGCACTGCTAGGGGAATGTTATTCACATAGATGGTTTCTGTGAACTGTTTATTAACAACGCTCAGATGAAGTAGAATCACACATACTAATAACTTGCCAATCTTCTGTACAATCTCCTGTCTTCCTGGCTGCATTTGTCTGTCAGAGTTCAGCGTTCAGCTCTGTTTTGTTCTAAATTTCCACTTCCAGTTTCCAATTTGCTGATATATTGACAAGAAGGAGGTGCACTATTTCTCTGAATTGAAAAAGTAATTGAACTGAGGCCTGATCTCAGAGTATGGCTTCAAAGCACCCAGTTGGAGTAAATTCTCTTTTTGCCTCCAATGGGTAGGCAGTTGCCTCTTGCAAACATTTCATTTCTTTCATTTTGATGGGAATTGATGCACACAACTTGTCATGATGCATTTCAAATTTGGGATAGGTCACATGCAGTCACGTGCTTTTAATTCCCATGCCTCTGTTGGACTAACTTGAGGATCAACGGTGCTGATGGAAGTGATGTTTTGTTGTGATCGGCCACTTGAAAGTGCTCTACAGCCCTGGTCTGATGGAAGCGCCCAGCTGCAGAGGGCTTTCAAAGTACCTGATCACATGACTAATGAAGCCTCATTACATGAAGATTCAGATGAAAGCGTTCCAAAGCGGAGCACCTTCATTAACTTCTGTCAGTGCACACTGGGAGCAGGCTCAGGTTGATGCAGCCCAGCCCTGCCTCCACTCCGCTGTCTTCAGGATGGTAGGTGGGAAGGGAGGGGAAGGAGCTCTGTCTGGGGTTTGCCCAGCCTACAAACCCCAGACTAAGATCCTTCTCCCTTCCTCCCTCCTTTCCCATCCTCAAAACAGCACTGGAGCTGGAGGGGCGGGGGGGAATAACAAAGAGAGGCTGCAGACATACAGCCACCTCCAAAGTAGAGCTCAATCCCCCACCTCCCTGGATCCAGCAGAGAATGTCTGTTGGGTATTAGGAAGGACGTGCTGTAACTCATGGCAAAGAAGAGGAAAAGAAGGAAGGGGAAAAGTCACTTATGATGCTTCTGTGAGAAGAGGACTAAGGGAAGGACTATTGTTCAGACACCCTAGGGCTGCACTCCTTTCTAATAGGTAGTGTTGATGTGTTCATTGTTAGCTTTCCACATTTACCATCTTTCCCTTTCCCACCCACCCCCAAACTTCTCTGCATTAGACCCTTGGACTCTACTGATGACTGAGAAGACGTTGTTGATCAAGGACACTTAACTGATGTAATTTAGTTTCCCAGAAGACTGGCTAAGAGGTTTGAAATGGTGTTTATGTTTTCAGAAAGTAACTGAACCAGGCACTTTTAGCAGCCAACAGCACCCAGCAGAAGTTTTATGCTCGCATTGACTTATCAGTTCAAGAAAAACATCTCCTTGTCTCAGTCACCATGGAACTGTTTGGTGTTGCTTCTCTGCATAACTTACAGGGCTTCAATGCATTCTACATTAGGAGAAACTCCAGCCCTTAAATATGGCTCATTTTATGATTTATACAAAATATGATTAATTAAACCAGAAGTGGGACCCTTCAGATAAATGCATGCCAAAACTTTTGCTATAAACACTGTGTGGGCTTTCTGCTTGTCAGTCTCCAAAGCCAAGTTGCTTTATTGAAGTGCTAATTGATTCCAAACCTCTGCTAGGACTCACCCTTGAAGGTCCCTGGATGTAGCCACAAAATGTGCACAAGGTAACCTCTGCAAAGATTGGAGTGTGATTCCCCGTGTTAGCAAAAAGTGGTCTCTAAGGCAAAGAGCCCTGCAGACAACAGCAGTAGGGTTGGGGTTTATTTAAGGGGAGAATCTCTCTCCTGACTCCCACACCCAAGCTTTCTCTGAATACTGGGAGATTTGTTTGATGTTAGAGCTGTATTTTTCCTCCAGCGATCACAGCTAAGCAGGCTAAGGTGGAGAGCCTACATTTCAAGATCAGTCACTGAACCTTAAGGCTAAGCAGAGATGGTCAAAAAGCCCAAGGCAGAATCAGTTCAGTCTTTGCAGGAAGACCCCAGCTCAAGGGGTCAAGACCAGGATGAGGGGCTTCATTCCCCCACTCCCTCCTGTACATCAGTAACTTGTGCTGGCCAGGCCATGGTGAGGGCAGAGGGGAATCACACCCCACAGCTGGGCAGACCAGGGCTAGGGGGATCCCAGGCTGGCCAGGACAAACCCCTCAGAGGCTGAGGGGTAGATGCAGGACTTGAGGCAGCTGGGAGTGGAGACTTTTTTCCCCCTCCCTCCACAGGGTCAGTCACTCACATTGGCCTGTCCTGGGAGGTGGAAGGCAACCCTTGCAGACCAGGGCTTGAGGCTAGGGGCTCTGTTCCCCCTTCCCACCCCTGACCCACAGGGTTGACAGGTGCATGCAGGACCAGGCTGGGGAGCAGAGGTATTGCTGCCTCAGCTCTGTGACAGCTATGGGGCAGGATGGGCTCCAGTTCAGCCAGAATACACAGACAACTGAGACTACCCCACCTGCCCTAGGATGCTGGAGGACTAGGACATAACTTGAGTCAGGAGCATGGGCAGAGGAAGGCCGGAGCTAATGGGGCTTAGCCCCCCCAAACTAATTTTGCAGTGGCTGGTGACAGCAGCAGCACTGTGGTGCTGCAATCCCTTAGCACCAGGCATTACTTGGCATATAGCCGGGCAAACCCCCGACGTGCTCAGCTCTGCCTCCAAGTACAGCACGAGCGTGTGCCAGCCCCACAACAGCCCTGTGGGAGGGAGAGGTGGGGGGTCAGGCGGGCATGCCTCACATTGCCCTGCACCTACCCCTGCACCCCAACCTGCACTGCCCCACACCCCTGTCCCCTGCACCCAAAAGCAGCACCCCCCCAATAATATTTTCTCCTGACACCTATGGTTGAGAGGGGATCTGGGACAGAAGTTTCATAGACCTAAATTACTTAAGTCTGATACTACTTCTATCCAGAGTTATCTTAACTGGGGTCAGCCATTTTGAAATTGGTTTATGTGCACTGAACTTCTTCTGATCACTGGGTAAGTTTACATGTGATTTGGGGTCGGGGGGCGGCATCGGCATTTAAATTAGAGCACCTCTCAGGAGCCACTTGTGAGCCATTTTGAAATGTGAGGACACATGTCACGCTGAGGCTGGTGGAGTGCTCTAATTAGAAACCTCCAGCAGACTTGATTAATCCAGTCTGCTTTGATGTGTTCTAACTAGAACACATTGAAGCACACACCAGGCATGTGTATGTGCCCACTTATATCAGTTTATGTGTAACTTCTGTTCCCAGCCTAAGTGCCTATACATTTACTAGAAGACTAGGACAAGATTCTCAGGTAGTATAACTGAAAAGTGCAAAGCTAAAAAAAGAGGAGGCAAAGCTGAATCAAAATAAAAGCTCCTTGAAATTCAAAGATTTGCACTCATATTTTTTGGGGGGGATGATCTTGTTTTCTTTGGGTTGACCTCCAAACACACATCTCAATTCTTTGGTCTTCCCAGGTATGGAGGACCAGGTCCCAGGGAGGGTTTTTCCTCCCTGCCCAGCTGGGGCAGCTTCATAGAAAGAAGGATCAGAATAAGAGTTTCAGAAGAATGTGTGATGAACTGTGGGACAATCCCACAAATATCATGTCTAGGGCAGTGGTTTCCAACCTGTGGTCAACAGACCACTGGGGATCTGCAGACTATGTCTAAGGGGTCTGCAAAAGATGACCATGATCAGTCAAAATTATGTGAATACCCACACTTACAATTCAAAGGGGTCCACACCTTATTTCAAAATGTCTAGGGGTCTGCAAATGAAATAAGGTTGAAAACAACTGGTGTTGGATGAGACAACTCAACAGCACATTCATTTCAGTTATGTCTTGCCCCAAGTTTAGGCTTGTGTTTGGAGGGCAATCCAAAGAAAACAACATACTCCCTCCAAAAATGTGAATGACAATCCTTGAATTTCAAGGATCTCCAAAAGAGTTACTTTTACAGAAGGCCTTAGAAATGATGCCCTTATTGTAGCATTTACTTGATAGCAAACAGTGCAATAAAGGAAGCAGAAAAGCCTTACACAGCAAGCCATGTGAGGAAAGGCTGAGGGACCTGGGTCGACTCAGCCTGAGGAAAAGAAGGCTGAGAGGGGACTTGGTAGCAGCTTACCACTACACCATGGGAGTACATCAAGGGCTCGGTGAGCAACTGTTCACCGGGGCACCTGAGGGAAAAACCAGGAGTAATGGCCATAAACTCCTGGAAGACGGTTTCAGACTCAACATTAGGAAAAGCTTCTTTACAGGCAGGGTGTCCAGACCGTGGGATAAGCTCCCTCCAAAGGTGGTGCAATCGCCTACCCTGGAAATCTTCAAGAGGAGACTGGACAGTCACCTTGCCGGGGTCACCTGACCCCAGCTGTCTTTCCTGCTTGGTTCAGGGGGCTGGACCCGATGATCTTCTGAGGTCCCTTCTGGCCTTACAATCTATGAATCTATGAAAGCTTCCATCATATTGTTTTCACTCATTGCTTTTTTTTGGTCTGAAATTTTCCTTTCTTGGTTTCTATCCACAGTTATTTTGTTTTAGGGAATTTGGAGGAAAATCCCTACTGCTATTTTTGAACTAGAGGGACATGGTTATGGACATATTTTTTCCTACACAGCACGTTAACAGCTGGAACTTTTAAACTTAAACCTTGGCTAGGCAAAAGCCCTTGCTGGGCTGTTTGTATATATAGGACATTGTGACAATGAATCAGTATAGCCTCCACCAGGCACTTAAAAATCATGAGATCAGCTTAAATCATGGCATTTGATTCCCGTTTCTTGTTTTTGGGGTTTTTGTTGTTCTCCCACCCTGGCGGGGGGTCGGGCTAGAAGATCTACTAGGTCCCTTCCGACCCTTAATCTATGAAACTATGAAACTATGAACCAGCAAAACTTCCAGTGAGATATTGCCCCATGGTCAGAAGGGAGCTGGCATTTCCACAGAGAGGTTCTCTGAACTCAAAGAGCTTTCTCAACAGGAATTTTTTCAGTGCATGTTATTTGGTTTCCACTGACTTCAAGCTTAATCCAAATTCTTTCTTCCCTTTAGCCTTAACACCAGCTGCCTGATAATTTTTCTCTTCCCTTCACATAGTTAGTTCTGGACTCTTAGCCTTTGAGACCTAGAGAGCAGACATTATTTTAAACAGATGAAATAGTGGGAAGCAAGTTCCAAAGCATGTGACATTGCCTTATTTCACACCTCAGTCCCATGATGATTATATATGATCAATCACAAGATCTAGCAAAAAAAGAGCACTTCTTTAAAGGCTGCACACATGTATTGAAAGCAATGGAACTACTCAGCCAGGACATTACTACTCCCAATGATTAAGAGAGTTGTAGGACTGTTTAGTAATAAATCATAATCAAATCAGAAGCTGATCCTCTCTGCCTGCCAGTCCATACAGAGATTGTCAATGAGTGCAGGCATAGCAACAAGGATGGACAACGGCTGGAAGAGAAACAGGAAATCCTTTTGCAGGACAAACAGTGCATGGTTTATATCTGGCCTAGGACAAGGATTTTTGGCAACACCATGACACAGCACTCATTTAGCCAGGGAAAGAGTGCAGTAGTGATAATTCTGATGCAGATGTATAGCATGTGGCTCTGTCCAACATGAATGTTATTATTCCTTCCCAGAATTCTTCAGACAAATACATTTTCAGGGAACAAGAAGACTATTTCTCAATGTCCTTTCCCCGACTGTGAATCCATTAATCTTCCCTCTCTTCCTCTGTCCTTCATTATGTCATTTCTCAGGGGAGAACCCACAGGATGAGAGTAACAGCTTCTGTTTTCCAGTGTTCTACCTGGAAATGGGAGTATGTTATTAGAGCTCAGTGAAACATTTTTGACAGATGCAAAGAAAAAAAACAGAGAGAGAGGGTTTGGGGGGCTCAAAGTATACATTTGAGTTGAAATCGGTGAATTGTTTTGGCTAAACACATCAACGATGCGTGCCCTTGGCAGGCAGCAGAGGGTGGGGATCAGGGGTGGCGGTTGCCGCTTGCTGCCAACAACACCGCTGGCGGCGAGGGGGAGGGAGTGGCAAGTGGTGACCACCCACAGGCAGTTTTTGTTGGGGATACACCACCACGCGCAGGGGGTGCACATGCACCTGCATACACCCCTTACATATCACCAATGGCTAAACAAAGGAAAATTTGGAACATGTTAAAAATGGTTTGTTTCAACATTTGAATGAATTAACTACTATTCTCTTTTGAGACAGAAGTGTTCATTTAATTAAAGAAGAACTAGATTTTCAAGGGTTAAATAATCAGAAAACAAAATTCCTTTCATACCCCATAGAGTGCTATAGACATTTTTTTCTTAGTTTTCTTTGTTCTGCCACAAAACCGTAAAAAAAAAAAATTCTGTTTTGGACTAATCTAAATAATTTGTTTTTCTGATTATCTTTCACTTCAGCTACTGATTTCAATCTGACTATTTTTCTTTTTGAAAGGTGCATGCTCAAGGAGTGCTATACTAGGAGCAAGGATGCTACTGTTATCAGATAGAGAAAAGCACACCCTTGTTATTGCTTTTGCATGGAGAACAAGTCTTTGCAGGACTGCAAAATACATTGGTGTCTCCTAAACCGTGGAGAGGGGGTCTACAATGTCAGCTCTGTGTGGGCAGCCCAGGTCCTGCGCTATTTCCCTTAAAGGACAGGAGATGGAAGTAGCTGACAAAATGTTTCACACAACTTAAAAAATGGTAAAGCTGGATCTATATTTACCTATGGCACAAAACATTAGCCAGGGATGAGTTAGAGGATCCTGCACTCCATTTCCTACTTAAAAAGGAAGTCATGGTCATGTATAAGTCAAGCTGGGGGTAGGGTGTGTTTACATGTGCATATGTGGAGGATTTCCAAAAATGTCATACACTCTGTTTCAGTGTTTCCAGCTTCTGAGGTTTAATCGTGAAACTCACAATATTTGAAGTTTTTTTTCATAACCGCCCCTCAAACCATTAGATGGCATAAGGTTGTCATCTGTCAGCTAAACAAATGGTACATTTCCAGTCTGCCTAGATGGGGGTGAAATGTGAAGTTACTAACTGAATGCACCCTAAATGCTCAGTAAGGAGAAGGCTAGTAAGAGGTACCCACAGTTTACTATTTGCTTAAGCGAATCCATTGATTTTGTGGAGTTGGATCCACAATTTTTGAGAGCATGCAGTGAGCAGTACCGGTATTTGCAGTGTCTTTTAAACCCACTCCATTTTTCTCCTTGTTTTTCTCTTGCAACATTCCAGCATCTGGAAGACTGAGCTCTGACAAATGCCAGAGACTGACACCAGCTGGAAATCTGCAAAAATTTAAGTGCAGTAAGGTTGTGTGTCTGTTTATTAGCTTAGAAGTAAGTTATAGTATAGCCAGGTTTTCAGTGTACAAGATTTAAAGGACTTTCCCAACTTACGCAAGAGCTGAAGAAGACAGGTTTCATCTTCATTTTGTTGTTAGGATTTTTCTTCAAGATTTATAGTTTGTTAGATCTATTTTGTTTAGAACCGTGGAAACAAGCCTGACACTTATTATTTCTGTTACAGCAATGGCAAAGGCACCAAGCTTGATCACTGTCCCATTGTCCTCGATGCTGCATAAACACCTAATTAGACCATTCCAGTCACAAAGGGATTGTAATCTAAATAGAGAAAAGATGGGAGAGGAAAGACACTTGATTAAAGTCATTCAGTGAGTCGGATATAGAGGCAAATAAAAACTCCAGGCATAGTGATTGCCAGTCTAGTTCCCTAACCACAGGACAGTGTTAATTCTTGTGATGGAGTGCACAAACCCCACAGGGATCAGAAAGGAGTTGGCTGCTGGGGGAGTAATCAGTCCTAGTTTGTGACACCTGAACACAGGTATCAGTCGGGGGGGGGGGGGGGGGTTTT
>NW_017729011.1:9513067-9514686 GCF_001723915.1 Gavialis gangeticus | reverse complement strand
GGGGGGGGGGGGGGTGTCTTAAAAGACAGTGCCTAAGAGGGCTTCAAGCCTGCTGTTACTCCACAGGAGCAGGCTGGTTGTGAGCTATGGGAGCAGTGTCTTTAATATGGTAAGTCAAGTCTTGGAGGAGATGGCTGCTTTGCTTGGCTTCTGCTGACTGAATGGGGCTTGCTGGAGTCCAGGTACAGTAGTAAGTTTGCTCTTTGTTTTTCTGTAGAGCCTGGAAGGAAGGGTAGGGGATCCTGCTAAGGGGTGGGCTCAGAAAGGAGTGGAAGAATTTGTATTTCTCTGTGTTTATTTGGTCTTGGGGTGCCTCGGAGGAGCAGAGCAGACTTCCTATGTCAATTGGTCGATAAGGGCACCTGTGTGTTGCAAGTGCTGAAGGGCGGGGGGTGGTTCAGCTGAAAGACTACATAGGAAGTACTGGGCACTGAAGAAGTGCGACCTGAGTTTTCAGGAGTAGGTTCCTATGAAGCTAAGAACAACTAAGTAGCATCTCATGTAATATCTGGGTTGCTGAGGTACTGGGAAAGGGGGTTAAGAGAACAGAAAGGAACATGTATGGTGTTAACAGGACTGGGTCTGACTGCAATCAGGTTCAACGTGATGCTGAAAGTTGCAGACTTTTCAGGGTTTTTGGAAACAACTTGAAACAACAGTTTCTTCACTTTAATGCCTAGTAGCCATTCAGAAGAGGCACTGAACTGCAGAGAACCCATGGGTTCTAGATAAGATATATTCTTTCCGTAAACTTTTTCTTTAAATCATTTCTTCAGATATTAGCAGTCTGTCTTGCGGGGAGAGAGAAAAAAAAACAGAGGCCAAATGATCTAATAGCTCTCTTCAGCTCTATATTGCATTCTATAATGCCCACTAGCATTGCTATAATATCTCACCCTTTCTACTCAGGAAAGGTAGCTTTAAGAAATCCTCTTCTGCCCCTGGAGACTCAAGGAAGCTGTTTTTACATGCTGCTCTTTTCTGGCTCAGACAACTTTTGTTTCATTCCTTCCATATGACATAAGACAGTAGGTGGGAACGTGCGGCCAGATCATGGTAATTTATTATTGATCTGTCACATTTGCTCAAAATTCTGTATGGCCAGCATGGTAAATGGAATGCTTCTCCTCTTCTGTGCGGTTAGAGGTCTGAGGCTATCATCAGAGGGAAGCTATGCCATGCCAAATGTTTTTGCAGACACTTAACACATTTTTGAAGAGTGGCAGATGTGAAACGCTTTTTTGCCTGCCGAATAAGAGTGGATTGGCCATTAACTGCTACCCTAGAGACTAGTTAATTATAAATACAGGTTGCAGTGTTTCTTGCGGTTTGTTCTGCTAGGCTAAACACCCCAGATTAGGCTTGAATTTCTTCACTCCCCTTGTGCCCCAGATGAGGTTTTGGGGTGATGCATGCTTTTCAGGATTAACAATGCCATGCACTCAGGAGGGACGTGGAGAACCTGGAGAGGGTCCAGAGGAGGCCACTCATATGGTTGAGGGCTTCCATGGCCAGCCCTATGAGAAAAGGCTGAGGGACCACAATCTCTTCAGTGTCCGCAAGAGGAGACTGAGGGGGGATCTTGTGGCTGCCTACAACCTTATCAGGGGCAAGCAGCA
>NW_017729011.1:9509326-9512928 GCF_001723915.1 Gavialis gangeticus | reverse complement strand
TGGATATTAGGAAGAACTACTTCACTGTAAGGGTGGCCAGAGCCTGGAATAGGCTTCCCAGAGAGGTGGTGCTCTCACCTTCCCTGGAAATCTTCAAGAGGAGACTGGATGGGCACCTGGCTGGGGTCTTATGACCCCTCCCACCCCCAGTGCTCCTTCCTGCCCATGGCAGGGGGTTGGACTAGGTGATCTGTCTAGGTCCCTTCCCACTCATTGATTCTATGATTCAAGGGGCATGTTGGGCCATAACCAATTTTGTACCATGGCAGTTATCTGCAGGGGTCTACCCAACTTGAGGAGATAGTCAGCCAAGTTTGCAGGAATACCATGAGGCCCGCTGCCATTTTCAAGTGCTTATCATGGCTGGGCTCCCCAGCCCTATGCCTCTGATCAGCCAAGGGGCCCTAATGACCTGGCACCTTGCTGCTGATTGGCTGTGAGAGTTATCTGTCATATGGCCCCACATCTCACTGCTGATTGGTTGCAAAAGATATCCGTTATGTGTCCCTGCTCCTTGCAACTGATTGGTGGGGAGGGGCAAAAGCGTACAGGCAGCCCTCTCAGCCAATCAGCAGCAATGAGCAGTGGTAGCAGCCATCTTGGACTCCCCAGTGTGCCAGGCCCCCCACCAGCCCTGCCCCCTCCCCATGGCCTGCATGGCCAGGCTGCAATGCCATGGGGATTGCTGACTCCCTCTGGGGAGCCAGCATTTTATTATCGGTAAGTTTTCTTCTTCTTTTTTTTTTTCTGTGAATTTTGTGGACATGCCAGCTTTCCTGGGCAAGGGCGGATTTCACATTTTCCATGAAATCATAATTTTTGGAGGTTCCTAGTTATCTGTGTTTGCAGCTCTGGGGTGTATAGCCAAAGTCAGGATATAACACACATCCTGCTTAACTGTGCTGGGTACAATGTGAAGCATATTAGGGGGACAAAATGTGGCTCTAAGGAAATCTCTGCAATATTTTAAAACAACAGTAAAAGACCCACTATTTTTCTTCAAAGAATATTTCTCCATAGCTCTACCTCACCATAGTAAACAGAACAGCTTAACCACTCCAGCAGGTGCAGTGAGCCTCAGGCATTGTGATGTTTTAGCAGCTGGCTTCAAATTAGACTAGCCCATTCTTGCAAATTAATTTTTAACTGCGCCAATTGTTTGGCTAATAGTGTAGCTTAACTTCATCCAGGCGTGGATTCAGTGGGGGGAGGAGGTGCAGTGGTAAATGTGCTCCCCGCTTTGATTTCCAGTCCACCCACAGTTTAAAACCAACTGCCTGGAAGTGGCAGCAGCATTTCTAGTTAGGCAGCACTGAAGTATTTGCTTGGTTTCATGGCTCATTATAATCTACCTGATCCCTTCTAACAGTCTTCATTCCTCAGGTGTTAATAACCTTCTTTCCTTTCTAATGATCGTGATGTTCCACCAAACAGGCTACCCTTTGTTTGGCAATTTTGCTGCCTGTTAGCTGCTCCTGGAAAGGAAGCTCCTATTTCACAGCCCTGCAGATTTGTTTTTAACTTGTTCTAATGAAGTTATTTGTTTTTGCTCCAATCTTAAACCAAATATACCCCCAGCTCCCTAGCATACTAGCACAGAGCTTCTAGTTTATTTTTACCTGGAAAAACTATGGTGTCTTATATATGTTGATCCACCTCACTACCTGCACCCCCTCTCCTCAAAATTCTAGATCAGCCCATGACTACACCTTGCTTTATTTCTGCATGTTCACTTGAAATTATTTTTCTCAACTTTTAGCATCTATTGATAGCATAAGTCCTGACAGAGGATATTAACATTCTTCTCCACAGTCCTCACCAATGTTTTGTTCTGATTCAACACCCTCAGCGCATTGTCAGGGGTTACCTCCCAAAGTCTGCTGTGAATTTAGTAAGGAGCTGCCTGACAGTATTGGAAATCCCTGCCAGTTTGCAAGGAAGCTCCTGATGCTTACTGAATTCCTAGTCCAGATTGGAAAACAGGAGGAAATTTCACACAACTGGGCCCCTAGTGTCCCAATAACAATGATTAGAGTAAATGCAAAAACAGGGTGTAAGTTTGGCTGATGCAAATTGCTCCTGCAAAAGAGACCAACCTGTTATAGGTTCATAGCAAGAAACGTCAAAAGTAACAGTCAACATGGGTTGTATGTTGTCTGCTTAGGTTGGCTATCCCAGAAGATGGTATCCTCATCATAGCACAAGTCTCTGTTTTTGGCATTACTCCCTTCCTGAGGACAGCCTGAGGTCATACTGTATCCAAGAACTGATCTAATATTAAAAGATAGCTGGCATCTTCTGGCTGCAGTAAAATTACAGCTTTGTCAATGGACCGATCAATCTTTCCAAGTTCTTTGACCCTTCTTACCCCTGGATAATCTCCAGTACATGGCATGGACTGGACAAAATCTGGTAATGTATTTGAAAATAATTTTGTACACTAACACTTCTCCTCGAAAAATTGCTGATAAGTTGCAAGGATAGCAGAGTGCACAAACAGGCAGGTATCAGCAGCTGAAAAAGCGATGCATTATCCCTGGCTTGGCATGCACAGAAATACTGGGGCATTACTTTTAAGCTTTTATTCCCTCAAATTCTCAGGCTGACACTTAACTGCTGAACAGATGCCTGGCACAAGTGCTACTAACCACTTAAGTCCCACATAAGCCCTCAAAGTATGGCTTAATATGACTAGAATTACTGTAAGTAAAAGGCCTGACTTCCCCATTGTCCTGACCCTCACAGTCTTTAGCAACAGTACAGAGTGAGTGTAAACTAACTTTAAAATTTATCCTGGCTCAGTAGTGTTTTGCACGTGTAAATGACTGCATGCTGAAGGGTAATGGAAAATTGGGCACATATGGGCTGCATGAAATATGCATTTGAAACTAAGACTTCTCCTTGCAGTGTGTACCAGTCCAGACAGCAAAATATCATTTAACTTGGGGCTGGCCAACCTAGAACGCAGGTGCCAGAAATTGGGTGGGCAGCCTTTGGGTGCAGCATGTGGCAATTTGGGGAGGGGATAGGCAGGACAGTGCCAGATAAAGCAGACAGTAGAAATCTGAGCAGCAAATCAGGCAGGGAGCAGAAAGCTGAGCAGCAGTAGCTTGGGTAAGGGAAAGTGACAGGAGTGGCAGGTACGGGACTAATTTGTGGCACACTTGAAAACCTGAAAGCAAAAAACTGACTAGAAATAAAAGTGAATTTTGAGAGTCCACTTAGCCTGTCCTCGTAGGGCCTGTCCTGCTGCCCCCTGATCGTGTGAATGCCCCTTGCCATCTGTGGATGCATGACAAGGTGCGGTTGGCCTTACTGACTGCATCCCCACACTGCTGGCCCATGTTCATTTTGCCATTAATAATGACTCCAAGATCCTTTTCTGCCTCTGCACTGACAAGAAGGGAGTTCCCCAGCCTGTAGGTATGGTGCTTGTTCTTCCCCCTCCAGGTGCAGCACCTTGCACTTGTCAGTGTTGAATCCCATCTTGTTCTCATCTGCCCACCCCTGTAGCCTGTACATTTGACATGGCAGAGAGGGAGCTGGTCCATTGGCTAGAGCAGGGATTTTCAATCTTTTTTTGGATCATTGTACCCCCCCCC
>NW_017729011.1:9496893-9504326 GCF_001723915.1 Gavialis gangeticus | reverse complement strand
CAGTGTTGAATCCCATCTTGTTCTCATCTGCCCACCCCTGTAGCCTGTACATTTGACATGGCAGAGAGGGAGCTGGTCCATTGGCTAGAGCAGGGATTTTCAATCTTTTTTTGGATCATTGTACCCCCCCCCCAGCTGTCAGACATGGGGCAGCGTACCCCCGGCTGGTGAGCTGGGGGTGGTGCATGGCCAGACGCGGAACCACGGGGGGGGAGAGGGGGGGCACGCAGCTGAACATGGAGTGGTGGCAGCCCCTGCAGCCTGTGTCCAGTCAGGTGGGCAGCGGCAGCATGGGATGATATGTGGTGGCGCTCCAGCCCCGTCCACTTATGTGTCTCTCCTAGGGCTTCCTCATGTACCCCCAGGGGTACGTGTACCTCCAGCTGACAACCCCTGGACTAGAGGTTACTACCTGCCTGGGAAGGTGAAGTCCTGGGTCCCTGTCCTGTTCAAAGGACTGTTCATGTTAGCTTAAGTAAGTCATTGAACAAAACACATGACCTTGCTTGAGATGCAGAAGTCCCTTCCTGGTTCTGACTCCAAAGTGTTTAGCTTCTTGCCCGTTGTTCCTGTTGGCTCCCAGCTTCTGTTCTTCTATTTCCTGGCTTCCTCTGTCTCAAGTATGTCAAAAAGACAGGAAAGAACATTTTCCCATGTAAGCTGAGGCAGCAGGGCCAGCTAAGGAAGCTGTGATACCAATTTGTAAATCTATTACTCCCCCTCCTTGGAGGATCACTCACCTTTCACATTACAGAGGATGGTTTTCCCCTTTAGTCTGTTTGGCACAGCACTTTCCTCTTTGTGGCTGCATTATCTCATCTCACATGCATTTAAATTTATATATAGTACAAGTAGTACTTAGATCTAGTTCAACTCGATTGTGCATGGCTGAGAAAATAAATACTGGATATAACATCACAGACATGTTGTTAGCCTAAGCTTGCTTCACCCTGTGGGTTTGTACAGCTGTCCTATCCTACACTGCTTATGTGCCTTGTTTGTTCAGATAGAAAGCCCATGACTGCCCTGCAACATTTACATTCTGGCTGTACAATACTAGCATATCTTAGGTGCTCTTGTTATACACAAAACATAACTAATACTGAAAAACAATTGTTAATGTATTACAGTACTTACCCATTCTTGTAACCATAGCTAGTAGCAACACCCATACGTAACATTTCTTGACATAGGATCCTAGAAAAATATTGCTGGAAGGCATCTCCTGAGGTCATCTAGCATAGCCCCTTGCTCAAGGCAGGACCATCCCTGACCCAGAGGTGTAATAAGTTCTTTCAGTGCCCAGGAAAGAGGTGGTAGTCATAGGCAGGGGAGAGGTATGTGAAGGAGCAGGAAGAGCAGTCTCACCTACTAGGGCTCGCTTCCCTTACACTGCTATAGCATATTCTGCCTTGGCTTGGGCTGCTTTACCAAAGGGACAGGCTCCCTGGGTCTGCTCTTGGTGCTCCGTTTGCTTCTGCTTCTCAGTGTATGAGGCTGTGCCTGCTCTGGCAAAGACTTCTGGTGGGAAGGGGTCCTACTGGTGTCCCCTTTAAATCAGTGGCTGGGGCTGGTGCCTCACTTAACCACCCTTCCCTCCCTGCCTCCCCAGCTATCCTACTGTTCCTGGCTCAGTCATTCCAGCTAAGTGTCTACCTAGCACAGCGGTTCTCAACCTTTTGCGACTCAAGGCACTCCTCCATAATTTTTATGAATTGAGTGGCACCCCATTTCAAAGCCTAATTTATATCTTACAGTGCTTACCTCCTTGCAGAGGGGCCAGGTGGTGGGGGTGGGGGACTGGCCAGGCAGGGATAAGCCTGAACCTGTGCTTATCTGTTTACCTCCTCACACCTTGTGGCACCCCTTCAAGGGATCTCGCAGCACCCCTAGGTTCTGCAGCACCCTGGTTGAGAATCACTGGTCTAGCATACTCTAGAAAATTTTCAGGAATGGGTGTTTCACAATTTCTTTAGTAGCCCATTCCAGTGCTTGACTGTATGTATCAGTAGATATTGTTTTTAGTTCCTGCTAACTTTGAATACAAATCATTTATGCTGGGTTTTTTTTCCATGTTGGATCTCTGCCTCAGGCTAACTTGTTTTGGAAAGTTTCAGCCACCCTCAAAAAAGTTCCCCTTTTCCTGAGAAGATTAGGGAAAAATAAATTAGCCCTGCTTTTTTTTAAAAGAAAAAAAAATGTTGATTTAGGGTGTATACAGAAGTTGCTTTTTTTTTTTTCCATTTAAAGTGTTTTATGGCCATGGCTTAACAGAAGTGCATGGCTTTACAACACTTTAAAAATGGGTACAACAGCACTTTAGATTAACCCTTGTTAAATGAGGTACTACATTTGTAGTGCTTTGTATTTGTATTTTACAGCACTTTAGCAACCTACAGTGCTTTAAATAAGTGCTACACACTGGTCAAAGTTCTGAGAAGTGGAGAAGCCCCAAGAGGCTGTGGGCACCCCCTGACTCCTAGCCTGGGAAGTGCAGGGAGGCTCAGAGCCCACCTCCCACCAAACACTGCACTTCTGTCATGTTTAAGACTGCTGTGACTTTATACTGTTATAAAAAGTGCTGTAAATTACAGTGCTGTAAAACATGAATGGAGCGCTTCTGTACACAGCCTTAGTTAAGAAGCTCTAAGACCTTTGTCCTTTGGAGCAAAGTATTGGAATATGGCAGAACAATCACTGGTGTAGCTGGCTCTTTTGGCAAAAATTCTTTCAATCACATGTATATTGGCGTGTAATTAAGGACTATATACTAATACCATATATGTTCACAAAGAGGACAGAGTGAAAGTTCTATAGGAAGTTTTCATCCTAGCATTTCCTAAAATGACTCTGCAACTGTTTACATTCCCTTAACATTTTGTTATGTGCTAATACCATGTTTATACTTTTATACAAAAAAAATACCCCTCTTCTTGGCTTTTGTTATAATGATTGCAGTGGACCCTAAAGAAAAAATTGGATACAAGTGGCTTAAGTTAGGTCTTGGGTCTGTTTTTAAACTTCTTACACAAACATGCCTGATTTCAGTATCTGGCTGTTTGATACCAAGATAAACATAGGAATACAGGAATGATCAGACTTGATCAACTCCATGGTCTCTCTTATTTTAGTAAACCCCCTGGCAGCGACTGAATGCTTGATTTTGTTAATGTTAGTGAAACTATTCAGAATAACCGCAGAAAATATGATGAGGTGAGAAAATTTTGCAATAGGACAACTGCGTACAATTCCAGACTAAATTCTTGGTGGATGCATGCACTGTTAGGTAAAATGCCTTTGATGATCCTACCCTTTTATTACAAGTGTTAACCCATACTTCAAAAGAAGTACAATGTATAGTTCTTGGTGTGTGTGTATGTCCCTAGGAGAGGGCACATTCTATGAACTCAGTTTTAAATGTTTTTGTTTTTCACTGGCTCAGTGGTGGTTTTGGCACAGCAGAACAGCTTTTACAGTTTTTTGCATCTGAAATTTTAGAGAGACGCAGAGAGGAAGTCCGAATAGAAAATGGAAAGCAATTGGTTTTCAGTCTGTGGCCTCCCACTGTCCTCCCAAATAGCTGAATTTGCTTGCTTGTGCAGTCCACAGGGAAACCTTTAAGGCTGTGGGCTGGAGGTCAGAAAGGTTCAGCCATCGGTTGGCCCTCCTGCCTGTGAAATATGCCAGGTCTTAGCAGGGGATTTTTTTTCTTTTCAATTGTTACTTTCCATTAGGAAAATTTTCATTTCAGCCTTGGGATGGATATACTTCAGAGGAAGGGATTTTGCACCTTCTTATAGTGGAGGATCCTTGTCTAAAAGAATGAGGCATCAGAAAGGGGTAGTTGGCCCTTCAAGAGACTCTGATTATCTTGGTCATAAAATTTATTTAAGACTGTGTAGGTCTTGGGGTGGGGGGTGTTTTGGACCATTATTTGTTCTTTCTACTGGCATACTGACTGGTTCTGGTAGAAACCAGGACCAGAATCCAAAGGGCTGGAAGACTTTTCTGTTTACATCTGACACCAGAGTCATGAGAGACATTACACAAATTCTTGCTCGGGAGCTGCATACAAGCCAATTTTATATAGACCCTAAGAGCATCTCTAAATCTTCCAGGCTTCCCCCAATAGTAATGAGTAATGCCCATAATCACCCTTACTCTAGCATCTTGCCTTCCTTTCTGCCTCAGCTTCTTCCTTTGCAGCTGCTACTTCCTGACCACTTTCCCTTGTGGCACATGCTAGACCATCCCACTCCCTCCCAGTCTCCCAAAGCCTTCATGCTAACAACTGTGATTAACTGAACCACCCACAGCAACTTGTCTCCTTTGAACTTATGTCAGACAATCAGGGCTGGGGGGTTAAGATAACCTAGCAATAGTTGTTCTCCAGGATATTGAACGGGAGGTTCTCAATATTGACAGGGGTGACCTCAAAGTCCAAGGTGTCAGTTTGATGGTTCAGGTAACTTCTGAAGTTGTCCTTCAAAAAGCAAAGTGCTTTATCTGGAAGTACCAGTACTTCCTGCTTCCAAGTTAGCCTGGATAGCAAAAGACACCCTCCTGCCATAGTATGCCATTACCCTTTTTCTAGCTTCAAACTCTATACCCAAGATGGACCCCACAAATGCCTAGCACCAGCCAAGCCTTCCCCTCTCCCTATATGGGTGCTCAGGGCAAAGGTTCTAGGAGTGGCTGCCCTTTTTGGTAAGGTTAGTTTTCATCACCAAGATCATAGATTGGACTAAGCTGGGTAAGAAGAAAGTGGAAATATAGCTCAACTTTTCATGACAAAGGAACAGTTATACTTTTTATGACAAAGTCCTAAGCTGGGCTTAGGAAGAAGTGACAATTTTCAGCTGATCTGGCCACAGAAAGTGGTCTATAGCTATGACCAAACACAAATGCACAGTTGCGGACAGCTTTAAAAAATGTTTCAAAACAGCATCTTCTGTAACTTCTGTCTGCGCTCCTTGCCAGCCTTGAGCTGTTTTCAGAATCGGAGGGGGAAAGGGGAGCAGAGGGAGTTTGGCCTTGGGGTTTTTCAGCTCCTGTTGGAGGGTGGACCAGATGTAGTGGAGCCCACCCCACCCCCCTGGTGGGAAGGGCTCCAATTCACCCACCCCAACCTCCAGCATCAGCTGGGAAACCCCTAGAAGAACGAGCTCCCTCTGCTCCCTTCCCTGCACTCCCATTCTGAAAACAGAGACAGGCTGGGAGGGAGCAGGGGCTGTTACCAGGGGAAAGTGGTTGTAGACATTCAGCCAACAGCTTGAGTCCCCTCCCCCCTGAAACCAACCATGAACTTCTGTTTGGTCTAGGGAATTGTTGTAACTCTGAACCTTCCTTGAAATCATTCTGTTACAACAGGGAGCTGCACTTCTGTCTGCACCCTCAGAAAAGGAACTTAAACCTACGTCTCTTATTTAAGGGAAAGCCCTAACCCTTGGGCTGTTGGCTATTTGAGCTCTCTCACAAATTCCAGTTCCCATCTGAAATGATTTTTTAATGTTCACAAAATTGCATCTTTTAAGTAGAAAAAAAGCAATCCTTTTTACTAGTTCTGCTCTGTTTGGTGTGGGTATTTTTATGCATCCTCTTAAATCATTTCACCAGTCTGACACAAACATGGTCACATGTACAAACATACAGCAGTTCCCTCTGTGATAGTTACAGCTAGCTTGTTCATCAGAGCTGTGCATCCAGTATAAACCGAGGTTAGGTCAATCTACATGCCTCTCAGTGTGCAGATGTTGACAGGGCTTAGGTTGCCTTTTAAATAGCAGGCCCAATGTAAAATCAGATCTCCTCAGAGGTTAATTCATTTTGATCAGTTAAAGAGTTAACCTGATCTAGTGAGTGCCTGTGTGTGTTTACAGCACAGCTCTGGGGCTGGGAAAGCCCAGCTACTCACCACAGCCTTGAGTCTGTGCTATTCTGACTGGGCTATTCGGAAACCACTGCCGCCAACTATACCTCCCCACCCCAAGCCACCTAAACCTAAGCTGGGTCCCGTGAACACTTGTTCATGCACTATATTTTCAAGGCTAAACCACAGTGAGATAGCTGTGACTTTCAGATTTGGATCTCAGACTTCTCAAAGTCTTGGCACTGAAAGCAAGTGCTTGGATGGGATGATCTCTAGTACTGAAGTACAAAAGTGGGGAGGGGAAGAAGGTGAAAATAGAAATAATCCATGCTTTGGATCAAGTTTTAGGGCAAGACTGGAGAGAGCAGTTTGGGGCTAGAGTTCCCCCCACAGCCCCCCTTTCTATGTGATCAGTTTATCCTGCTCTATCAGCAACTAATGCATTGTTCTTCTGGGATATGACACATAACTCAAATGAGAGAAACAGTGGTAGTCACAAGCAACCCAAGTTTGACTTCCAAGCCAGGGTATTCAGTTTGGGCTTCCAAGAGAGCAACTCCCAAGAGGTGGTGTCCTGAATTCTTATTTTAATCAGAGAGCTAGAAGATGCCATGGAAAAATCCAGTGCATCCTTTGCCCAGTGTCTTTCCCACAATCCTCTACATACTCTATTACCATATGGGGTTGGGGTACATAAGAGCCCTGCTTAGAGACTTGCCTGATTTATCACCCATATTAATCCAAAGAATGTAACAAATAAGGGAATTGAAACTAAGTCTCCCCTCTTCTTCATGAGAAAGTTTCCTCTGATGCAGTGCATTGCTGTGTTTGTTTCCATACAGTGCAAATTTCCAACAGGCCAGCCAAGGCCAGTCCCTTCCTTCCATTCCTTTCCCTAGGAGCCCAGTTGCTCTTATTCTGGGATAGCTTTTGCATGGCTCTTGAGCTCCTGCTAAATGTTCCTTGCTGTGCGCAAGGTTTTCTTTTTTCTCCTCCTTTAGGCTGGTGAATTGAGAGGTGTTATAACTTCTACCAAAGCAAAAAGAGTAAGAGCAAGATTGAACTCCTGCATCACAGTTATCATGTACTCTAGACTTTTAAACCAAGTTCTGAGCCCATTATACAAGGGTGAAATATGCCTAGCTCTTGCCCAGGAACCAGACACATTACAGGAATGTAAGAAAAGGAAGACTGAGAAATCTGCTGCTTGATCCTTGATTTAACCACCACCTGTGGCACTGGCCAGAGTCTGTGGTTCTACGATCAGCCATAGCCATCAATGCACTCATCTACAACCCTCTACTTGACCTATGGAGGGAATGATTCTCAACTGTGAGTGATGGCTGCCATCACCGATGTCTAGCTAAGTGTCATGACTGTTAAATACAACGCTCCTAATTGTATTAAGGTTGTATCTAGAGGCACGATCTAAGATAAAGGGCCCATTGTGTTCATTGCTGCACAGTTGCATAGTATGAAAGTGCTTACAGTCAAACTGAACAAGACAAATGGGGAAGCGAGGCACAAATTCATAGTTTCATAGTTTCATAGTTTCTAGGGTCGG
>NW_017729011.1:9489176-9496882 GCF_001723915.1 Gavialis gangeticus | reverse complement strand
CAGGCAGTGGTCACTGTCGCCCAGGGGGTCAAGCACTTGACACAGGGGGTCATTCAGTAACTTGCCCAATTTACACAGGAAGTGGCAAGGTAAGGAAAACACACGGATTCCTGTACAACTTCTCTTCCACCCCATAACCCCACCATATGTATTCTGAAAGGCAGAAAATGGTCAGAATCAGGGGTGGTGTCCTTGAGCTTTTAAAACTACTTTTAGTTTTTACCTTCTGCACAAAACAGCCAATTTCCTGACTGTGGCTGTAAAAATTTCATGACATCTTCCATTCATTGGACTTGGCATTTCAATCACAGGTAATCCTTCTCCCTCCCTGTGCTTCTAGTATAGCTACACTTGAGTACAGCATCCTATGCTTTCTGCTATTAGTGATATAGTTCAGGCTGTTTACTACACAGTTACAGATAAATGGAGTAGTAATTTGTTTGTAGAAAGATGTATTCTAAACTTGGCCTTATCCTGTTCAACAGCTGCTACTTTCCAGTCCCGAGATGGCTGCATTTCAGTGGTTGGTGACATAATTGTCTTAAGCAAATATGTGCTTTAGTCATGCAGGACTAACAGTGTTGAAATTTAGTTTCTGACCTAGTGGGATCTCAAATCTATCTGGAGGCGGAGAGTCAGTAGAAACACGTGCTTTGCTTCCGGCAGTCTGCAGAACAGCTCAGCACATGGGTGGGTGACAGCAAAGAGAATTGTTTTGTGTGAACTGCCTGGGACTTTCTTTTCCCTGTTCTGGAAACTCTGCTTTACCAGTCTTTAGCAAAGCATTAATATCCAGGGCTAGATCTCTACCTGATCCCCAAAAGCGTGTGAGTGACTACCATTGACTTCAATGGAAGTTACTTGTATCCTGTGTGGGAAGAATAGGGCTTTAGAAAAGAGTGAAAGTGAGTGTTGAGGCATGCAGTCTGGTGAAGTGCTCCTGGAAATGACATGATTGATGAAGCTGGGTGCTGCCTTAAGAAAAACACTATTCACATCCTTGCTATGGAAAGGCTTATGCCACTTCCATCTTATTTGTATGCCCTCACAGCCATTTCAAGAGAGCCATTGTCACGGAGTCTGTTGGCATTCACATCCCCCGGCTTTATTATATAACCTTGAGGCAGTTCTAAGCCCATACAGGATCTTTCTGTAACGCTGCGGCAAGCTGAGCACTCCTCTGCCTTGATTCTTTTTTTCCTTCTTCTAAACTGGCAGCATTAACATGTGCTATGTTTGCTTCTGGGGTGGGGAATGCCGATCCAGGAATTAGAAACTGGTGTCGGCTGGGCCTGGAGTTTTTACTGGCATGGCCTGTGTGACTTGCATCAGATCAATGCTTCCAGGAAGCAGCAAATGTGCTAGTAACTGCTGCTTTGCTTTCTCACCTTCTAAGTACAGTGGCATCACAGAGGACATGAGCACGCTCTATTCAGCTGGTCTGCAAAAGGTTTTTGGTGGATTCCAGCCACAACAAGCAATTGAGACTGCTTAACAAAAAATCACTCATCTTTCCCACTGATTTTTGAGACATATGATTGTCAGAAAGTTTATTTTGCATGGATCCAACCTAGCAGGGCTCACTGATGGAGCAATGGCTCATGCTTTTTGTTCATAAAAGGCTTCAGGGTTTTGTGGTGGCATATGGCTTTTCCGTAGTTTATGAGGACAGGGGACAGATGGACACACACAGCCACATCTTTCTAGCTTTTCCTCTTCCTGTATAGAGATTGTGCTCTAAGTGGCAGTGCTATTGCAAGTATGTTTGCAATGTGAGAGCTTTACTTATCACTAAAATTCAGAGACTTATTTTGGATAAGTGTTCACAATGCGTTATGTATGGTCTGAGACCTAGATCAAGCTTGAACTAGGGCTTGGTATTTGGATCTGAGGTTGAATCACTTAGCAGTGTCATACAAACTCAAAAGTTAAAATTCTTAGGTATTCAGGACTTGGTCTCACTGGCTTCATCTGTCATATAACAAAACACTTTCCCTTTGTGTGCTTTGGCATTTTTCTCAATTTGGGAGCTCTTGGCCATTACCAGGGATCACTACATGGAAGTGGCTCTAATCCAGGCTTGTCCAACATGTGGCCCTCCAAGCTGTTTTCTGAGGCCTGAGGTGCTGGGATGGGAAATGAAAGTAAACACTGTACTTTCATTTGGGGGGGTGATGTGATACCACTTCCTGTGAGGTCTCTGAATATGGCTTGCCAGCCTACTGGGTGATAAAAGTTCATGATCCGGCCCCACATTCAAAAAGGTTGGACACCCCAGCTCTAATCAATCCCCATCTCACTGGCAAATCTTATTAACACAGGCTTTCTCAGAAGGCTCCAGCCACTTTCAAACTGGGACAGGGAGAGAGAAGTTTTCTGTTCAGTTTCGAATCAGAGTTGGACCCAAATTATAGGGCCAGTTTTTGAGGCAAAGTGATACAAAATAAAAAGGGGGTTGGGTTTCAAGCTTTACAACCTCTTATTAGAGGTTGGCCAAATCTATTTTCAGTTTTGCTTACTTAGCACTTCCATTTTTCATCGATTTACCCTTTCACGCTGAGGATCTTCAGCTCAGTAGCAGGGCAGCCTCAGGTGCCAAACTGGGCAAAGGAGCAGAACCGTAACAGCGGCCACTCACCAGCACAGTTGTATGACTGCACAGCTGGCAGTCACTGCTGTCTCTGCATTCCTGCTGCCCCAGGTGCCCAGCTGAGCTGTTAACCCTCTGCTTCAGCTAAAGCTGGCATAGAAGAGAATTCAGAGATTAGATTCTCCTTGTGTGAGAAGTATTGTATAGGGTGTTCCAGTAATATGAACCAATTTAAAATGGCTTGCTTTCAATGAGCCAGATAAATGCCCTTCATTCTGGAGGCTACCTGTACTGAATCTACACTTAGCCAATTTCTTGAGTCTGCAAGCCTGAGTGGAGAAAGCCTGTTTGACTAAGGTCTCTTGTGAGGGTTTTAAACCACAAAAACCAGGACAGCCTTTCTTATGAAGGTGTATTTTCTACCAGGGGTGCAAATAAGCAATTCTGTACCTGAGGAGCGATGGTGCATGGAGTAGTGGCCAAGGCCAGGCCAGCAGCATGGCAGCTGTGTGTGTGTGTGTGTGTGTGTGTGTGTGTGTGTGTGTTTGTACTCTCCCATCCTCCTCCCCTGTCACACTGCTGTTTTCTACATCGTTAGACCAGCATACAGCTGATGCAGACTTGAATGTGCAACCAGTCCCTGGGAGTGCAGATTTAGGCCCATGATATTTCAGCATGTTTACTCCTGGCCCCAGTTTCGTAGAAGTGCGTGGAAAGGAAAAAAAAAAAAAAACACTGGAGTTTATCATTCCCTCTTCCTTGGAGAAAGAGTTGGCTTTCAGTTTTAGTCGCAGGTTCAGATCAGGTATTTTTTTATCTGAACTAAGCTACCCAACCCTTTCATTAACAGGGTTATGGCATTAACCAGGCTTCATTCATATTGTGGATCAAAGAGACGGCAGAATTCCAGTAGGGAACACCCGACTCCTTATGTTCCTATTGGTTTTTCACACCCATGTTTCCTTAATGGATAATGTAAACATGACTTTGTCAGCATTTAATTTATTGCCCCAAACAGTACTGGCGTTCTGGCAGAAAATTAAATGTGTGTGGAGGGACAGTGTGTTTTTATGCTTAGCACAAGTGAAATGATACTTTTAATATATGTACCAAATAACAGGGATAGGAAGGCTGCAGTTTCCATTAGCTAGCCCTGACCCAGCTTTTACAAACCTGTGACTGGCAGATCCATTAGCTGCTGCTTTAGGAATGTTTAACAGGATTGTTAAAATGTCCCAGTGTTCAGACCCTGAAACAAACAGCATAAGGAAGTGCAGTTCCTTTGCTGCAGGGAATAATTCATTCTACCCTTTCTTGCTGAAGGGGAAGAAAGAATAGCTACGGCAGCATGGAGGGATGTCCGGAGACCTCCCTGCTCCCTCCTGCATTTCATTTAGGCTACCGGTGGTGGTGAACACAGTAGTTGGTGCTTGCAGTGATGCCAGCATATGAAATCAGATGGCAGAGATCTTTAATTCAATACACTCCAGATTGTAACAAGCTTTAACTACATATGTGCCTCTTTTAAAAGTACCATTTGTGCTCTGTTGTGGCTGCCAACCTGTCCTGAGGCCCTTTAGTTTTATTCTCCCTCTAACTTTGAACAAGACCAGCTGTTTCCTTCATGAATACTTTGATCCAGGATATGGCATGCTTGACAAAGCTAAGGAAGAGTGATACAGAGGTAGTTTCACTGTGACATGGGAACAGTCAGCTGGGTGACATCCACTTCATTGCTTGCAGCCATACCATTCATTGAGGTTCATCAAAGATGGAGACCTCCTGCCCATGGTTGTGCCCTGTGGTTTCAAGGCAGCTATGCTGATGCAGACAGTGGAAAAATCAGGCTATCACTTTATCTGAGCAAATAATTAGATCGGTGTCAGGATTCTGTGGGTCCAGAGTAAAGCCCTAAATATGGTCACCCTGCACGTTTTTAAAGACCAAAAGCCAGACTTTTCCATCAAATGCTTTTAACTAGAATCAGCCACTTCAACTTCCCAAATCTGGGGGTGCTGTATATCTGCATCTGAGCTGTACATTTAGAGCCAATCCACTGTAATACGTGACAGTAGATTTATATCCACTCTTTGAGCAGGAGTTTTGAAGTGATATACTCAGGAAACCCAGCTGGCATGGGAAAGATCACAGAAAGGCTAAATGTGATGCTTCAAATCAGCAGTCAGTAATCCTGCATTCAGTTCTTTTCTTTTTTTAATGTTTCCCTAACATGCACCTTAAGTTTGTAGCTTTCTTCTCTCATATACTTTCACAATTGTTTCATAAAATAACATGAAACCTACTTCTGCGGTCTGGACTGATCAGGGCCTTGGTAATAACGGGAAAGTCTTTTATGGCTAGGTTGCTGGTTCAGATCCAGCAGACTTTCAGCAAAAGTCACTACTTGTTCAGTGGCCTGCATAGAAAGGGCTAGTCATATTTAGTACATTTTCTTTTGAATAAATACCAGAACTGCAGTGTGACCACAGATTTCGTGTGTTTTAGCAACTTTGGCAGTGAAGGGAATGATAAAGGGAATCATCGAGAATTCAAGTTGGAGGTGGTACCTCAAGTCACAGGGGTCTGGGACAGAAGTTCCATGAAATGGTCTGACCTAAATCATTTAAGTCTGATACTACATTCAACCAGATTTATCTTAAAGCAGTTCTGGCCACTTTGAAACTGGTTTATGTGCACTGAACTTCTGTTCTGTTACAGGTTTAAACCAGTTTCTGATCCCTTAAACTGGTTTATATGTAACTTCTGTCCCTAGCCTTGAGGAACACAAGGAGGGAGCAGTGTGAGGAATGTCTATACCTAATTAGGATGTTCTAGCAATTCTATGGATAAACAAAGGGTTTTGGTCTCTGCACGCATGAAGTTGGTGGTATTCAGGAGTGTTATATCCACACAAAGTTATTAGGCTTTGGGGTTTTCTTGACAACCTATTTCTACCCCTCCCATCTAAACTTGTTTTGTATAAATTCAGTTGCAAAGCAGGGAACACCTTTTGAGCCATAACTCACCCACTTCTCGCTTATGCAGATCAGGCTTAGAAGTCAAACTGAGTATTGCTAGGCCTGATGTGTGCTATTCACTCAGCAGTGATTGTACTTCAGTTACATACAGAAGTGCCTTATTGTAATAAGCAGACAAGGTCCTTTGGGTGAATCTGGTATCTTTTATTAGACCAACTTGAATAGTTGGAAAAAAAATTCTTAACAAGCTTTTGGGTTTAAAAACCCTTGGTCAGGCTAAGGAAGCCTCTGCAGTTAGTGTGTGCTCTTCCTGGATGGAATGAACAGTTGTTGTAATAATACTTTGTAATTACTTCAAGATGATTTCAAATGTTGTGTTGCTTTTTCAAAATAAGATCCTCCCTCCACCCCATTGCTGCCCAGCTACTCTCATGTTAAAATTTAAGAAGCATTCTTTTTAGATGTAAAAGTGATGCCATGCTAGTCCAGTAGTAACTAATCGCAAAGCTACAACTGTCTTCACTCTAGCCTGCCTCTTCAGACATTGAATCATTACACTTCAATTTAGGAAGCAGGTGGCCTCATTCTCCTTATCCTTTACAGAGGGTAAAGTAATAAGTGGCTTCTATACAGCCTGAGCTGAAGAAGTGCTGTTGTGGCCAGTAGTAATAATAATTTCTTATTTTCTGCAATGACCAGCCCCAACAGGGGATGCATATGATAGTTAAAGCCTCTGTCCTAGTGGGATACACTGCAGTTCCATTTAAAAACTGAATTGGTCACATTAATGGAATCACAGCAGAGTCTTGGGACACACATACCTAGTGGTTAAAAGCACAAAGCAACAACAACAAAACAGGGACAAGTTTTAAGAGAACCTAGGCTTGACTTTCTGGGCCAGTTTATGGTTCTGGTTAAGAACATAGTGAACTCTGGTGTTTGCAGGTTCAGTTTAACTTCAAGCTGAAATGAAAGCCAAACAGGTATAAGTCCATTATGACCAGCAGGGGAGTTACAACAGTACTGTCACCCCTATACCTGTTTACTGAACCCCCTGTTTCAAGCAGCTGCACTGTGTACCACCTCTGCATGGTAAAAGCAAATGCAGGTGTGCTACTGGCATGTTTTAGTACCAAGGGAAAAGGAGTGAAGGTGAAACAGTGGCCATAAGGTGTAGGCTAGGCTGCTGCTGCCCGGGTTCATTCTATACAGCTTAGTAAACCACCTTAATTCTGTTTGGGGCCAGCCTCTGGCAGTTCACAAGTGGACAGCCACACATCTTGGCAATGACCCTTGCTGCTGATCTAACACCACCCACCTTCCTCCCTGCCTGGCCAGCCCACTTCTGCGGAGTGTCTTCAATTATCAATTAGCAAGAAGCAAAAAGAAAACTTCCAGAAACAATTGACCAAAAATGACTGACATGGTGTAGAAGGACTGAGACCCAGCAGTAGCTGTAACACCCCTGGCCCCCAAGCACCTCCTGCTCCACTCTGGGGACCTGGGGCAGCCTCCCTAAGTATTATTAGTTACATCAAGGAATGGCAGGTGAGGTCAAATGGGAGGGCACCCCAAGGAGCCAAAGTGAGCCTCAGTCCCTCTGCTGTCTATTATCTCAAGTGTTTGGCTAGCACATATCCTATTCCTCCAAGTCTAAGTCACAGCCTCCTAGCTCTATTTGTGTCTTAGAGCACAAGCCACCTGGGGTGGGGAGGATAGCTGTGGCCTCCATCCTCCCCTGCAACCACACCCATGCCTCATGGGTGTTATTCTGACAACATTTTGGACCTTCCTGTAGGGGCCTCTGCCTTCTTGGCTTTAGCCCACTATTATTTTGGCTGCAGGCTTCCAGCCATGGCCCACTTATTCTGGTCTGGTTTTCTCAGCCTCAGCCCTCTGCATGTCAGTCTCCAGGCCCTTCAGCCCCGTTTTGCCCTTCTTGGTGCCTTTGGGCTCCTAGGATCCCAGACCCAGGCAAGACTGCTCTTTTACTTCTCAGCCCCCAGGTGCTTGGGGCAGGCAATTCTTGTTCTGCTCAACCCCCTTATGGTCCCTGACCCCTACAGGGCTCTATATGTGGTGCCTCTTGGATGCCCCTGTGGCCTTCATGCAGCCACAACCTGGTCCTGCAGTTTCCA
>NW_017729011.1:9479448-9484176 GCF_001723915.1 Gavialis gangeticus | reverse complement strand
GCAAGACTGCTCTTTTACTTCTCAGCCCCCAGGTGCTTGGGGCAGGCAATTCTTGTTCTGCTCAACCCCCTTATGGTCCCTGACCCCTACAGGGCTCTATATGTGGTGCCTCTTGGATGCCCCTGTGGCCTTCATGCAGCCACAACCTGGTCCTGCAGTTTCCACCTAAACACAATGCAAATGCAAGGAACTGCTTTCAAGAAAAAAAAAAATCTCCCCGCACTCCATGTTCATGCCATCCTGCAGGCCCTCCCTCCCGTCTTTCAACTCCCAACTCTCATGGGTAGCTTGGATGCTTGCTAGGCTCTTTCAGTCCCTCCCTCCCTGGAGCTCTGCTCTCTGCAGTGTGCAGGGCCAGGCTGCCTGCCTTGTTTCTCCTGCTAGGCTTATGTTCCCTGGAGCACTGCCTCTTCCAGGCAGGTGACTCCCCAGTCAGGCACAGGGTTTTCATCTTGTGCCTGATGGTCAGCCTCCTTACTGCAGCTCGACCAGATGCTTGCAGGCTTTTCTCTCAGGCTGAGTGGGAATCTGCCCCACACAGTAAGCTTGTTGCAGTGCAGCTAGCTCCTGCTCAGTCCCCTCGTACACACCAAGGTTGGCTTGCTGCATTTTTTTTTCCTTTAAAGTAACAGGAGCCTCTAGCTGTCTGTTGAACATGGCTTAAATACGCTACATGAATTGCCCAGCCATCTCTAGGGAGGGGATTACTTAGCTGTTTGTGTAAATGCATTGAAAGAAATGCATTGATAGAAATACATTGAAATGTATTTGAGACCCAAATGCCTGAGCTGTGCAAGAACAGGAAAAAAAATGGAGGGCCCATGGAATGGATAAATCCTGAAATTTTTATATACTGGACTCTGTCTTGCCTATATAATGTCCATGGCTACTCTGCGTAGCCTCAGTGTAGTTTTATGGTAGAATTTGGTTCTGACTTACTGAGCAAAATGTATTCAGCACTATAAGGTTTCTGTTTATGCCATGTTGTGGCAGCACATACAAGTGGATGGCATCTACATGTTTGGAGGGAACAGTCATCTTGTCCAAAATGGGACATTTAGACAGTTGCTTTTGAAAAGTAAATGCAACTTTCCCCATTGAAATGATGAAATGAAAAGTGGTATTGCTGTGAGCTAGGTGACAAGTTAGTTTTTAGAGTTTAGGATCAAGGATTATTTTGGTAATCATTTTGCTTAGCTACTGTAGCAGACACCAACACCAGTAAAGCAAACTGATAATTATTTATATCTGCGTGTGAAAGTGTATTAGTAGCATGACACTGAAACAAATTATTTTGTTCAGAGCTGTGAAAGAAACCAGACCTGTTCTTGTTACCCCGCCTCCCCTTTTTGTGGATGAATTTTTAGCTTCCTCAACAGAGGTGAAATAAATCCACAGCACTTCAAAGCTGAGAGAGGGGCTTAGTCTAGTGGCAGGTCCAAACAAATGACATTGCTGATCATATCATTTTCAGCCAGTTTGCTGATTAACTACAGTGCATGGGATCTCCAAGTGGTTTTCTCCTTCTAGTCCATTGCAGTTGTTTCCTACAGTCCTACTGGCTTATACGAGGCCAAAAAATTCAAACCTAGATCCTAACTAAGTGTTTGGTTGCAGGGGAGTATTGGCACTAACAAGGGCAGGGAAGACAATCAGAAAGCCAATGTTTTAAGAGCAGAGAAGTCTAAGAAATCTAGATCACGACACTAAATTAATCACTTCACGTTCCACAATTCCTAATTTAAGTAGATGGACTTAGTCTTCTAACAAAGCACAACTGTCTTATTTGCAAATATGATTTAAAACGTGTCCTTAGTGCTCAAGTTCAGGAAAGCATATGCAACAATTATATTGCTACATAACTTCACAGCCGGAGAGCTAGGCCTCTCTACAGTTGCAGGACGTCTGGCTGTGTGACTTTGCAGATTACAAGAGCTGATCTTAGTTGTGGAGCTTGGGATATTGCATGGGCTATACGCTTGGGATATCAAGCTTTTGAAATGAATTCTTGTGCATCATGTTATTGGTTAGGGATTTGCCTCAGTTTGTATTGTATGACAAGCAGCAGCTGGGGAGCTTAGAAATCAGCCCAGGATGATGCCATACTGCAAATAAAGAGGGTTAGGTAAGTATTTATTCCATGCGGGTAATCCTGGTGTATTTTTACAGTATGGTGGGGGAAAACTACCTGCTGGAAATACATATGGCCCTTATTGTCATCAGTGTCAAGTAGGTATAAAATGCTATGTTTTGCACCCACTTTTCACTATACCGGCTAAACAATCAGGGCTATAAAACTGTATAAAGGCACAGTACCCATGTATTCGCAGTTAATGTTGTGCCAGTCGAGTCTAGACATGAACCTGCCTTAAGAGAAATACCAGTGAGAGCAGGCTTATCCTTTGAACCTCTCTGAGAAACCTTTTTGTCTTCATAAAGATAATGCATCAATATGGTTGCAATATGAGTAAAACTTGCTTCAATCCACCATCTGGCCACAGTGTTTATGGGTCTTTTTTTGGATCATCTCTGGGAATGTTATAAAAATTTTATGAACATTTTTTTACAGACAATGGGATCTGATCCCTGTGGGGCATATTTAGTTTCATTTTTTTTCTTTCATTCCTGTTTATGCCTGTGCCCATTGCTAACCTGCTCTTGGAACTTAAGTTCCCTTCCCGTCCTTCCCCGTTAAGTGCCACACCAGCCCAGGGTTGAGAAATATCACCCAAAGATGGCTGGCAAAACAGAAAAAAATGACACCAAAAATTGTTTGAAAGACTTTCAACACAGATATAACTTCTTTAATAGAGGACGCTGGGTGTAGTCGTTGTCCCTGGGTCAAGATATCAGATGTTCATTTTTGGGAGTTTTTAAATTAAAAATTCTGCTTCAGGAGGTAGGAGATCTTGTTATCAGTGTCCACGATCAGGAAGTATGATGAGTCCCTTACCTAAGTCTTCAGGCTCCATACAGGTCCCAGAAGGCCCAGCTTGTAAAACTGTCTAAATACTTTTGTATCCACCTCCATTTATTTCCCTTGGTCCAGCTACAGAGAGAGCTGGGGTGCCTTTACAAGGGCTTGCCTCCTGCCTTCATGATGGGTGAGGGAGCAGAGGGGAAAAGGAATTGGTTGTCTAGGTCCCAGCTAAATCAAAAGCATAGCTTGTAGTTGATGACTTGGACAGATACATATAAGTCTTGCCAGTATGAAGTTTTCTTTTGCTTCAATAAATAATAGTCCCCAGAGATGTAGGCTCTCAAGTGGTGAGAGAAACAATCTGGCAGAGACATGCTTTATAGACATAAATATATATATTTCATATGGCCAACTTGCAGTGAGTTATTTCAGGCCATGACGTGCTGCTTGCTTGCTGAGCAGAAGCACAGCGTGATGATGTCTTGAAAGAAAATCATCACCTCCCTTTCTTGTTTCTGACCTCTGCAGATGCTTTGTTATTAGATCAAAGTGGCTAAAATGGTATAAGTTTTAAAACGCAGACTAGCCTCTTTTTCTTTTCTTCACTGATAGAGCTGCGTGTAATGTGAGTGCAACTGTGGGTCATGCAAGAGCTTTGGGGATAAGAACATTGTCATGAAAGATATTCATGTTTAATGCATTATTGGAAGGTGCTTTGCTTACTACAGAAAGTGTAGCATAAGAACCATATTTTGTAAAAACAGACTGGATATAGGTCCTGATCTAACTTTGATCACTTGAGTAACCCTGTTTGACTTCAGTGGGTGTGTGCAGACATTCACTGCACCCAGCCTACAATCACACAGCGTGCTTTATTTTATTTTATTTTGCAAAAATATTTATTTTTTATATGTATTATCTCACTTGGCAGATCAAAGCACACTAAAAACCTGTTACACAGTTTGTACCACATATCCGCACCCCTGTGCACCCATCTCCATACCCAGACCCCCACTCACTACAGTCACATGATTGTAGATCAGGAGCAGCTTGTGAACACATTTGCTGGTGCTGGGAGCCATGCTAAGAGCCCGGTGTAAGTAATTCAGGGTGGTTGTGGTGGCAGCAGTTTAACATGTCTGGGGAGGGGGGGGCTGGTGTGTTCATGGGGTGGGTTGCCCACTGCCCTCCTCCTTCCACCCCCAGATGTACTAAAAATAGTCCATTTGGGGTGGGGAAGGGTGACAGAGAGGTTTTTAGTAGGCTAATTCTAATTACTTCTCATCTGTCTACAGCGCTTGTTCTTTGCTTTTGTGGTTTTTTTCTGGTTGTGGGAAGACTCTTAATCTCTAGAATTTAAAAAAAAACCCACAAGAAGCATGAACTAGACTTTTGGAAAAATCACTTGAACTTCACATGTTGAAGTTCTAGTACAAAGCATTTGGGTATATTCATCTTGAGTTAGCTCGACTTCTAGCTTAAGAAAATAAGGTTCAGTTGTTAAGTGATACCATTCTGACTTCAGTGTTGTGGCACCTTGTTTGTCGGTTCAGGATGTGATCCTCTAACTATAACTCTGCATTTATATCTGCAGTTCACAGAGAGACCTCAAATTTGTCTTCCAAGCCATCAGTTAAGGCTAGCAAACCAAATTTCTGGGATAGTTTACCAAGGTATTAAAATACAGCAATTTGTCATAGTTTCATAGTTTCTAGGGTTGGAAGGGACCTGAGCAGATCATCTAGTCCAACCCCCTGCCATGGCAGGAAAGAGTACTGGGGTCAAACGACCCCAGCAAGGTGTACATC
>NW_017729011.1:9412550-9479009 GCF_001723915.1 Gavialis gangeticus | reverse complement strand
GGGGGGGGGTGACTGTTCCGGTCCCTGCTCAGGAAAATGGAGGCAAAGAAATCATTAAATATGTTGGCTTTGTCGTCTGGTGTGACAACCAAATTTCCTAACGTGTCCTGCAGGGGCCGCACGTTACCTTGTACCTTCTTTTTACCCTAATCATAGGCAACTAAGGCAGTGGCAGTGAGAGTACTACTTTGCATGCTGAATTGGTGGCAGAATAGGAAAGAGCTCCTACCTCTCATGTCCTATAAAAAAAAAAAAAGGATGAGTCCCTAAAGCCACAACACTTTGAGTTGCTTTAGTGTGTCCCAAAGTCTTGTTTCAGCTGGAAGGCTGAAACCTGGCCCAAAAATGTTAATTCAGGCTTTTGGAATAGCCACATGACTGAAGGTATAGCAGCCACTGTAGAGGTTGGTCTTTCATGTTTCTCTAGCTGGGTGTCAGCATCTCCACTTCCAAGCTTGAAGACAAACTTCTGTGTTAGGACCCCTGGATGTAATTTGTCTGGACCACTTTTGCAAGGCACTTCAGTTTTGCCTGTCCCTTCACTTCCTCCTTTTACAGCCAGTTGTATTTGGAGGGTAATTTTGGCCTTGGGGCTTGTATAAATTCATTAAAAGGGCCTGCCTGCTTTTTGAAGTGGAATTAGTACTTTGTTAAAGCTGGCTGGGTGTTCTGGGTCATGAACCATCTAATCAGAAGCTTGTGTAAATCTGGGATGTGCTAATTAAAGCTGACTGCCCTGCAGCACAGAAACGGAGGCTCCAGCTCTGTGGGCAGAGTGGTTCCTAGGGAGTTTGGTGACAAAGCGACCTTTAACTGCTCCTATGAATGCTGAATGCCATCAAGCAGCCCTCCAATGCAAGAACTGCTTGTCTGCCTGCAGAATTGGAGTGCAGGACTACCAGCTGCCTTGTCTCCTCTTTCCCTTACTCCCACCTTGTGTTTATGGGTTACTACGAAATGTCCCTTTGTCCCTCTCTTCTTGATGTTCTTGCTGAAAAATATGCATCTTCCACTCCTGAAGGCTCCCATTAGGATCCTCCATGTTAAATCACTGGCTCCCAGCTGCTTGCTGTTTCTTATCAGGGGGCATGGTATTAAAATAGAACTAGATTTTCACAATTAAGTCCTGCACAGGCCCAAGTGAGGCAGCCAGACTTGCAAAGGAACTGTGTGCATCAGTGTGTTGGATGCTGAACACTCAAATCTGTTCCCCCCCGCCACCTGGGTGATGTAGGCTGTATCAGAACCCAAGTGAATCTTCTTACTTGCTATCAACTTGCCTGTTCATTGATTTGCTATTGGCAGAATAGTACCATCTACTTTATTCTATTGTGTGATCTGGATGCTGATGCAACAACTCCATGGATGGGTAGCTGCACGTATACTTGATACCTAAAAATACTTTAGGGGAAGTTGTTCAATTGGATCACTTTCACTAATGTGAAATCCACCCCAGGAAGAACACTGGCTGAAATCTTATAAAGGACCAAGGTTTTATTTTTCAGCTCAATTCTGAGATCTTGGCCATAGCAACAGGCTGGGGTGGAAGAGATCAAACTTAAAAAAAAATCTATATTTTAAACTTGGTATCCTGCAGAATGTCCTGGTCTGGGAGAAAAGTGAAGTTGCTGGAGAGAAACTTGTGTAAAAAGGATAGGGGGCAGGGGGAGGAATCAGAACCAACTGATTCCCTGACACTTCCTTTCTGTGCTGGCATAATTGCACTGCATTCCTGGCACTTCTGAGAGCAGTGTTTTTATTCTGCCCATTCAGCATTACAGGTGCCAAAGTTGGAAACAAGGTGGTGGAAAAGTTGCCCAGAGGGTATCCTGGTTGCTTCATCGTTGGCTTGCTCAAGAGCTCCAGTGGGGCTGGGCATTCTTGGTGTGGCTTTACTACTTCCTTTCCAAGTTTAGCACATGCAGAGAAGGAGTAGGAGAGCAGCTCCTGCTTGAAAGCAGCACCCTTAGCAGCACCAGAGAAACATTACATCCAGTAACATTAGGGTTTTTTTTCTATCTGCTACTAAGTCAGGTGCTAAGATACCATAGTGACCTGTAAAATTTAGTTTAGGTAGATCAGGACACATGCCAATAGCCATAGATTTTATTATAAGAATTTTATTACTAAAAGTTTGCTAATTACCTTTTTCTTGGTTCACTAGCTGAGCCCCCTCCCTCCCCCCCACCAAAGGAAAAATTGGGAGTTTGATGCAGTGTGTTAACACAACACACTTCATCTGATGGATTTGCACTTGGGCATCATGTCAAAATGATATTTTGATGCAATCAATGGGGCTGTCTGTGTGTCTGGAAATGTGTGAATGGGAAGGTATGCCTTCTCAGGTTTTATGTCTAACTACACTCTGAAACTAGCACAAATTTGCAGATAGTTTCAACTGACCCCAACTGCATTTTTTTCACTGGATGAATTACTTAATTCTTTTTGTCTGTCTTTATTCATTACCAGTTGTTTGCCAGCCAAGATGCACATGGCCATCTGACCCCCTTTGACAGAGTGTTTTGAATCCTGACAATGGTTGTAGCTATGACTGGCCAAATAAGAACCAACTGAGAGTTGTGTGTGTGTTTCTCTTTTTTCCTTTTTCAGCAGTTCTGCTGGCAGAGCCCGTAGCTCTGTGGTTAGCACTGGAGAGTCTGGCTGCCTTTTTAAGTTAAAAAGAATGCCTACCATGGGATTCAATGAATAGCTCTATTCATAAGTCATCTTGCTGTTTCCCCTTATTCACCTCTCATGAAAGATGTAGTGGGATCCTCATGTATATGACCTTAGATATAGAGACTATAAAAACAGGTTAAGGAACATGATACAATCTGTCCCAAGTGAACAAGTATGTAGCCACACCAGACCATGAGCAAATCATAAACTGTGACTCTGTTATTTTCTTCCTTTGCTTAAGGTGGAAGGTAATGTAATACTGGTCTGTTTTGGAATTATACTGGATATAGACTTATATTAGATTCCTTTCCACCAGGATGGATCCAGAGGGGGTGCTGAAGCATGGATATGCCCCCTCCCACACTGTGGGAGCTTCTGGGGACTAAGTCCCTAAAGCAAGTGAAATCCCCCTCCCCACTCCGCTCCTTTCCCCTTTGGGCTAAGGACAGATATTGAAAAAGCCTGAGCCTGAATTGATTCAATCTTTGCAGTTAGTCTAACCTGGCTAGGATGAACCAGTTTGTAACCGTACAGACACCCCCTCTGAGCTAAGGAAATTCAGGCACATGCCTGGAGTGGCTCAGGCTAGAAGTCAGGGGTGCTAAAGCAACTCTCCCTTCCCTTCCATAGTGCTGATCTGAGGGGAGCATGGCCAGGCCCTGGCAAGATGCTTTGGTTAGGGAGCTCCCCGCTCCCCTGTAACAGCATTTATCAGCTCTGTTATCAGCATTTAGCACCCCATCAGACAACAAAACCTCTCTTATTAATTCAATCTCTTCTTAAACAGCTTTTTCTAAGGAAGGAAGGAGGGACATTACCAGCTACCTGTTGATTAGCTACAAAAAGCCCTAAGCTGACACTGTCCTGTCTGCCTTTGTCCTGTATACCTTACACAGACACCTCTCAGCATTAGCTAGCATACCACATGGTGGCTGTGGCCGTGCTGTGGGAGAGAGGAGGGAGGGATCCCTGCTTGAGCAGCAAGGGCGGCGGGGGGCAGGGGAAGCCAGGCGGATGCTTCTATGCCTGCAAATCTCTGCTGGACCTTCAGCCAGGGAGCAGAGGGGAGGGGCCATCCCAGCTCTCTGAAGCAGAGAGCCCAGCCCAGCCCAGAGAGCATGCCAGGATGCTGGGGAAGACTGATTTAACTTAAGCCAGGAAGAGGTCTGGGACAGACACTGCATAAACTGGTTTGACACAAATCAGTTAAGTCTGATACTACATTCAGTCAGGTTTATCTCAAACTGGTTTCAGCCATCTTCAAACTGGTTTATGTGCACCGAACATCTGTTCTGTTACAGGTTCAAAGCAGTTTCTGATCACTTAAACCAGTTTATGTGTAATGTCTGTCCCAAGCCTTGGTGCTCAGGGGTATATCCCTTCTCTTCTCCCCCACCCCCCACCATTCCTTAGTGCTGCCTCTGTTGCTTTCCCTGATGTCCTAGGGGCAGGGGAAGTTCCAGAGATGTTTCTGCCTGCCCCAGCCAGGCTGCACAGGGCAGGGCCAGTGGCAAAAGAGTGGTGGCAGGGAGGAGGAGGAATATCCCCACCTATCTCTGTTGCTGCTGTCTGGTCCCTGTCCCCAGCTGTGCCTAGTCCCTGTGCAGCCCAGCTGGTGTGGGCAGAAGGCATTCTGGAGTTTTCCCCAGTTCCTATTTATCAGAACAGCAGGAAAGCAACTGTGGCAAGTGGAAGAAAAGGGAAGGTGATGGGACATGCCTCTGAAGACCAAGGAGAAGGGAGGAGAGGGATTTTCACTTGCTTTAGGGACTGGCCAGGACACCACATTTTTACTGGTGTAAGCGATTGGAAACCAGTCTATACCCATAACAGAATAGACTAGCTTAAAAATGGCAGAACCCAGTCTAAGGGCGTATGTGTGTTCTGTTTGCTACCAAACTAAACTACACTGCTTATGGAAAACCAGGTAACTTAGATCGATTCCACCTCTGGCCTTTGGAATGTCTGAACCTAGCCTTAAAGTCCTTGGAGACGCCTGCAGCATCTGCATCATTGTGGTTAGGGAGGAGGCTGGGAGCAGGGGTATACAGCCACCCTTGCAGTATGGTTGCTGCTTCTGCACTCCCCTTTGGAAATCCTGAATTCATCCCTGCTTTCTAATGTTTCATTTCAGCTTTATTCATATGTGACTATCTCTACACACTTATTTTTTTTCCCTGCCCAATCTTTTTCCTCTACCTGTGTGAAAAGAAAAGTAGCAGTCCCGAGAGATGTCTGTCATGAACACTTTTACCTACAATGTAGGTAGATCAGACAAAAATTAAGTAGGTGTTCTGCATACTGTAATTCTCCTGAGCAATATTGAAAGAGTAAATCCTCTAGCCAAAATATAGGATTAGTTAAACCCAGACAAAAATTCAAACAACTTTTATTCAAAAATGTACCTTGGGAAGTTTCCATTTTTTGTTACTTTTTGTTCCTCTACCCTCTATTTTTCTTCTCTTGAAGGGAGAAAGGGAAGTGATTGGGGAAAACCCTGGAAAGAATCTTTTAAATAAGAAAACAAACTTTCCCAACCCATACTTCTTAGGAATCTTCATAAAACACTTTTAATGCACAATTTATTCCTCCTTTGAAAAATGGAATTTAAACTCATTTCCTGGAAATGGTTCTAGGTTTTCATAACCAGCACTAAAACTTCATGTTCTTTTTTTTTTTCATTCTACACTGAGCAGATTTTGTACCAGTTGAATGTTTTCCCATTTACCTTTGTCTCTGTACAGATCTCCTCACTTCTCTAAATAGTGAAAAACCTAGGACAATTTGGCTTCTGGCCATACATCAGCAAAATTACAGATGAGTGTCTTTAAAATGTGTCCCCTGACTCCCATAGAAGCTTATGCACCTCTGACATGGTTAGTCTCTGGGGTTGCATCCAAAACAACTGTGAATGTTTGGTTCCCTGGGGACGAGCAGCAGTGGTGCACCATGTGCCACAGCTACTTGTCCCCAGGGAATGCCTGTGCCATGTGTGCTTTGGCACACAGCAAGTTGCCCCAGAGGTGGGAGGGGAGGCTGAGGCCAGCACTGTGCTGGACGCAGTGGCCTTATCTGGGGTCCTGAGGTCCTCCCAGGGCTGCAGCAGTGGCGATTCTGTCAGGCGGAGCCTGGCTGGAAGAGGTAGCGCAGCTCATTGATTTCACAGGTTTTTAGGGTCGGAAGGTACCTCAGTAGATCATCAAGTCTGACCCCTTGGCCTGGGCAGGAAACAGCACTGGGGTCAGATGACCCCAGCCAGGTGCTTGTCCAGTTTCCTTTTAAAGACCTCCAAGGTAGGGGGATGCACCACCTCCCTTGGACACCCATTCCACATTCTGGTAACCCTTATGGTAAAGAAGTTCTTCCTGATGTCCAGCCTAAATCTGCTCTCTGTCAGTTTGTGGCTGTTGTTGTTAGTTACCCCAAGGGGCATCTTGGTAAATAGAGCATCTCCTATTTCTTGCTGCCATCCCACTGAATTTTCAGATGGCCACAAGATCACCTCTGTCCTCTCTTGCAGAGGCTGAAGAGATCTACGTCCCTCAGTATCTCTTTGTAGGACCTTACCTGCTGGCTCCTAACCAAATGAGTAGCCCTCCTCTGGACCCTCTCAAGGTTATCCACATCCTTCTTAAAGTGTGTTGCCCAAAACTGGACACAGTACTCAAGCTGCAGCCTTACCAATGCCGCATAGAGGGGAATTATCACCTCCTTAGACCTGTTTGTCATGCACCTGCTAATGCATGCCAGCGTGCAGTTTGCTTTAATTTTCACTTTGTCACACTGATGATTCATGTTCATCTCAGAGTCTGCTATGACTCAGAGATCCCTTTCTCCTGCTGTGCTACTTAGAAAGTCATCTCCCAGTCTGTATGTGTGTTGGTGATTCTTTCTCCCTAGGTGCAGCACTTTGCACTTATCTTTGTTAAACTTCATCCTATTCTGTTCTGCCCACTTTTCCAACCTGTCCAAATCTGCCTGAATTCATTCCCTGCCCACCAGTGTGTTTTACCTCGACCCATAATTTGGTGTCATCCACAAATTTGTAATGAGCGCTCTCCACACCCTCATCCAAGTCACTGATGAAGATATTGAATATCACTGGTCCAAGAACCGAATCTTGGGGGACTCCACTGCCCACATCTTTCCAGGTCAATACCAACCCACCCACCACCACTCTCTGGGTTAGTCCCATAAGCCAACTCGCCACCCACCTGACCATGTAATCATATACATCACAGCCACTTAGTTTATTTATAAAAATGGGATGAGACACCGTATCAAAGACCTTTTTAAAATCCAAGTAAATGACATCTACCTTGACTCCTCCATCTAAGGATTTTGTGACCTGATCTAAAAAGAAACAAGGTTAGTCAGGCAGGATCTACCTGCTATGAACCCGTGCTGATTGCCCTTCAGCATTATTTTTCCTGATGGACTCCTACAAATGTGATCCTTAATATTTTTTCAAAGGTTTTCCCAAGGATAGAGGTGAGACTAACTGGCCTATAGTTATTTGAAGTCTCCTTCCTCCCCTTCTTGAAAATAGGGACCACATTGGCCCTTTTCCAATCCTATAGGGCCTGTCTTGAGAGCCACAAGTGCTCAAACAGTCTTACCAGTGGCTCTGCTACGGCTAATTCCCTCAGCACCTTTGGATGAAGATCAGCTGGGCCTTCTGACTTAAACACATCCAGCCCCTCCAAGTGCCCCTTCACTAGGTCAGCGCTAACTGTTGGTGGGCTGGTGTCCCTCTTGTGCCTGTCTATAATCCAGCTGAGAGAGATGCCCTTATCCGTGCTCAGGTATACAGATGCAAAAAGCTCATTGAAGAACTCAGCTTTGTCACTCCTTTCTGTCACCAATTGCCCTAGTCTGTCCTGTAGGGGTCCTATGTTGCCATGTGCCTTCTTTTTGCTCCCTATATACCTGAAGAAGGACTTTTTGTTATCTTTAACTTTTTATGCCAGCCTGAGCTCCATTGCTGCTTTGGCCTTTCTAACTGACTCCCTGCAAGTGCAAGTTAAGTAGGTATACTCCTCCTTGGTGGCTTCCTGCTTCTTCTACAGTCTCTATGCCTCTTTTTTCACCCTTAGGCTTTCCTGGATTTCCCTGTTCAGCCACAAGGGTTTCTTGGCCCCTTTGCCCCTCTTTTATGTGCAATGGGATTGTTCCCTTCAGTACCCGAAGCATCGTTCCCTTGAGGAATGACCACCCTTCCTGGACTCCCATCTCAGCAATACTCTTGTCCTTCAGTGCCTCACTTACTAATTTCCTGAGCTCATTAAAGTTAGCCTTTCTGAAGTCTAGCACTTCTGCCTTACTGGTTATCTTTCCCACCTTTGACCCTTGGATATCCAGGGGTCAAAAAAACCTGGATAAAAAAAAAAACCAGAGCAGTGCACACATGGGCAATGTGCCCTTGCAGATGTGTTTGCAGCACCACATAACACATGGCTGTGCTCATCTGGATGCACCCTGGGATGCCATCCTGCCCTGCTTTCTGCCTGTCTGGTCTACTAAGGAAAACTTGTTCCTTACGCAAAACCAACACAAGACCTGCTGGTATAGCTATGTGGTCTTTGGTACAGTGAACTTATTTTGAATTAGTCCAGTAAGTAAATGAACCAGTTTGAATGGCTAGTTACTAAGTACATCATGGCAGTTTACAGAAAGAAGCTAACAAACATGCAGCACTCCTTAAAAAGGAGTAAAACAGCCACCTAATTTAGTCCAACATCAGTATTGACTTGTTCACAGAGCTTCCAGTATTAGATTCAGAACGCTGCTTTTTCTATTGTCATCAAATCTGCAAGCTACAGCCTTGCAGTTAAAGGGCATGCATTTTGAAGAAGGGGGTCATGGCTTTTTTGTCCTCTGCATTTGAACCTATAGCACATGCTAACATTCCAGCTCAGCTAAGTCCCACACAGTGCATGGCTATATTTATTTTCTCCAGACCACAGTGAACTATGGGTAAAATTCCACTTAATTCAGTTCAAGAAAACTCATGAGATCCCTCACCTTGTCTGTTTACCTTTTAGTTATAGACTTAAAGACAGAGTCATCATGATCACCTGCATGGTCTCCTGAGTTATACATACCATAGATCTCCCCTGAATTAAGTTCCACGTCAAATGGTTGCTGTTGTATGAGAACACAGTCTCAGAAAAACCTTTAACTTTCATGTTAAAATGATCCAGTGATTGAGCATGTATACCAAGCTTTGCTATGAGTCATTGAACAACTTGCCATGCTTGAAATTGCATCTTACTGTTAGTCTGTATAGCTTCAACTTCCAGACACTAGATCTTGATGGATATATTAAGATCCTGTGATGTTGTCACTTCTATTCCTTGGCCATGTCTACACGAGATGCTGACTGCACAGTAGCATCTCATGGCAGGAAGTGTGATGTGACACTACTGCACAGTAGTAACGAGCTACTGCGCAACCAGCATCACTTTAAAAGCCATGTCACGATGCTACTGTGCAGTAACTGTTTACTGCGTATTCAGTCTCGTGTAGGACGTGGCTGTATTCTAGACAATCAATTTCTCCTTTAGTTTTCTGTTTCAGTCAAATATACTGAGCTTCTCTTGTCTTTCTCTAAGGGCATGGAATTTCTTTGTTTATTCTTGTTTTGATTCTCCGCCCCCCACCCCTTTAAATCTGTTTCAATATTTCAGCCTCTTTCTGAAGGAGCAGTGGTATCTCCCGCCACCACTAAATAGCTAATTAGGAATTGAGAAACACAGTGGCTGTGTGCGTTCCTCACCCTGTCTGACTGTTCTCTGTTAAGTTGTTTTCTTCTAAGAAGATCACTTGCTGTTTTGTGCCTGGTTCTCCTCTTAAAATGAGGATAGTTATTATTGTACTGTAATGTTGCAAAACTCCTTTATAGCTGTTGCTGAACTTGTTATATAAGCACAAAGTACTGGTACAGAGTTTAGCCCTTTTTGGAATAGTTTTCTGACTGCTTTCATGCACAATGTAACTGCTGAGCTATGAGAACCTGCCATTCAGCTGATACAGAGGACGTCTACATTCTGCACTGAAAACCTATGGGCCACATCCAGACGAGCAAGGACATGCAGTATGTGGCACCACACATTGCACATGGCACCACACATTGCACATGCAGGCGTTCCAGGCACGAGGGGGGGTGGTATGATGCCAGGAGATCCTGGGGTCAAAAAATCCACATTGAAAAAAGTGGGGCAGTGCGCACGGTGGCAGTGTGCACCACCCAAAACTGGAGCCTGGCCAGCTGGAGCCATGCTGTGGCTGCTGACCAGGCTCCCAGCTGCATGAGCGCTGTGGCTGCAGCTCCTCGAGGCCCCCAGGATCCCAGGTAAGGCTGACAGGGCCAGCACAGTTGCTGGCCCCAGCCTCCCCTACCCCATCCAGGGTAACCCACTACATGGCACAGGCATTCCCTGGGGATAAGTAGCAACAGCACAAGGTGTCACTGCTACTTGTCCCTAGGGTAACAAATGTCTGTGCTCATGTGGGCGCAGCCTCAATTGGCTAAAGAAGATAAGAACCGAAAGTTCCAGCCTTCAAACATTATTATTATTATTATTATTATTATTATTATTATTATTATTAGAGGTTACCTTGGACCAACCTGAACAAAGCCAAGCAGCTACCCTTGACTACCAGTCTAATTTTTGTGGCTAAGGCTCATTGTTAATTGCTATAAATGTCAAGCATGCTGCGAAGTGTTTAAGAATCAGAGCATATATTGATTTGCCTTACTGTGACCCAATTCTATTTAAACATGCTGGTTTCCATACAGTGACAGGAGATGAAGAATATGCTGCGTGCAGCTCTGTGGAGGGGAGAGGCTAGGGTGGAGATGGCTGAACAGCAAGAGTTTAAAAGGGTCTCTGATGCTTGTTGGCCCTAGTCTGCTCCCTCCACATTTGGTAAGTGTAAAGAGCTACCATTTCTGCTTCAGCAGTGGAAAAGCACCCTGATGGGTATGTCCAACAAGGACATTAAAACCACTCTACATTGATAGTACAGTGCAAAGTCATGGCTTGGGTGTATAACGAGGACATTCCTATTCCAGAGCGTAGGGACCAAAAGGCAAGGAAGGTACTGTGATCAAACTCAGTCTTCAATAAGTATCCTGCCTTGTTGGGTCACAAATACTAAATGATGGTGTTGCCACCAAACAAAGGGTCCATTCTAGACGCTCCTTTTCCTACGCGGTTAGAAATAGATTTTTTGATGGCATGATCCATAACCTTTCCAAGTATAAAGAGCTACTATTTGCCAGATCCTTCTTCTTGAAGATGGGCACTATATTTGCCCTTTTCCAGTCACCTGGGATATTATGTAACCTCCACAGGTTCTCAAAGATAGAAGCCAATGGCTCTGACATTACCTGAGTCAATTCTCTGAGTACTCCAGAGTGCATCTTGTCTGGTCCCATTTCCTTGAAGATATCTAACTTTTACAAGTCATTACCTGCACTTTCCCTCTTCTAGGCTGCTTATCTCCTTCCCTTATCCTTGATGCCAGTCATCTGGCAGTTGACCTTTGTGATGACTTGAAGTAAAGAAGACATTTAAATACTTTACTTTTCTCTGTATCATCTTTCAGATTTATCCTCTGTTCAGCAGAGGCACTATACTTTCCTCGGTCTTCTTCCTCTAATAGAATGCTTTTTATGTCTCTTGCTAGCTTCAGTTCAATTCATGGTTAGGCCTTCCTGACTTCCCCCCTCTGCCCGCATGCCCATCCAGTGCTCCTATACTTGCCCCTAATAATATGAGCAAATTTCTACTTTTTAAAGATTTCAATGAGCTAAAATTCAAAAGGAGTCCGCTCTGGCCAGGCAGGTCTCTTCCCACACTTCCTATTCTTTCTCTGCTTCAAGATGGGTTCCCTTAATATTCTGAAAGTCATGGCCAGCTTGTTGTATTCTTACAGGGCATATCTGCACATGGCTGTACAGCACCTTTGTTACTGTGCCATCATTTAGTACTTCCTTTTTGGAAGTACTAGAAGATGGGGCAGTAACAGCCCGTACTGTGCTGTGCTGGCCACACATGGTTATTTTTGGCTGCTACGCCGCTGTAGCAATGCATTATAATGAGGGAGTGCAGTGCTACCATGACGTAGTAGGAGCATCACAGTTTTTGCCAATGGATGCTGTGGCTGTGTAATCCGTCACTGCGGTGCCATAGTTTCTTGCATAGATGTGCCCACAGAAAAAAAATTGTACAGAGAAATTGCTGCTGAGAGCGTTAATTCTCTCCAACCGTAACTTAGAGTTCCATTGAAGCTGATGAAGATTTCTGTTGAAGTAAAAATTTACAGGATTTAGTTTTCAGTGTGGCACTTCAGAGGAGCTGGGGAGAACAACAATGCATGGTGGATAAAAGGCTATCCTGGTTCATATTCACAACTTTACTCTTTTGTTGCTTGTAAGAAAACTTTCAAGATGCATGTTTAATCACTTTTCTCTTCCCCACCCTTCCCATGCCCTAACAGAAGCTTGGGCTGGGTTTTTCCGCCTCGTTGAATGAGCTGCTGTGTTATTTCTGTTAGGATTATATATGCTTCCAAACAACACAAGCCCAGTCAGACAACTGCATATTCACTGGAAAATCTGAGTTAAAGAGACTGAGGGGTGAGTGGAGACTGCTGGCCTTTTATTTGGAGTTTCAATCTGACAGCTGCAGAAAGACATGGCTTTTTAAAGTCCTTGTATTCCTCTGTTTGCAGAGTTGGGCCACAAATAAGCCAGCTTGACAACATGACCCTGATACTGTTTCTTCAACGATCAAGTCTTGAACACTAGGCTGGTGGCTTGTGACAAATGGGTTTCTCTTGGCTCCAGGGTTTCTTCCTCCGCAAACTGGAAAATATCTGTCCCTCCCATCTCTCCAGTCACTTGCACAATAAACAACTTCTAAACATTTGGCTGCCCAAGGCAACCCCTTGCCTTGTGTGATGAGTAGATCCAGTCTTCCTGCTTTCAGCAGTCCTCTCCCCTAGCTTCAGGGTTCCTTTATAATTGGGTGAAGTGCTATGAGTAAAACCAGCTTCCCCTCTGGGTCTCTGTTTTACTACAGAGTTAACCTGAAGAGACATTTGTTATAGCAGGAAATAATAGTAACTAGTTGGAGTGATAAGCATGCTGTTAGTGCTGCATAGACAATCGGTAATCTGGTTGAAGTGCAATTCCAGAAAGATACCTTCACATGCGGGGACCCTTTTAAGGGGAAAGGTATTTGTATGTGGTTTAACTGTGTTTTCCATATTAATGAATACAGTAACAGTCCTAAAAGAAGGTACCCAGGACTCAAGTCAATGGGTTACTTATCTAAGTGGATCCTGAGTTGACAAGCACATCCTTGAAGCCATGAGTAGGTGGGGATGACCCAAGTTTAAGTTGCCCAGAGCAAGGCACAAGGGGTTTGGATGGTTCTCTGATCACCATGCTAGCTGTTCTGGGTCCTGTTGTGAAGCACCCCTTCCCCATGCACTACATAAAGACCCTAAACTACCAACTCTGGGGTTTGGATTCTCTTACAAAAAAAGGCACTCCCAGAAATTCTGCCAGACACCTTGAATTGACAGCCGGAGTCTGTGGGTAGGAATAGTACCTGTACTTTCTGTCCCTTAAATGAGAGGAGGACCATTACTACAGACTAGTTTAATCAGGTTGGAGCTACTTATGTGGAGCTGTTCTGGGGCTACTCAGTTTAAAACATCCATTAGTAATGGGACAGTTAGGTGCCTACATGTTGTTGAGAACATCACCATTGAGCCATTCCTTCTTAAATAATGTCCAAGTCTGAAGAGTTTACAGTTGTGGTTGGGGTGTGGTACATTTTGTGTTGGGGTAGGGTGAGGGGGATAAATATGTTTTTGATGCAATTCATTTCAAAACTGGAAACTTGACTAAAAACCCAGGAACAGTATCTGAATACCTAAAATGCATTTTTTTTGAGTAGTTGCACAACTGTGAGTTCTTACTAACATTTTCAGAGTGTCTCAACACACAGTCCAAGTCCAGTCTATAGGCACTCCAGATTCTGAGACCCTCTGGAAGTTAGTTCTGCTGGCTTTCCTACAACTGCTTGATTTCCATGAGTAATAATAATGGAAGGGCCTGGAGCATTTTATTTCAGCTGAAACACGTCTGAAAACCTGTGAGCAATGGGCTGAGCAGTTTTATACAAAAGATTACTCAAGAAGTTATTAGGAGAGTGTATTTCTTAAGAAACCTAGTTTACATGTATGATAACGTACGGTATGCAGCACATTTTGACAGCATGACTCAGCTCTGTTTGAATAGGCCTTCTGTGTCTGAGCCCTTTCCTTCTGATGCCTGTGCCTCACCCTCGCATCACAGTCAAGATGGATATATATGGGCAGCCTTCAAGTGGTTGAACTGTGGGCTGAGTTTGTTGACATGGCTCTGTAATGCAAGGGCTGAATGCCACCACTGCTTGCCCGCTACCCGCTTGCCTGCTGTCAAATTCAGGGTCTTCAGTTGCCATTGGCAAATCAAGTCTTCCATAGGAGAGAAGCAGGGATCAAGTGGAGGAAGTGTTCACCCTCTGGGGCCCAGAGCCATGCAAGTACAACCTACTGCCCTGCTGCTGGAGGTGGGTTCTCCAGCCCACAAGCCTTGCAATCCTGACCAGGCAAACAGGCCTAGTGAACGAGACACTCCTGCCATAGACCACTTCTGCCAGAGGCTCAGGGATTCTGTGAACTCCAAAACACAACTCGCTTTTGGGGGCTATGTAAGCTGTCTTGCAGTTGTCATACTTCTCTTCTTGTTGAGGTAACTTTTATTCTCTAGGTTTCTTTATGGCCATTCTCTTCTTTCAGCCTAGCTCTCTAGTCCAAACTGATGTCTGTATGGCACTGTCATGATGTTTTCCCTCAGTCCTTTATCTGCATAGCTGGGGTGTGTGCTTAGAACATGAGTAGTCCTCATTCCTCCAGGCTTCTCTTGCCTTTCCTTATCCCTTCTGTAGGACAGGATAGACCTTGAACTTGAATGAGTTGCTGCTGTTCATGTTAGCAGCTACCTGGCATATCAGCAATTTGCCTGGAGTGGTAAAATGCTCACCCTTTGGACGTTTAAAGAGTCCATCCTTCCTGGCCACCTTTCTCTAGCTTGATGCATAAAGCCTTATCCAAAATGGGCATATGTCTTTAGCAGGATTTGCAGGTTGGGCAGGGGCAGCTGGCAAGGTCTGCTCTAAGATTGCTGGCCTCAGCTGTGATCCCTGAGAAGAAAGCAGAGTGGTCTTGAATAGCAGTGTGAGCAATATTCACTGTCATAGAAGCTGAACAATTTCCCTGAAGCAGCATCATACTCCTTATTCTACCAATGAATTCCATTTAGAAAACAGCTAGATCCATTCACAGGCAGACAGCATGTAATTAAGTCTTTGTATCCTAGATAGTTATGGCCTCACTCATTTAATACCTAAGCTCTCCCCAATACCAATGGAAAACAGATCTATGATATCTATCCAGCTGAGCCTCAGTGGGCACGTGTACCATTATTGCACAGGAACCAAAAATTACTGCACATGTTTATCAGCAGCAGTTTGGAGGGGGGAGGGCAAAGATTGCGTATGTGCACTCTGCAAAGTTACACAAGAAAAAAAAATGCACATTCTTGTTTTAAATGCTGGCTGTTTCACATCACTTGAGCATTATAAAGGACCAATGAAGCAGTCAAATGTCCTGAGCAAGATGGACTTGTAATGGAGTGCAGAGTTTCTATAGCAGCTGCAGTACCATTCTTTTCCCTGCCCATTATGATACAGCTTCCTGGGTAAAAGATGTATGGCCAATAGATCCCTCTGCTTAGTGATACCCACTAGCCGAAACAAATTCTTGAGCCTGTAGATTATTCGAGATGAAAACAAACTCAGAGCTCCTGTATTTTCTTTATGCTACAGGCTAGGTGACACTAAAATGAAGGGGAGATGTAAAGTGATTAAGACTCCTTTGTTTTTCCTCTCCACCTCAGTCTCAGTTTGCACATACTCTGCATACAGACATATAAGTGAAAAGGGATGCTAAATCACCCTGGTAGCAAGAGTCATTGGCACAACTTGGTGAAGAAGCGACCCATGCTTAGCCTTTTGTGGGCTCATGCCATCAGGAGCTGGCAGACATGTCAGGGTGCTGCCAAATAAAACAATTAGCAAAATGAAAAATCTCTGAGAAGTTTGAAAGTAACTTGGGCAATAGAAGCCCTGGCTCTGCATGGAGGCAGGGGGTGTGCGGGAAGGCTGTTTGTTCGGTTTCAATTTGTTTTCACTTGAGTTGTTCAGCTTCATCAGTGAAGCCTTTGGGACATTAGCCAAACTCCACAGAGCAGGGAGGAAGAAAAGAAACCTTTGAAAAGGCAATTGAATAAAACTCCCAGTAACCATGCCACAACCGTAACGTTGCCATACACGGTATCCAGGTGTGCGTTGGGCATGCTGGGTAGAAGAGGCTTGTTCATATGGATTTCAGAGCTAGCCCAGAGAAACCTCAAGTTTTCAGCCCACAGAAGAGGCCTCTGGAGCTGCCTCAGGAGCATGCTGGCACTGAGCACACTTGTGGCGAACTACAAATCATGCGGTGATTATAACCCCTTCTGGAGCCCTAATAGGAGATAAATTACTCTGCTTCCACAAAGGATCTTTTCTCTGGGAAATTCTTTGCTGGCCACCCCCTCACCCTCCTTTTGCAGTCTGGGGAAGGAAGGAAATATATATGCATCTGCATTAGAGAAGCTGTCCACATAGAGATCTACTGTTAGTGCCGTCTCCTCTTACAGAGTCGTGCAGTAGTAGTTTAGTGACTCCAGGAATGGAGGGCCTGATCCTGGGAGGTTCTGAGTTGATTCCTGGTAGCAAAGGGAAGCTGGGGTACTCGGCACTGGTGACATCAGAACTTGATCTTGCACCCACTGAAATCAGTGGGAATTTTGCCTTCAATGGGAACAGGACTTTTTCCAGCTTGGAGCCTGATCCAACTGCCTATTGAATGAAAAACTGAATGTTTCTTTACTTTAAGTGGTGATGGACCAGGCCTTTTCTGCTCAAAATGCAGGCATCTAAATTAAAAAATGGCCTGGTTTGAATCTGTTCAGCGATACTGAGTGCGTGCAGCTGCTTTTCCCTCCTGTGGGAATAGAGTGCTGCACATTTCTGAAAATTGGGGCACTTTGCTACAGATGCGTAAATATGAGTATTAATAAAGTGGCAGATTTTTTTTTCCTTCCTGAAGTAGCCTAGGGGGATTGGATGTCAACATCCCATTAGTTTCTAAAGGGACTGAGTCTTTAAAATCTTTTAGGCAACTCTGAAAATCCAACATGTTACACACAATCCTGACTCCTCTCAATGCAGTGATAAAGCTCTCATTTTTTTGGCCCCACTGTTAACCTTATTCACCCACCTTTGAAGTGTTTGCCCCAAGTTTTAGAAGGTCCTGGACAACAGCATTCTTGCTGGAGCTAAGAATGCCTCTAGTGCTGTTAATGCCACGTGAACCCTGCTAGCCGAAAGAGGTGGACAAGAGAAAGCATGCTGCATCCAGCAGTAGAAGATGGAAGCATTTTATTTGTCCTTTAATACAGCCAGATGACTTTTTAAAAGGTATATATTTTTGCCTGTCTACCAGTACTACAACAAGATTTCAACATATGCACGTTATTTGAAACTACATCCAGAAATGCAAAATGCTCAGGATAAAGGCACCAATGTTTGGGTACCAGATGTGATCTAGCCCTGGCAGCCTGGAGCTCAGTGAGCCAATTTTCCATGCTGCTTATAAATTAAGCCATCCTGCCAGGGCTAGACTACATTTGGTTCTGAAAGTAACCTGTTTGAAGTTAGTTTAGATATCTGCACACAACACTGTAGTCTGCAGTTTATAGTCCATGCACAGAGGGCAGCATTTCCTCTCAAACCATAAAGATTCCTCTATTTTCAACTTCAACGAGGTGCGGCACAAGCCTCTGCTCTCAACCAATATGCTATAGTCCTATCACAGAACAAAATAGCTCATAAGCCATAACTTTTCTTTGCTTTCAACTAGTTGAGTTTTCCTAGGCTTTTTCTGTGTGCTGTGAGCACAAATTGTGGGGAGGAAGAGGAAGAAAGAGGAAAATAACTATATTTGTGAAGACTAAATGTTGTCAAACAAACCATTATAGGAACAGATATATTCAGCCACTTCCAAATGGAGCCACCTGTGTCCACTTGAGATTCAGCAGGGCCAAGGGTAATTTTTCAAGTGTTTTCTGAAGTCCTGTTTTCAAAGTGACAGTGAACCACATTGTATGCCTAAGGATGGGTGGCTATAAACCAAAGACATTTGTCCTAATATAACAGGTGACTTTAAGCAAACAGTTTACACTGGAACAATCTTCATTCAACTTCTTTATGTAGCAGTTCATGTAGCTTAATTGGTTAAACTTAAACTTAATTGGTTAACTTAATTAAGTTGGTTGCATTTATGCTGCTTGAAAAGGAGTTTCTGTAAAGGCCTAGGCAAAGCCTGACAGGGTGACAAATGAATGAATTAATAAAGAATTCAGTATCTCACTACTATCTGTTGTGTTGCCAGGCTCCCAACACTAAAGCTAGCCTGGAAGAAATATGTTCAGCATCTCTTTCCACTTCTCATGGAAGCATGTTCACCAGTGTTGGGTGCATTCAAGAACTGACCACTAAACAGAGTAGATGATTGAAGCATGCAGAGACCAGTACAGCTAGAAATGTTGCCAGAAAAGATAATATTGAAATTGCTGATGGCTGTTGAAATGCCAAGGCTGGTTAGAAACTATTAAATTATAGCTGGTGACAGAGATGGCATCAAACAACTGGGTGGCTTTGGGAGCTGCCCACAGAGCACTTGGTAATGATTAAGAGAGTAGAAGCTGGCTTGCAAAAGCTGCGGGTGTGGTGCAGGATAGTGATGGGCTGCAAAAAAGACTGCCTTTGCCTTTTCAAAACTGACCAACCATCACAAAAACAATTAAAGCACTTAACAATCAAGGGACAGACTGGATTGTAGGAACTATAACAAATGCTTTTTTTTTTACTGATGGAACAAACACATTTTACACTAGCTGAGGGTTAGCAGCCCCAAGACTTTCTTTTTTAGTACTAATTGTTGGATGTGGAAGAATAGAAAAGGGAGAGGCCTTGAGGTAGATCACATACTACTTCTAGAGAGAAGAGGTTATTTTCAAAGGGAGGGTCTCTTTAGCTTTCAACTCCATGTCTTAATGCTTGGTGCATGTCTAGGCTTGGGGAAAGACCAGGTATGACAAGAATGCATCTATCTTGTATTTCTTTGCAGAGCTGTGAATTAATCTGTTCCAAAAGACTAAAATATTTCCTATCACTCTGGGTCATTATGGGAAAACACCTGTGTCTGTCCAAGAGCTACCGCCCGCTCCCTTCCTTAGCAACAGTGATATAACATGTAACTGGTTTACATTCAAGTTGTATCACGTTTTGATTTAAGGGGCACTACCAAGTACAGCTGTTTCTTTCTGCCCTCCACCCCATTACTTTTCCATTGTTTTTTGTAGTTTATTAAAAGTTAGATAATGGAACAGTACCTCAGGCTTCCTCCTCCACCGTGTACCTAAATTTGCACTTCTCTCTGCCCATATATTTCCAAAAAAAATTTTAAATGTGGTTGCTTTGGTGGTGGTTATAGTACAGTGGCCTCTTTGGGGAAAGAATATCAACTCTTTTACTTCTCTCATCATCGTATTTAATTATTATTACAGAAGAGGAAATTGTCTTTCTCTATGAATTCTACTTTAATGGTGAATATGAGCATGGTATATAGTAGGGAACCATTGCACCATGACCTGCAGACCTGTAATGCCATCAGCATGAATCATTCTGCACTATTAGAGATGCTCCTGTGCCGTGACATAAATATTGAAATATAAATACTGAAAATCAAAGCACTGCAATGAAATACAGAATAAAAAATTAAAAATGGGGAGAGGAGTAGATCATGGGTCAGATTTTCCTTTTGGACGAAAGAGCAAAGATCTGTAGTGTGTGCATAGAATCTAACATAATTTCCTCTTATATACCTGCTTTGTGGTCCCTCTCACTTTTCTGTTCCCCCTTTCAAGCCCAGACAGCTGCTGATGGGGCCTTCTTACACATAAATTAAGTAGCTCCTGGAGCTACTTAAACCCTTGGATTATCTACATGTTAACACCTGAAACTAGTTTTAAGGACACTTTAGGCAGCTTTAAGTTATGGCACTCCAGAGCAGATTTATCTCTGATGAATGGCTGAGGGGAAGCCATTTGTCTCTGATGTGTGTTACCCAGCTTGTGTTACATTAATATGTGCCCTATCCTCACAGATGACCCACCCAAGTTGCAGGGGCAGTAGCTCCCCCAAAGGCACCTTCTGTCATTGCTGCCACCTCCCAGCACCCCCCAGAAGCATGACTAGCACCCTGCACCCCAATCCCAAACTTTCCACCCCTGAACTCTGCTGCCCAGGGGGTGGTTCTGGCACCAGACCAACACCCCCTCCCACCCCCAGCAGTGCAACTCTGTGCAAACAACCTGCAGAGCACATGCCAGCTAGCCAGGTTGCAGGGCATGGACAGGTCCAGAAGTGGAAGGTAGGAGGGGTGAACAAAGTAGGGGGCCAGATCAGATCCCCAAGAGCTGGGGCTTCCTTCCTAGGTCAGGGGCTGTAGCTGCCCTGAAAGCGCCTGCTTTCTTAAATTCTCTCTTTTTTGTTTTTTTTTTTTTGTTTACTTTTTTCAGTGGCTGACTTGCTTCATTTCACCACTCTTCCCCCACCCTCATTTCTTTTCCACTTCCTATTTCTGTAACCACCTCCATCCCATTAATTCTCTGACTTCCAGATTCATGTTCCCACCTGCCTCCAAAACCCATCTCTCACACAGCCTCACCTAGAGCAGAGATGAAAACCTGTCCTGGCTCACTAGCCCTCTAGGCTAGGGACAGACATGCACTTCATGACTCAAATGAACTATCAAGGGATTGCTCTTCCTCTTATCCTCTTTCCAGAGAGAGTGTTTTTTGGTAGGTTTTTTTTTGTGTTTGTATTTTCAAATATGCATGGTGTACAGTTTGTACTGGAGAGGGCAGGTCAATGGAGCTGGACTGGAGTTCAGGCTGGTACGGTATGTGGTGCTATTCATTCCCAGGGGATTCATATTAATATCTAATATTAATATTACTAATATCTACAACCCCTAGAAACCCTAGTATTATTTATAGGTGAAGGTTATCTATATGGTAGAGCTTAATAGCTAACTTGTGCATCAAATACGCATATCTATGCTCTGACATATCAGTTCTGCCATTTGTTCAAATCTCTACTTTTTTTCCATTCACTGCTTTTACTTAAATTGGCATACATTGGAAGTAATACTGTTAAAGCAATTCAGCATAATTTCTTTGACTCCCTATTTTGTCCCTCCAGCCATTTACAGTGAAGAATAAAGGTTTCTTCCCTTTCATTTGAGCTGTTTTTTTGCAAAAATGTATCTGCCCTAAGCATGTTTACTCTGATGACCACTGAGACAAACTCAAAAGGATAATGCAGTTGTTTTACTTATGACCATGAAAGCTTAGGTTTTGAAGCCTCAATGCTGTTCCATGGAAAATATGAGAAGAAATGGTATTGTGGTTAGGAAAACCAGCCAACTAGCAGAAAGGGCTCCAACTGCTGTTGGTCTCTAATAAATGCTTGGCCTTGTGGCTACTAATCTGACTCTAGTTTTTATCCTTTGCTTTATTGAGAGGAAGAGAAGAAATAACCCTTTTGGTGCGCTCTAAAATGGAAGAACTGGTAGAACATGTGCTTTTCTTCTTCTTTAAGACTACAACTTGGTAGAGCACAGCAGGAGCAGATGATTTAGTGGTTAGACACTGGATTTCCCTGGGGGAGACATTGCATCTATTTCTGGCCCTCAGAAACCTCCTTTATGATTTTTGGCCAAGTCACTTCTCCTCTTTGTGAACTGGTTTCCTACCCCTCCTTGCCAGGTTTTTTGGAACTGTCTCATTCTGTGTGTTTTTGCGTATTGCCTCGAACAACAGAACCCCAATATCACCCGGGCCTCGAGATGTCACTGGCATGCAAATAATGAACAGCAATACATAACTGTCAGTTTTGCCATACGAGAATGCAAGACAGAGGAAGGGTGGAAGAAACAAATGCCGGTGTAAATCCTTCTAGGATTTACACTACAAACAAGTCAGCCTGTGGAAGCTCATAGTTCATCTCAACCCTGCCTTTCCCAAGAGGAGTGACTGCAGTCATGCTGCACATGGTACTGAACAGTTCCAGTGTCCCTGTCTTTCCCAGCAGGTATCATCATAGGGAATGGTGCAGGTAGACTCATTATCTGGAGTCCACCATGGTCTTTGTCTAGGTTCTGTCACTAGATGGCACTGTGGAGACTAGGTAGTGGAAAGCTTACCCCACTACCCCTGCATCCCTATAACAAGGTTCACTATTGGGTTTTTCCGCCCTGTAGGCAACGATCATACTTGCACATGCCCTCGACTTTGGAATCTTCTTAGCAATGGCCAGCATTCATATTAAAAGTTAAAACGGTAGAAAATGTGGCCAAAAGTCCATTGCTTCATCTTTCTAAGAAGAAAATCACAAAAATATGCAAACACAAATGATTTTTAATAAAGAATTTCCATCACTCCTTTACATTTCATATCTATTCTGGTGCTAAATCAAAGTTAAAGCTGAGTCGCACACAAGCTAGTCAGAACTCATTAGAGCAAAATTAAAAATTTAAATTGCGCTCACATGAAAAGACAAGGACAGTTTATCAGTGAGGTTAAAGATCAGACAAAACATTGCAGCAGCAGAGGAGATACATCCTGCTTTCATTTATGGTCTGATTACCAGCCAGCACTAGAGATGGAAATTTGCTGACAGCTGTAGCCACTTTGCTTTCCTTCATGAGCGTGGGCTGTACCAGAGAAGTGGGGAGAGGTGTATACAACCTTAACGTCTGACTTTCCTAAGCTCCTGGTAGAAGCAGCTTAGCAATTTGAGGCTTTCTTGCATGAGCTGCTGTAATGAATGTTACTCAGAGGAGCAAGCATTTGTGGATGCTTTCCCTACCACACTGCCTTTTAGGGACCGGGCAAATTGTTAGTGCCTGTACTTTCTTGAATAGAAAGTCCTTTCTCTCTGCGTGGAGAGGAGCCAAGAAAGGCAATGTAGGGACCTGATCCAAAGATCATCAAAAGCATTTGGCATCTTTCTATTCACTCCAGTGGGATTTGGACCAGATTCACAGGAGGGAGTGCCTGCTCTACCTCCTAATGAGTTAGAGAGGAGAACAGGCCCTCTGCAGACTGGGGAAACCTGGAGGCATTTTGCCTTCCTTAATTACCCCTACAGCAGTGGGAGCTTGAAAGAGGCCTGTCATACAATGGCATTCTAGCGCCAAGACCTCACTGCCCTTCCTCACATCAGCAGGTAAACTGAGAGTGAGAGCCATCTAGGGTAGTAAAGAAACCCCTTTCCCCCTAAAGTGAAGGTTCTTGCTGTAACAGATCTGTATGATAGGGACTTGCCATCTTTTTTGCTTTCCTCTCTGGTAGGAGTAGATTTGTGCTACCGTAGGAATTATTCTTCCCAGATGTTGTGGGAGATAAGTTCTGCTGCTGTTTGTAGTGCGATAACACTTAATAGCTGCAATCCAGAGAGGCATTTTACTAATACATTGGTAACAATTGCAGCAGCAATGAATGCTATGCGGAACTAGGCAAAATGGGGAGATGGTAGAAAAAGAAGCAAAAGCTTAGACAAAGAGGCCTGCTGAAGGTCACAGAACAAGTCGGAGCTGAGAAAGGCAGCTAGTTTGCTAGCTTCTCTATGATGCTGTAGCCAGTAGACTATACAGCTTTCCCCAAGCATCAGCTTGCATGAATTCATAGTGTTTTCAACTCCTGTGCCACTGTGTTTTAGAGTCCTAGTCCCATGGAGTGAAATATCCCACTTCTATAACTGCACTGCATTGAAGACTTAATGTTGTCCATCAGGGCTCTTTCCTGAGTTATCTGGTAACAAAGCTGCAGCATCTCTTTAGATTTTGTCCATATGAGTCCATGCTCATCTCTCAAAATCTAGCACCACCTGAAATGTTACTGATGATGTTAACTGAAAGGCCCTCCCTTGTTTTAAATATACTGGAATCTCGATCTGATGAAAGCTTTCATTTCCCGACTTGGAAAAAATCAAGTCCACAGAGTTACCACCACAGTCTATACTATATTTAGGACCTATCCAATCACTTCAGACTGCGGATTTGCTGGGATTATTATACTGTGTGTATTTGGATTCCAGAAGGCCAGTCAACAGGGGCTTTGCGGTTCTGTCTGGCAACTGTGAAGTAATAAAACTGTATTTGGGGGAAGGTGGGGGTGGTAGTGAGAGCCAAAGAAAGTGGGGAGAGACATGGGGAAGGCTAACCAGTTAGTCAGAATGACTTATTAACCCTTCTCCCACCACTACTGGAAACCTCAGCCTTTTATTTCACAGACGTGGAAGGCTGCCAGGAGAAAGGAGAGCCGTTGGGGTTATGCAGAACCTTTTATGACTCGCTGAAAGCTATCAGGAGCTAGAAAAGTGCCTGACTGCCCTTAGAGGTTCTCAGCAGCATCTGTGGTGACTCAGTGAGAAGATTTCCCTTTTGCCTTATATTTTCCAGACCCCCAGACAAATGAATGTTTGTGTGTGCACATGCACATGTGCAGAGATGTACCATAGAGACAAAACACATTGCGGTTTCTTAGGGTTTTATGTGGCATGAGTCTGGAATAGCTTGTAAACTTGAATGACCAAGCTATGACTGAAGCAGGTAGAGTATTGCCAACCCTCACAACTGAACAGCGAGCCTCAAAATATTTAAAGCTTTCTTACAGCCCCAGCTCATGAACTGAAGAAAGATATTTGGTTTTTCTTTGGTTTAAATTCTCTAGTCTTCAGCGTGAACAAGAGAGACTTGAAACTGCAAACTTGAATGGCATGGACACCAGGAAACACATATGAGAACAATTTTTTTTTTCCTCTATAAAATTCTTTGGTTTAAAAATATCGTCTTGTGACTCTTTGGGACCTGAACTCATTCTTTTTGAACATTTGGAGCTGACAATGCTGAATGCAGATCATTTAATAGATTTCATAGATTTCATAGATATTTGGGCTGGAAGGGACCTTGCAAAATTATTGGCTCCAGCCCCCTGCCCAAGGGGCAGGAAATCTTCTGAGGTCAAATGATCCCAGCAAGATAAGCATCTAAGTGTATCTTAAAGGTATCCATAGTAGGTGTTTGCACCACTGCTGGGGGTATCTATTCCACTGGGGACTTGGGCAGTAAAGACATTTTTTCTTATGTCCAGCCTAAAATGGTCTTTCCAGAGTTTGTGACGGTTAGACCTTGTCTTCTCTTGCGGTCCCTTGGTGAACAGACGTTCTCCCAGTTCCTGATGCACACGCCTGACGTACTTATAGGCTACCACCAAGTCCTCCGAGAGCCTTTGCTTCTCCAGGCTGAAGGGTCCCATAGCTCTCAGCCTTTCCTCATAAGACTTGTTCCCTTGTCCTCTGATCGTACACGTGGCTCTCCTCTGGACTCTCTCAAACTTCTCCGTATCCTTCCTAAAGTTCGGAGCCCAGAATTGGATGCAGTACTCCAGCTGCAGCCTCACCAAGGCCAAGTACAGCAGGAGGATGACTTCCTGGGTCTTGCTTGAGTTGCACTGGTAGATCCAAGCCAGAGATTTGTTTGCTTTTGCCGGCTGTGGCATTGTATTGGTGGTTCACGTTCAGCTTGTGGTCAGTCATGACCCTCAAGTCCCTTTCAGTTGTGGTGTGAGTGGGTGTAGCATTGCCGAGCCTAATTTCAAATAAGTGCATATGTGTATTAAGTGTGTATGGGTCTGGCAAACTATACTTCCAAACATCAACCCCTATGTATTCTTAATTCTATCAACTCTCATTTGATTTTGCTGTGGAATCTAACCCCACTGAGTGAAATATCTCACTTCTGTCATGCCACTGCATATAAGAATGAATTTGCCTCTTTTAATCTACATCAGGTTTTTTCCAAAGCCCTGCAGCATGAGTAGGGATGTGGGGAAGGGGGAATCATTTAGCATCATGAACTGCAACCTCCCACTCCAAATTTGCTGAGGTTCCAAAAACACACCCTGGATCCCAGTATGAATTTTACATTGGGCTCTTATTTGCATTGGTCAACTATAAAACTATATAACCCTCCGAGAAAAGTTTGAGATTTCAGTTCCAGATCCATCTCTCTATGTTTAATTGCTGTTGGTGTCAGTGTCTGGGGGCAGAGTGAAGTCTATGCATGGCTGGCACTTTCTCAACCTCAGCATGCCACTGGCTTCCCTTCTGAATGCTTCCCTTCAAGTTCTGTTGCTAGCTTAGCACCAGTTCAAAAGACCAGCAAATCTAGAAGTTGGCTCACGCGGGAGACTCCTGCCTGAATGCCAGCAGGATTTGAGTGCTCTGGATGCCACTGTGTTTATGAATGTTCTGTAGTGAATTTGAAGACTATTCATTATGCCCTTTAATTAAAGAGCTTGAGGGCCATGCACTAAATTGGGTTAAGGGGGCTTTCAGTTGGAGAACTCTATTGGTAGAAGACATTGTGCCTCCCTGTGTTTATTTTTTACAGACATAAAAAATATGAATAAGTAGAGGATTTGTGTGTGGGGGGGGGGAGGGGTCTTTTTTCCCTCAGCATCCACGTAGAAATATTATTTTCTTTTGTTCCAAGGTGTTTAGTATCTAAGTGTTGTTCTCATGCCCCAGGTATTTTACATGTGCTGCAATTGAACTTGGCTCCCCATATGGAAATCTGTGACAAATCATTACCTCAGACATAGTTAGACAATTAGTAAAAAGAAATAGGTGTGCTGAGCCCTGTAGCTTTTCCACACTGCATATATAATGTCTCCTGTCTCCTAGGCAATGCAAGGATTTGTTCAGAAGGGCATGTGTGCACGTGCAATCTTCTTTTGCTAAGAAGTGTTTCTTCTGTCAAAGGTGTGTTTCTGAAATGAAATAAAAAGTAGCAACTTTTTTTCCCCCCTGTGAATGCCAAGGATTTGAGTCAGAGTTGCTCAGTTAGGTTTCCTTCCTCTGGTTCAGATTAGAAACTGAGTGATAGAACTAGGAGTCTGGAATGGCTCCAACTAGATTTCAGAGAATGTCTTAACTTTTGATGTAAATTTAATAAAATGCATAAAAAAGTAATACTTACAGAATGAATGCATGTTGTTTCAGTCCAAGGTGAAGGTCCTGCTGCTACAAATCTACATAGACCCCAGTCTGCTTTCTATTACATACACAGAAAAGACCTTGTCTAAGTCAGAGGTGAAATTTAATATCATAGTCCTATCTAGATCTGATCATGTATCAAATAGAAATAATCCCAGTAGCACAAAGTAAAACACGGAACTCTTTCCTCTGAATACTGTAAGGATTAGACAATAGAGGCACATTTCCTCTTGCTTGTCTACTTTCTGGCCTTATGACTCGTGTGCTCTTGGCTGTCCAAGGGTAAAGCTTCAACAAAAGGAAAGGACCTTCTCTAGCTTATCCTATAGCATGGTGGATCTGGCACACCCCAGAGATCTGGGTTTAAACTCCCTGAGGCTGAAGAAGGCTTCAAATCCCGTTTATGGCCAAACACTATAGCCACTATGCTATTGGGAAAGATTGGCAGCACAGCAGATGTCTCTACCACCACCATCATCAAAGTGAATTTCATGCTGCCAGCATGAGCTAGTTGGTGTGGAAAGCCATGCCTGGAAAAGCCTTCCCTGAGGGTCCTGATGGGGTATAAATGTCTCCCAGTGATTTTAAAACAGAACAGTTCTTAGATAGGAGTTGGGTGCCATGGTATACTTAAGGGCCTTGTTACACCTTATGTTGAGCTGCACAAATGCTGATCAACGTTAATGCTATTAACATTGGAGTTTGGATTAGTCACACTCTGAGTCTAGAAACCTCTGACTGTCCTCCACCTGCATAGCTGTGACTGGCCATTAGAGGCCTGGTGAGCAGGGGCAGGACTGGGAGCTCTAGCTGTGAGTTGCCACAAGAGAGCTGGTGAGCCAGGACAGACTTCTATCCCTGCTCTACTAGCCAGAATGTGAGAGATCCTGGGATACTGGAGGACTTCAACTTGGGTAACATATATGTGGGGAGTAGCCACACCTTAATGGAACAGGAGGTGGGTAGTGCAGATCAGGGAGATCCTGCCATGGAGTGGTATAACTTTGAGCCACATTGCGTGTAGATAGAAGTGACAATTTTCTCTTTATTTGGCCACAGAAAGCAGTTGATAGCCAGAACCAAACAGAAGGGTATGGCTGCAAACAACTTAAAAAATGGCCGTTTGGGTGAAAAACTGACACCTTCCTGCATGAGGGGTCAGATGAAGATGTTTCAAAATGGAGCCTCATCTACAACTTGTCAGCACTGCCTGCCAGCCTGTTTCTCTTTTCAGAATGGGAGGGGGGAAAGGGAGTGGAGGGAGTTTGGTCTGGGGGGATTTCAGCCCCTGCTGGAGGTTGGGGTGGGTGTATGGGAGGCTAACTTCCCCCCACCCTGGTGGAGGGGCTCCAATTCACCCACGCCAGCCTCCAGAGCCAGCTGGGGAACCCCTAGAATGAGCTCCCTGGCTCTCTCCTCTCCCACTCTGAACCAGAGGGGCTGGCAGAGAGAAGGGGGCATTGCTAGGGGAAACCGGCTGTAGGCTCCCAGCCAGCAGCTAGATTCCTCCTCACCCTTGAACCAACAGCAAACTTCTGTTTGTTCCAGGGGATCGCTGTAACTCGGAACACCCTCTGCAAAGCGTTCTGAGTTAAGTGGGGAGCTGCCCTTCTGTCTGCACCCTAATGAGTACTTAAAACCACTTTAGGGTGTTAATGTGCGGACAATCCAGGGGTTAAGAGCTCCAGGAGCTGCCCAAAATTACAAGTCCTTAAGTGTTCCCTCAAAGCACCTGGCATGTGCAAAAGCCTTAGTATTAAGGGACTTTTGTAGTTCCAAAACACAGGTGCCTAATGTGTTGGGCCAATTTTGAGCCAGTCTTTGGACTTTAGGTACTTAGGAAACCACTTCATATCCTGCCTTATGCCTCATTAAAAAAACAATGGGACTCAGTCTCTGAAATACTGAAGTACTATTTTCTGAAGTAACTTAACTGCCTAAGTTAAAGGCTCAGACTTTTAAAGGTACTTAGATACTAAAATTCAATTGATTGTGGATTGAATCTGAGCTTGAGTCAGTTGTTCAAAGTCTTACAGGTGCCTGGGTAATGCAAGGTCTTGAACCAGGACACCCAACTCTTTGCCAAGTACTTTAGGTACTAGACCATTCTTAACTGAATTTGCACAGAAAGAAAGTGGCAAGCATGCTAATTTTGCATCGCTGTCAGTGTTGATTTTGCAAGGCAGCAATGTTTCACTAAAGACTCAGGACTCAGCAAGTTAGTAAAGTGTGTGCCTAAGTTTTAAATATGTAAGTAGTTCCACTGACAACCCAGAAGCAAAGAATGTGCCTAGATCCACTTCAGATTTGGAGTTCAGACAGGAACTGGTTGAATAGCTGTATCAAAATAGAAGAAGGCACCACATATAACTAAGATAATATTCTGCGCAAGGTCAGATTTGGTGTTCTGGATTAAGGATGGATATCACCTTCAAGAATAAGAACTACTGATTTAGCATGATGTTGACTTTGCTAGCAAATTCTCAGAACTGAATTTAGTTGCAATGATGTGTAGGCCCAGTGAAAGCAGGTTACCAGCTAGGCCAGATCTTTGGCTTGTGTGAATGAATGTGATACAACTGATTTTAGTGGAGCTGTGTCAACATAGACTATCTTAAGATCTGGCCTTCAACTTGTGTTCCTCTAATCCAGGTCAGAATTACGTTTGTCATGCTTTAACCACGTAAGTATTGGCTCTGGTTTTTACTGCTCCAGGCGAAATGGAAAATGTGAGTCCTCCCCTGATTTATTCACACCATGAGCAGCCTTTAATTTTGTATACCTCCAGTGTTTGCTGTCATAGGCAACCATTTCTTCTGCCTTTATAGCCTAGCCAGCCCTGGCTCTGAATATGGTTTCTGGATCAGGGATCATTGTACCAGTTACATATAGTTATAACAAACAGTCCCTGCTCTTATAATTAATAGTGTCTCTCTCCAGTCTGTTGGAAATCCCATATGGCACTTCATTCTCTAGTAAGCACCAGCCATGAATATTTCCATTTCTTCCTTCCTCCTTCCCATCTATTTCTACTTGGGCCTAAATCATCAAGTGTCAAATCAGTAGTGCTGGATAGGCTATGCAGTGTGATGGGATCAGGACGTTGGTATGTGTGTGACAGGGCATGGGAGTATCGCTGCTGAAATAACATATCTTAAGTCAGAGAATGTTGCCTCAGGCTGGATTATGTTATCCTAAAAATCAGGATTAAATTTTAGAAATAGTCCCAGTATCTGGGATTTGAACCTTGCTCCCTAGAAGCCTCCATAATGCTCAACAGAAGCCTGGATGTAGCAGAAAAATCTAGCCTTAAGTGTGTGCGCAATTGCATCATAATAACTTGGGGAACAACTGCAAGAATGTTTGGGGGGGAGAATAGTTCACACTTCCCTTCTGCAGAGAGCAGACAGACTAGCTTTTATTAAGTCCTAGGCAGTTCACTCAAGAGCTGTTGCCATATAACATGCAAGTCTGTAGTTTCTAAGGAGAGTCATGTTGGTGGTGGTTGAAAAAATAATTGTACCGCTTGGGCTGCAAATGGACATCACCCTTGTGCCACCATTAAAATGTTTACAGTGCCACAAAAATTAAGTGACTAGATGTCTTTGCCCCTTGCTGCACCACAAATGTCCAAAATTATGAGCACAACCATTCCTAGTAATAGTTTGTGCTGCCTTTGTACGGTGGATGTCTGCTTTTTTATGGTGTAAGAGCATGGGCAGCCTACAGGCTTCTCCACTCCACACTTGTAGACATGCCCTGGGTCAGGGCCACACACCCAAGGCTGTTGTTTCATGTGACTGGGCTCCTGAATGTTTGGGAGCAGCAGGGACCTGATCTTATGGGAAAATGGCCCCATGAGATGTGTGTCTCTAACTGTCTATTGGGTCAGGTGTGCAAGAATGCATCCCATCACAGCTGATCCTGTTACAAAGATGATATGTGTGTATAGCCTCTAGGTCCTGCCTTAGAGGTTGGGGCTTTTTTTTAAAAGCCCAGAGGGCTCCATAAATGGCTGCCTCCACCAGCAGCTTAGGGTCAACTCTTGAGTTTGTCTAGTGCCTTGGAGGATTGTTTTTTTTTAAAAAGGTACAAATTGTGAAGTTGATCATCTAGCTGATGCAGCTTGGGTATGTTAATCTTTTCTCTTTTTTTTTTTTGGCAAATGCAGGTTTTGGAAAATACTACCTAACTTGGAAATTCCATTGAAGACACTGTTTTAAAAACAGCCACAAGAGCTTTGGTGTATGTGTGGGGTCCTGAGGAGTATTTGGCTATGGCCATAAATGTTATCTCCAAGGGATTCAGTTTTCCTTAATGAAAATGAGTTGCGTGCTTCGACTAAAGCCCATCGAATGATCTGAAATAGTTTGGACAGTCTCATCTGAGAGAGGGTTCATTTGTAGGTGAGAAGTTACCATGTTGTCTAAGGAAATAGCTGACCTGTTGTGTAATTGCTGTAATCTTTCTCTCTGGCAAACTCATTATCATTGGCTTAATAGCTTCATAGTTTCCCTCTATATGACCATGATGTGCCTAGGCCCAGAATAATGTGGAAATGTCTGTGTCAGAAATGTTTTGGCTAATTAAAAGCATATCTGAGACCTGTGGAATGACCAGGAAATTAAGCGGTTTACTTGATGAACAAAAGAAAAAAGATTAATATGCATACCCATATTCATCCAGGGAGCTGAAGGATATAAACAAAACAAAACAAAGCAGAAAGGCTATTTGGGGTGATGTACAAGTATGTGGCTTGAATTAATGAGATGAAATGAAGAAAGGAAAAATGTGTTCTGGTTAAGAAAAGCTTCCTGACAGTGGAAGAGTATTTCAGTATAGGACCTCTCGAGAAGTGTTGGAAGCCCCATCACCTGGAATATTTAAAACTAGATTGAAATATATACTAGAAAATGTCCTTTTAGGGAGCAGTTCTCCTTTTTTCAAGGAGATGAACTGGGAAGTCTCGTTTGTAAAATGGGGAAGCCAGAGACAGGGGAGCGAATGACTTGGCCAGAGTTGCATGGTATGTTAGTGGCACAACTTGAAAAGAACCATGTCTTGTGACTTCCGGTCCATCTCTCTTTTCAGTAGACCACGCTGCTGCTTCTCCACTTCGACCCATGTGAGTCCATGATCACATGAAAGATGAAGAACCTGTTCTCCTTGCTTTCTTTTGTTACTAATAAGTATGCCTCTTGGTATCTTCCTCTGAATGTAACTCATAAGATTTTTTTTTCAGAATTTACCACAAACCTAGAGCGTGAGGCTGGCCAGGTATGGTGGTCCTACTCTTAGGAAGCATAAGTAGCAGTAATGTAACTAAGTGTGGGTGATTGGGGTCTGAGCCCTGGGCACTCAGCAAATGGTAGGAGGTGCCCAAGTAGAGGGATTGGGGCTTGAGGCTTTGGCCACATGGGCATTTTTACATGTGCTCCAGGGGTGGGGGGTGCACTTTAATTAGAGCAGCTATGAGAGTTGCTCTAATTAAAGCACCCAGAGCATCTTGTGTATCAGCACACTTCGAAATGGCAGTGGGGGCTAAAATTAATTTAATGAGCTTTAGTTAAAGCACCTCCACTGCCATTTTGAAGTGTGGGGACAATGATACACAAGACACAAAGACTGCTGGAGTGCACTAATTACCACGGTCCAGCAGTCTCAATTAATTGGGCACCTGTACATGAGCAGCAAGGCTGCTCCGACACACTGTAATTACTGAGATTAATCAATGAATCATTCTGAGATTAATCGAGTCACCTGGAGCATAATAATCACTGAGCTCCAGCAGACTCCAGTGTCTCATGTACCAGCATCCCTATGCTTAAAAATTGTGGTGGTGGGGGGCTTTAACTAAAGCTCATTCAAGCTTTAGTTAAAGCACCCCCACTGGCATTTTTAAGCGAAGGGACACTGATGCATGAGATGCTTTGGGTGCTTGAATAAGAGTTGCATGGAGCTGCTCTAAAGTGACCCTCCCTCCACTCCTGGAGCATGTGTATAAAAGGCCATTGAGTCCACTCTGCGCTGTAATTACAGCACATCAGAGCAGCCTTCCACACATTGATAGGCACATGGAGTGCAGTACAATCAAGAGGCTCCTGAGCCCCCATCCCATAGGAAATAGCTGCTGCAGGTGGAGGTCTTAGGTGTTGCTGAAAGAGCCAGGTTAAACTTTCTCTGGCCCTGCAACAGCTGCTGAATCAAGAGCTTTGGATTCTCATTCACCTTATAGATCTGCCTGTGTTGTGGGGTCAGGGGGGGTTAACCTGGCAACATTTCCCCTTACAGGAGAAACCTGCCCCTCGCCTTGAGCCTCTCTACCTCCATTCCAGCACTGCAGTACGCAGATGCAGTCAGGTGCAAATCTACTTCGCGGGACACGAACTCTAGTAGTTATGCCTCAAGAACATAGCATAGAAAATCCTCTACCATAGACTTTCCATTTAATCTCAGGAAAGTCACTTAGTCTCATTGCACCTCAGTACCTCACCTGCAAAAGCAGTGCTGCATTGGACACAACGTCCCTGTCTTCTAATACTTAAGCAATTTCAAGTGTTACTTTCCATGTTTGGATGAAGACACGATTGTTTGAAATTGTTCACAAAATGTCAGTGACTGGCAGGCTTGCCCCCTCCAAAATAGCCAGACATCCAGTGGCTCAGGGCCTTCCCTTGGACTGTTAGAGGCTGGGGTTCAAGTGCATGGTTAGAATAAAGCAGAGCAGGGATTGAACTTGTTCCAGTATTTTTGTTGCTTGGCCTGATCACTGGCCCATTGACTATCCTGGGTTAAAGAGCCCTCACTGGTTTGAACAGCAATTCCATCCTGAAATCAAGAAAGCTTTCCTGTCAAAACTGATGCTTCTGTTCCCAGGAAAAGTCTGTTTTCATGACATTTTTCCAAATGGAAAACTATTTCACTGGTACGTTCCTGAGCAGCTTTGTTTAAATGGGGAAATAACACTTGCTGACTATCCAGGATGCTTTGCTGATAAATACATTAAAGACTTGATTTAGGCAGACGTCATAAGTGATTGGGCCAGATTTACCCGAGAGTGTCTAAAAGGAGAAGCTCCAAATGGTAGCGAGAGAGAACTCTGATGTCAACACTGCTGCTCTTTGGGGTTGTGTCAAGAGAGGCCTGAGGCTTTAGATGTAGCTGCCTTAGCAGAAAGTTAAGCTCCTTTCCTTTTAAGGGGAGGGGGGAATAGAATCCCCATTGTTTCAGCAGACATGCTTTCATTTAAATGGCATAAGCCTCTCAAGAAGCTGCTTTCTTTTGGAGGTTGGCTGCTTGTATTTAAGCCCCTTGAAGTGATGCCAAAAAAGGCTTTATAGAGGAGTGGAAAAACGGGTTCTGTTTTGTTAGCTTGATGGAACTATTTAATGATGTCATGGTAAAAGTCCTTTTATCAGGAAGGCACAGGAGCAAGAGGAATTTGATCAGCTGTCATTAGGCCACAGTCTATATAAGCGACAGGATTATTTATGCTACACTAAAAATGTAGCTTTGGTTGCAGTTATAGGTTTATGCAATCCTGTGTGATGGCTGAGTTAGAAGAAGTTTGATAACTATTGTCGGCGAGGATGGGACGCAAAGAAAAGGAAAATGATGGCAAATCACTCTTCATGCATTAAGGGGGGTTTTGTTTTTTGTTGGGTTTTTTTTGCTTGGCATAATGTGCATGAGCTTTCCATATAAACATTTGACTAATCTTAGTCATGATGAAAAGGGCAGTTTCTGTAAAATCAGAATTTTCCCTGAGGAACATTTTAGATTTTTGCCAAAAATTTACTCTCAATCAGGAGAGACTAAATTATTTCATTTAACTCAGTTTTCTATAAATGTTTAATTCAATTTTGTTGCATTGACGTAAGTGATTTTTGTTTCAAATTAGTGTATTGCCTTATGGAAGTTGTACTTTGACATCCTTGCTCTCCTGCAGCCTGGCTAAAGGTCCCAGATTGTGAAACATTTTCTTTTGAACTGGATGATGAATCATAGGAGTGTATAACTCTTGGTAAAATGTAGTTTGCCCAAGAAAACTGGTCTGAAGGGGAGGATGGGACATCAGGCTCCAGAACTGATATTCCACTGAGGCAATACCACTCCAAGGGGGAAAATTTTAGCTTGCTCTTGAGCTGACTGTGAATAAAGCTTTTCTGCCAGCCTGATAAGACTAAAATGAAATGTTTTGCTCTGGGCAATTATTATATCTTTTTCATTCCAGTAAAGAAGTTGACACACTCTTTCAATCTTTTTAAAATGTAATCAACTACTCAGTTTAGTCAAAATCTAACCAACTAATGACCTCAAATAGAATTGATGTGAAAGATAGGTGTCTTAAACAGTGCAATCCCTTTTTCATTTTTCCATTATTTAAAAACAAAACATATATACATGCATCTAATGCATGTTGTTATTTCCTAATTGCGCTATAGTATCCTCTTGATTTTCTGATTTGCTGTTGCTAACAGTGTCTTTTAGCAAGTTTTTATATTAAAAAAGATCATCTTCCAACTCAGCATGGATAATTCCCAGTAGAAGATTAAGCTGAAATGTTCAGAGCCAGCGTGAAGAGACTTAAACCTAATCACCATTAAAATAAAATGAGAATTAGATGAGAAATGAATGTTCAAATCCCCTGAACTGTTTTGAAAATCTCAGCAGTATTTCCTCTTCATGCAGATTTTGATTTCTAGTGGTGACTGGCCAAAGTCTTCATACAGAATATCTGACAAGGCTGGATGCTCTCTGGCTTCAGGTTTTCATTTGTGGAAATGGCTGATTTTGACTGCTGCTCTTAAAATGTAATGAATAAACTAGAATCATAACCCCGCCAACTTAAGAGGTCATTTTTTAACCAGGAGGTGTGAACATGTCAGGGTAGGGCCCTGCTCACATTCTGTATATCTGACTGTGCTTTGGTGCTTTGGCCCAGCCTGTTTGCACAGCTTCCCTCCCTCTTTTCCCCTTTAGTGCCACACAAACCTCTTCCTTCTCCCAGTATTTCAGCACCATACTGGTGAACAGCAGCCCTGCTAGCGGGTTGATGAAAAAGAGGGAAAGAGACGTTCTCCGGGGCAGAGGCTGTCTAGCTTCAAGAAAAGCTTCATGCTCTTTCATGCAATGGCTCAATGCAGAGGTAAAATTCTGGTGAGCAGAGAGATTCCATTGGGAATGCAAGGTCTTGTACACTGCTCAGCCTTTACTTAACAGTTTCCAGAAATGTAACTTGATTCCTTCTAGCCTTGGCAAGATTTGTTATTAGGATTGCAGGAACAGTCTCAATGCAAAGCTTTCATGTGAGCAACACAACCTGTTTCCAATTTCTGTTCCTGTTCTAGCATTATCCTCACTGTTGCTTTTTTGCATTGGAAGGGGATGCTGACAAAAAGTTGGGATTGTGAGATAAAACTGTCTAAGGTTGGGAGAAGATGCTCCTTCTGAATTTCAGAGACAACCTTATATATTGGTAGAATCTGTGATCCTTTTAATTATATATACAGGCAGTCCTCGACTTATATCATTTTGACTTACAGCAATTTGCACTTGCAGTGCTCTGCCATTTACACCCATTTTATTATTTACAGTGCTGGATCCTCACACTTATGACGGCATGATGGCAACTCAGGCAGTGCACAAAGGTCATGCCATCATGCTGTAAGTGCCGTAAGTGTGAGGATCCAGTGCTGTAAATAATAACATGCTAGTAAATGGTGGAGAGTCACAAGTGCAAATCGCCATAAGTGGCCCTAAGTCTCCCCAAAAATCTCCCCAAAGAAGCCCATTCCATGACCCTGGTGAAGGTGTTGCTTCATCTTCCGATTAAATAAAATTAAGTAGTTGATTTTAAAATGGTGTTTATGGTCATTTCCTTAAAAAGTTGGGCATCAGGCCTTTGGTCAGGAACGTAACCCCCTACCATAACATTGTTTCTGTGGGAAAATCAGATTTGACTTACATTGTTTCAACGTACAGCACCTTTTCTAGGAATGTAACCGGCCATAAGTGTGAGGACTGCCTGTAGTCAGTAAGACATTTTTATATATGGGACTTGCCATACTGGCTTAGAACAGTGGTTCCCATAATTTATTATTTTGTCTCTGACAGTGGCCAAATACTTCCAAAAATATCACAGAGATTCTTATGGAAAGACAATTGTGTATTACATTTCCCATATAAGCTTGTTCCTAAGTCCCATTTTTCAAAGGCTGGAGCAATCTGTCTGAAATCCAGACAGATTGATAATACTGCAACAATAATGCTTCTCATCTTTAAAAATCTTTATTTTAATTCCATACATTCTTGTTGACCATAAAATATCAGGCTTTTTTCCTCTGTTTTTAATCATGCCAAGCTCTTGCCCTCAATGGTACCTCAAGGCTGTTTGTTTTATGAGTCAATAACGCACTGAATGCTGAAGTGCTTTCTTTTACATGGACTCTGTGATCAAGGAGGTAGACATTTATTAGTTTTTTGTTATGTCCCACCCTACTGTTTTTGCACACTTAGTTCAGTGGACAGCACTTTGTACATTTATTGCACTACCAAAGTCAGTCCATGTGTGATAGGGGGAATCCCTTATAAGAAGTAGGTATGAAGAACCAAATGATGATATGCTAGACAAACTGACAGTGACTCAAAGAGATGGGAGAGGAACTTTCCTTTCCTGTAAAGAACCAGGTGGGGTAGCCCTCTCTACAATTCCCCACTCACTTCTCATTGGGGATTCAGTTACAGGTTTGGTGAAAAAGGCTGCCCTGGAGGCTAGAACAGATACCTTATATTATGGAAAGTTATCTTTTGGGAGTGTGGGTGTGAGGCCTTTTGGTTTAACTTCTTTTAATTATTCTGAAATGGGTCCTGCTGATGAACACCTTGCCGGGGTCGTTTGACCCCAGTACTCTTTCCTGCGTGGCAGGGGGTCAGACTTGATGATCTTCTCAGGTCCCTTCTGACCCTACCAACTATGAAACTATAAAGCTATGAAATTTAGGGGAAAAGAATGCAACCCTGAAGGAGTAAACCCCGCTTCATGTGTACAAGCTCCTTTGTATCTTTAATTGTTTGCTTTAATTTGTTTAGCTGCCTTAAAATTTATTCTGCTTATTCTGGCAAGATGGTATGTTGGCAGTATGCTAGGCTTGCAAAGTGGGGGTATCTTTTTTTTCATTTTAGGATTTTAAGAAATGATAAAGGGAGTTGCTGATACAAACCTAATCTTTTTCTCTTAAGTGTCCATTTATATGCTAAGCCCTTAGTCTTGTATCAGGTGTAGGGACCCAGTGTCCTGGATACTGTATACCCAGATAGTATCAAAGAGCTTGCCATGACAGAGATTTTAATGGAGCTAGCTACAAGAACAAAAAAGGAAACCTATTCAGGGTCTCTCTTTTTGGAAGAGAAAAATTTGCTGTTGGTACACAAGTTCAGGGAAAAATTGGCCTCCTCAATGTCCTCCTCTGCCCGAGGGCTTTCTTATTTATATAATCTGTATGTATATAATAAGTTTGATTCAATGACTGGTTTATGTAAAAGAAAGAAACAGATTCTTGAGCAAGGAATGACACCCAGGATTCCCTCACCACCTTCTCCTCCACTGCAAGCAAGCAAGTTGCCTCAGCACTCAGCCAGAAAGTTATTCTCCCTTTATCTATCCGTAGCTTCTTGGGGCGCTTGTACATATGACAACGTTACCATGAACACATGACAAAAATTTCCCTTTGTATGGCTTAAAGGAGTCACACTTTACATATATGCAAATTTTGGGGGGTTTTAATTTGTGTCATCATAGACTAAACCATGTTGCGATGTAGTTTAGTTTGCAATGTTGCAACTTGGAACATTACAGCCATTAATCTGTCAGCTTGCCTCTGGCCACAGGAGAGGCGGGCAGGCCCTGCCAAAAAAAAAAGGATCAGGGCCCTCACCACTTCTGCCTTCAGCAGGCACCTGCAACCACCAGGACACCTGAGTCCAACTGGGAATGGGCTGGCTTGCCCCTGGGACAGTACAGGTAGGTGCCAGGAGGGTCAATGTGTGTGCTGGTGGCTGGAGAAGGTGGCAGGGATGGTGCACAGGATACTGGAAGCCCAGTTGGGCTCAGGGAAGAGTTGGATCAGGCACTTCTGAGCTGGAGCAGCACCCAGCCCTGAGGGGCACTGCCACCATGGAGGGAAGGACCGGGACTCCTCACAGCTCAGGGTCCACTCAGCCCACCGGCAGCTCACCCCCTGGCTGTGGGAATGGTGGGCAGGCTCCGCAGAAAAAAAAGGATCAGGACCTTCTCCAATTCTGCCTTCAGCAGGCTTCTGCAGCTTCCAGGAAAATGACATGTATACAGTGACAGAAAAATGAAACCCACTGTTTCAATTAAAAACTCACCAGTTAAAACAAACCTATTTAATGATTTCTTTGCCTCCATTTTTCTGAGCAGGGACCGGATCACCCACCACCACCACCACCACCACCACCAGGACCCCCATAGGTCCGAGGGGAGGTGCACCCAGGCCTAGGGTCAGTGAGGACCTAGTCAGGGAACTTCTGGAGGGAATGGACATATTAAATCATCTGGTCCAGATGATCTCCACCCCAGAGTGCTGAGGGAATTAGCAGAGGTCACAGTGGGACCCCTGGCACAGCTTTATGAGCACTCATGGTGCTCTGGTGTGGTGCCAGAGGACTGGAAAAGGGCCAATGTGGTTCCTATTTTCAAAAAAGGGAGGAAGGAGGACCCAGGAAACTAGAGGCCAAGTCAGTCTTACCTCGGTCCTAGGTAAACTTTTTGAGAGAGTTATCCTGGCACATGTCAGCGAGGGGCCAGCAGGGGAGATTATGCTTAGGGCAACCAACATGGGTTCATTAGAGGCAGGTCCTGTCAGACCAACCTGGTGGCCTTCTATGGCCAGGTCACAAAATCCTTAGAGGCAGGTGTAAGAGTGGACGTAATCTTTCTGGACTTTAGGAAGGATTCGATACTGTTTCTCACCCCATTGTCATTAAAACACTAAGGGACTGTGGTGTCGACACCTACACAGTCAAATGGGTCACTAACTGGCTGGAGAGCCACACCCAGAGAGTGGTGGTGGACGGGTCATTTTCGACCTGGAAGAATGTGGGCAGTGGGGTTCTGCAGGGCTCAGTCCTTGGGCCCACACTGTTCAACATCTTCATCAGAGACCTGAACAAGAGTGTAAAGGAAGGCCAGCCGTATCTTATTGTGAATCCACAGATGTATCTCAAGCAGGTGCAAGGAGGTGATCCTCCCCCTCTATGCAACACTGGTCAGGCCACAGCTGGAGTACTGCACACAGTTCTGGGTGCTGCACTTCAAGAGGGATGTGGACAACATGGACAGGGTCCAGAGGAGGGCCACCCACATGATCATGAGTCATCAGGGCAGGCCCTACGAGGAGAGGCTAAGAGACCTGAACCTGTTCAGCCTCCAAAAGAGAAGGCAGAGGGGGGGGATCTAGTGGCTGTTTACAAACTGGTCAGGAGGAACCAGCAGGCAGTGAGGGAGTCCCTGTTCCGCTGAGCACTACCAGGAATGACAAGAAATAAGGGTCACAAGCTGGCAGAGGGTAGATTCAGGCTAGACATCAGGAGGGGCTACTTCACTGTCTGGGTGGCTAGGATCTGGAACCAAGTTCCAAGAGAAGTGATGCTGGCTCCTACCCTGGGGGTCTTGAAAAGGAGGCTAGATGAACACCTTGCCGGGGTCGTTTGACCCCAGTACTCTTTCCTGCGTGGCAGGGGGTCAGATTTGATGATCTTCTCAGGTCACTTCTGACCCTACCAACTATGAAACTATAAAACTGTGAAATTTAGGGGAAAAGAATGCAACCCTGAAGGAGTAAACCCCCCTTCATGTGTACAAGCTCCTTTGTATCTTTAATTGTTTCTTGCACAGTGACTGCTCTACAGCCATCCCGGTTGAAGTGCTCCATCTCACAGCAATTTACAGCCTGGCATTTGGTGCACACTCCAGTATGGTGTCAGATGTAGGTTGGAATCTCCTCATACAGAGGATGGAACTAAACCCAGCTCAGTGCTCTAATCACTAGGCAATTGCATACAAGATTGGAGCTGCCATCATCACCACTGTCTAATTTCAAAAGAAACCCAGAGAGACACCAGGGTATTCTGTTTGAGGGCTCTTCTGTTCACTGAATTCCTCCAGAGTCACACATGGAGAAATGACTAGATCCTAGATCTCAAAGGAATCTGGTTTGAAGTAGGGCTGAGCAGTAGGGGTGTGCGAAATGGCCCCTATTTGATTTGGATTTGGCCTGAATCAGGGACAATTATTTGATCTCTTGATTCAGATCACTGTCCCCAATTTGATTCAGCTGAATCCGAATATGACAATTTGATGCTGATTCAGCAAATCAACGATTCGGACACAGGCACAGCTTTAAAAGTTTCTTCTACATTCCTTGAGGTAGCAGTGCGGCTCATGACCGCTGCAGTGTTGGGTTGGATGGAGCATCCCACAGCAGCACAGGGGGCTCTCCAGCGTGCTCAGCAGTGAACCCGTAAGTATACTGGAAGTACTTCCTGTCCACTTCCGTGTCTTCTGGGGAGCATGCCAGGCCCCCCCTCTCTGCCATCCCCTGGTCCACTGATCAGCCACAGGAAGAACCCAGGGGTGCCCCCCCAGACCCAAGAGGCACTAGTTGCCAAGCCGGGGGAGCACGGGGGTGGGGGGGCAGCACACTCCCTGGTGGACCCGGAAGTGTTTCTTGTCCACTTCCAGGTCGGCTGCCAAGCGTGATGGGGAGCCCCCCGCGCTTCTGTGGGACACTGCACCTGCCCCAGCACCGCAGTGTTTAGAGCCCCTGCTACCTAGAAGTATGCAGAAAAAATATTTAAAGCTGTGTCTATGTCTGAACCACCGAATCTGTCTGAATCGATTCAGAGGGTTCTGAATTAATTTGGAGAGATTAAAGGGTCCTCTGATTCAATTTGGATTTGGAGATTTGGCCACTGAATTGGGCTGAATCTCTGTCGAATTGAATCAGGGACCAAAACTTCTCACAGCCCTACTGAGCAGCTCACCATCTGTCAAGACTGAGTGCTTCTGAACATTTACACGGCTGGAATTTAGATGCCTGGGGAACTTTGCTGTAGAAAACGGAGATACCTATAGAGTTCAGGCAGTATCCATGCAGAGGTTTTCAGTATTTCCATTTTATGCTTAAGCACCACAGTCCTCTTCTGGATAAATTACTTGCCTAAAGTCACACAAGGATTTTTCTAGTATTTCTCAGGTTCGAGACTAGAGCCCTAACCATTGGAGAATCTTTCTCATGCTTGAGGCCATACTTCCTGCCTCTGTGCTGTTTGTTGTAGTCGCACAAACATCTATACTCACTTGAACATCATCGACAAGAGGATTCACACCTCCACCCCAATATGCTGCATGTTGCTTCTCATTTATATCTTCAGGCCTTGGCCCCACAGGTACACTATAATATCAAGAGCTCCGGCACTAACACGGTCCATCTGTGTGTGAGAAACATTAATTACAGGGCCTGAGGCAAGGGTGCTTTGCTCATGTTGGTTGGCAGAAAGGAATGGAAATAGTGTTTGCTTTTGGTTCCATGTAGTTTTAAATTTCTTGTACAAAGCTATGTTCAGACGGAGTGGTTCAATGGCCGAGGGTTTTGCTGCCAGGGAAGAAGCCTACATCTGGTAGGCTGTAGGCCAAGGAAGCCATCTGTGTTGTGTTTGGCAGGACCAGGAAGTGAGGAAGCCATTTTGCTGTTCAGCAACTTCTGTTCACCAGCATGCTTTTTTGCTTCAAAGTCTGTCAAACATATCCTTGGTATAACTCTTGAGTTACACTGTACATGAACGTGGGAGTTTATGACGAATTGATTATTCTTCTTTATCCTGTAATGTTTCCAAGCACTAAGCAAACATTTCTCTTTGCACTTTCCTTTATGGCTGGTAAGAATTTCTCCCCATTTCACTGATAATTTCAAGTTTCATTTTAGAGAAAGGAGTTGCACCTGCTGACATCAGCAACTGTGTTCAGTCAGGATGAAGATAAGACTTTCCTCTGCTAAGGTCACTGTATGCATAATTCACTGTATGAATTTTCTGTCTGCCAGGCCCAAAATTTAGATTTATGTTACTGATAGGAAATAGGAAGTCATACAATTAACAGGCAAAAGTGGTGAACATCTGAAGCCTGCTGGAATTTGCTGGGATCCTACTGAGAATGCCTGACATTTGCCATTCTCTAATACTGAATGCAATACTAATCAAGAGAGGGGTTTTAATGGAGGTGTCAGCTTGTCAAAGGACAGCATTTGACAAATGCTAGGAAGTCATTTACAATAATTATTTTATATGAAGCTTTTTCATGTAGACAAGTCCTAAGGCACCTTATTCTTTTTTTTAGAAGGGAGCACTGTGATTTGTTCCTGCTTTTAATCAGTTCAAACCCTCTGACAAAGCCCTGACTATTGTGATAAAAGTCCATTTATCAGGAGCATAAGGAGCAAGAAAAGCTCATCTTCTATATGCAGTTCATTATGGAGCAGTCTGTAATACAGCTAGTTAATTTGCCAGGCTCCTTTGCCTCTGGCATTGATTAATATATTCCACATTGTCCTGAACAGAGAGGGGAAAGAGGATATGCAGATTTTGTTCAGGAGAAAGTACGGTGCATGCTGCCTTGCCATGATACAAAATACAGCAAATACGTCCAAATCATTTTAACAAACAAACAACTAATTAGAGCTGTATGAATAAGAAATAGGACCTCAGTTGCTTTGTCTAACCAGAAGCAGATTTGGAGCCTCATAGCTTGAAGTGGTAGATTGCACCATTCTGAAACAGAATAAATAACCAGCTCTTTTCTTCATGACTGCAATTCGATCCTTGAAGCCTACAGTTACCTGGAGGGCATGCTGGACCTAATTCTACAAGGCACAGATGAGCATCTTTTTTTTCTGAACTCGGGCTCAGATCCTTCAAGGTGCTTCTGGGGTGAACTCCCATTGATTTTAAGGGAGATTAGATATATTTGTATTTTTAAGGACATGGGCGTCATTGCCTCTAGGTGCTCTTGCAGGACTAGGGCCACAGTAAAAAAATGTACCTGCGAGTCTATTAAGGACATAAGTGGAGGGAGAGATGAAGGAACAACACACTGTGGTAGTTTATACTTGTTTTGCTTTCATTTGACCTTTGTATATGTATTTTTCTCTTCTTAACTGCTTTCTGATTATGAGACATTAAGTGTTTCTAAGAAATGTGACAGTTTTCCACATGTTGTGCCAGTAGCATAAAGACTCTGCATGGGAATGTGGAAATAGGGGTAGGGAAAAGTGTGTTTCTTTTGAAATTGGAGGGAGCAATATTGGCTGTTACATTCCAGTTTCAGGTGCTGTAAATTGGCAGAATTCTGTCAACTGCAAAAGATGATATTCTCTGGAGTGGCTATGGCAATGGATTGGATGAAATGAACACTACCTATGTGCAATATTTTTGTATTACTATTGTGACTGCTCTTTTGATTCCTTAAGGTGTTGGTCATCTTCTAACTTCAAGCCAATTTCAGTAAGTGAGATTATCTAAGACTTCAATTTTAGAATATGCTTCTTTATCCTTTCCTTCTATAATACTGTCAAAATGCAAGCAGTCAAGGTTTTTTTTTTCCCTCTCTCTTTTTCTAGCAACTAAGATTCACTAGCTCAGCAACTAGCCCAGTCTTGGCAGTTCAGTGTAACTGAAGAATTGTAGATACTGCAATTTAAAACTTAATTTTAGTATGAAAATTTCAAAGCTGACAGACTAGGATTCCCAGTTTCCACTGGTGTTTACTGTTTTGATTTTCATATACTTACAGGTGTACCATGTCCCTTAGTAATATCTGGTTTCATTTTTAGTAAAGCACCTAGCACACTTTGGACTTGCAACTGAACTTTTGAGCAGTCCCTGTCTTTCCAGATGTGTGTATACTTTATTGTGTGATGAACACAGAATCAGCTCGGCTGACATAATGTTGCAAAGAGTAGATTAAAAGTAGCAAAGCTAGCAAGAATTTAACTTGATCTGGGCTGTTGGAGAGTTGTGGTAATAAATCATGGGGAAAGCTGTCATCAGAAGAGCAGCTGTTGTGTGGTACAGTTCAAAGCAAATGTGGACTGGAGTTTGCGATGGCAAGGGCCAAATCCAAAATCTCTTGCAATCACTAGGAGCCTTTCCATGAATTATCACTGGGCTTCAGATCAGTCCTTTTGAAAAAAATGTAAGGCACCACACAGAGGGTCTGCTCGAGCAATGCCAGTCATGATAAGCAACATAACTGAAACCGGACTGCTCAGAGGATTAGAAAACATATTGTACAGACCTCTCGTATATTGGTAGAGACAGTCTCAAAGGAGCACAGTGGGTATAACTAATTACATACCATTTCACTAAAAAGAGCAGGATTTAGATGGTCAACACCTTAATACTTTTATACTTTTTAATTATTTGAATTTTGTAAGAAAACGAATAAATCTAAATAACACATGTCTTTATTTTGATTTTGATCAAAATCATCACTGTGTTTTTGATCCTCACAGAGATGTTTGCTGATGGCTTTTTGTAGACCAAAAACATATTTTAGATTTTTTTTTTCCAACAAAAATCCAAAACATTAAAGAAATATTGCAAAAACTTTTCATTCTCAAATTTTGTGCACATTAAAAATCAACGTGTTAATGGATTTTTCTTAACTAGCCCTGATGGCAGGTTGTCTTTCTCTGTGCCCATGTTTGACAGTTGCACACATAGAATTCAGTCCATCAAAAATTGAACTCTAAAATTGCTCAATTTCCCATGTTTAGCCTCAAATTAAGCAGTCCCTTTGTTGAAATAATTCCTTGTAGAAGTAACAAAGACTGTATTTTGTGTTTGTAATAATTGTCGTGTTTGAAAAATATTTTATCTTTCTCACTCTAGGTTGTGGCCTTTTCCCTTTTTCCCCAATGAAGTCCGTTAGCCTCAAGCTGATATATCCTGTTTTGCTGAGCAGGGGACTTCTTCTGAACAGACTTGGATGTGATGCTTGACCCTGTTTACTCATAAGGAGGGAGAATTCTTCAATGAGTCTCCTACATTTGATTCACATGGACAATAGCCTCTCTGTCTAGGGAATTACCGAGCAGAATTCCAGCTCATGGGGACTACTTACATTCCCAGCCTTCATATTTCTTAATTTAATATTGTGAGTCATTTCCTATAGAACGAGAAAGCAAGGCTGTTTGGTTTTATACTCCATTCTGAACTAAGAAGGGGGAAGCCCAGAATACTGGGCCTCTCTTTGTGCAAGACTTAGCAACTGATTTCTTGCCTAATCTGCACTTTCTCAGTGACTTGCCACATAAAGTTCATGCCAGGCTTTCCATTTGGCTATTTTGGTTTTCAGTAGCAGTCCAATTGAATAACATCCTTCAGGTCTCTAGAAGGAATCAAGGTCCATGAAACGTTTGGGGAGATCAATAACCTAATTGACTATCAACTTGAATAGCCACTTCTAAGATGGTAAAGAAGATCCATCAATTGAAGATATAGGGAAGCCACGGAAGTGAAAAGGGTAAAGGACAAAGACCAGGTTCTGAGCTTTTATTTGTTGTAAAGTGGGAGTAACTCCATGACTTACATTCCATTACAATGAGCCATCATGATTTCATGGCTCCAGGTTGTCATTAAGCCACCTCTAATATGTATGGTGGGGAGATTCATGGAGTCTTCTGGCTGTTTAAGAAGAACTAAAGAATGGCAAAGCCTTCTTTACAATGAGAGAGGTAGTCTCTAAGGTGCCAGGCTGCCCTAATTTAAGCCTGACTTCAGACCAACACAGCTAAATGGTTCAGATAGGCATATTTAAGAAATCTGTGGTGTCCTTCAAATAACTGGACACTCCAGTGCCATATGAGATGCCTCTGAAACACTTTGTTTCTAAGGTGCTACTCTGCCCTGCTTTCTGCCTTCTCCAGGATGTTTTCATTTCAATACTTCAATTTTTTAAGCTTGAGAAACCTTCCTAATCTTAAATTTGGTAGAATTTATATGATTACCTTATTAGCTGCCATTTATCCAATATGTATATAGCCCCGATATTTATGTGCATCAGATTTTGGGGACATGTTGTGAAGAAAGCCCAGGTCATACCACATGTAGCAGTGGAAGCAAAGGCATGTGGTTTCCAGGAAGCCAAAAGAACTACAGGAGCAGTACAGTGAATTTTCCACCCAAAGACTTCTAACTACTACCTTTCAAAGAAGGATGCTCTCATTACCTTCATGTTACAAATGGGGAAGGAGAGGCACACAAGTAATGAAGGTCACAGTTAAAAGTGCTGACTGAGTTCAGGGTGTTCTGATTTTAGAGTGCCCTCTTTGAGGAGCACAGGTGTTTTACACTGCAATAATTTAAAAAATAACTCAGTGGTTGGGTCTGAAAGTTTTGACCAAGGTCACTGAAGTGAGGAATATAATTCAGGTTTCCTGACTCCCAAGCCCCTGGTCTAAAAAGCAGACTGTCTGGTGCCACTACCACACTCCTTAATGTTCTCCACTGGTTTTTGTTTTTTCTATGTTTGTTGTTTTGCTATTTCCATTAGTCTCCCACAAAGCTTTTTTAGACAGAGTGAAGTTTCATGTTTTAACAAGAGATCTGATGTTTTATAGACTTGATGTTTTTCAGCTGTTTGTTCCCTTTGCTTAGTTTTTTTTTTTTCTCATCTTTTCCCATTTCCTTCCCAACAAATCCACTTTGAATGAGCAGTAGTAATTTAATGGTAAATTGTTCTTTTCCATCCATTTGTGGTATACTAGTGATAAAAAATGTTGTGCTCAAGAGGAAGCAATCTGAGCAACCTTTTGTTTAGAGAGCTAAAATAAGAATTGGGTTCAGTTCTCTTCTCTGCCACAGACCTCTTATGTGGTGTTTGCCCAGTCACTTAATCTCTTTGTGCTTTAGTTCACCATCTACCAACTGGGACTATTCCCACCCCCATATATTCTGTCTTGCCTATTTTAATTGTATTTTCTCTTCACTTCCTATTTGTCTATATAGTGAATTGCAACAGTGCAGGCTGCTGTTGAATCTAATATGAGCCTTCAAGCAATATTGCAATATAGTTTGAGAAACTTTCATAAAGAGGAAATTAGCTTTAAAAACAATTATTCTTTTCATGCCAAATATCTGAGTTGAAGCCAGAATTTAACAAATTACCATTTTTATAGGCAGATAAGGAGAACTCCAGATCCATTTTCTTTTTCACTCCCTGGCTTTCTCCAAAATGTTTTCAAGTTTTTGTATACTAAAGAAACAAGCTTGTCTCTTATATGCCATGCCTGGCATATATCGAATGTTCACAGTGGGCTATAAGCATTAACCAACTATGCTAAAATGACAGTCTCTCTTATGATTGCTGGCCCCTCAATTGTACATTATTACATAGGCAACTTTTGTTGCCATTGCAAGTTCATATTAGTGACAAAATTGCATATTAGTGCAATATTTCTAGTTCACAAAATCTTCAAGTAGGTCTACAGGGATCAAAAATGGGGATGGCATATTCCCAGTTGTTCTGTTTTGGTTTTTTCTTGTTTGTTTGAATATATCAAACTGTAAAAGCCATAAAAATATTCCTCAAAATATTCATGATTTTGTTCTTAGCAAGATTAAATCCACAACTTTGCCATCCTGAACTAAACATTTCACATTTCTTTAGCACAAAAGATAGACTTTTAAGCACATTTCAGGGGGACATATTTGGTTGTGCTTGAAATTTAGGTCTGCTTCACAGTGAAAATGAGTCTTTTTTTTTTATTCCCCCCATAGGGTTTTAATGCTACATTTCACTTTGTGTGGGCATCTGAAATTGCAGCAAATGCTGGAAAGGTTTTGTAGCACACTGATGACCAGCGCACTGGTCAGAGGATTACAATGGAAATGCTACATGTTCTAAAGTAACCAGGGTCTGTGGTAGTACCTTAAACTCCCACAGCAAGCGTGTTTTTCTTTCCTTGTGCAGGCCCGTCTTCTATTACAGCCCAGACACGACAGAAGTGGATTATACCAGGCCTCTAATTACCTTTCCTAAACTTTTAGAGTGACCTGTAACACTGCCCTGTAGCAATGAACTTTCTCCCCTCTTAGACTCAATGGGTTATTGTGCTGTTGTCTGACTCCAGCTGCTTGTCATTCTAGAGAAGTGCTGACTAGGAGGCAGCAAGTTTGCATTTGATAACTGACACTTATTGCTTCAGACAGACAAGGGTTTAAATTCTCTCTCCCTTGGGAAAGGTGATGTTTGTGAAAAAACTCGGGCCAAGCTCCTGTCTGTCACTGAAAGATGAGCTAATCTTTTCCCTTGACACCGGGTGAAGCTGTGAACAGCGGTATAACAGTCCTCATTTTGCCATGCAAAAACCCACAGAGGAACACACTGCAAAATTGCTTTAGCAGCTGCTCTTCTATCTTTTCTAGTTTTGTTCTTGCTCTTATAGCCCTTTGGGCTATTTTGTGAAGCAATAATTTGTTTCCCTGTGCTCTCATGATACTGAGCTAATGGAACCCACATTGCAGGACTATGTGGAGGAAGGAACTTTCTTGGCCAGACCCTTGGCTACTGTAAACCTATTGAAACTGGTATAATAGTGCTGAATATTTTTATGCAGATCTGCCCTGCCAGAGGCCTTTTGTGTTATTTTCCCACTGAAGATCCCTTGTTCCCTCGGTGAGGCACCCCCTGCCTGCCCAGCAGCAGCGGGGGTGGCAGCACAGAGTTGTGTCCTCTGCTGCTGCCAAGTGAGCAGGGGGTGCCTGGCCATGGTGACGCGGTTGGCACGGGGCTCCTGGGGGAGGACAGCAGGGTGGGGAGCCCCAAGCTTGCAGTGGACAGCCCACCTCCACCTCCACCCTGTGTAAAAGATCTGGGAGACATATGCTGTCCCCCATGCCCTCTTCCCCAGGAGTGTGCACAGTGGCAAGGAGCCAACCCCTCGTGCCCGCTGGACAAGCTGGCCATAGCTTTGTCCTACTCTCCACCACAACCCCAGGCCTCATGCACCACCCTCGCTGGGCAGCACCCCCAGGCCCAGCCCCTGCCCCACTCCCTCCCTCACTGGGGAGCCCTCAATCTGCCCCCCCTTGATAGACCTACCTACAGGCAGCTGGGGGAGCTGCTTTTCATTGCTGCCTGGGGCTGTATTCCTGGCCACGTGCAGGTGTGTGTGCACACACCTGCACATGGCACCCCCTGCATCCTGCTTCCCGCAGCCCCTCTCAGGCTGGAACTCTGCCCGCTTGTAAAGGGAAACCTGCCATTTCCCATGTTTCCCCACAATGAGTGGAAGACCCGGATCCCTGCACAATACTGGGAATCCAGGACAAATGCAGTCCTGGAGTCACGCAGCCAGGGACTGGGTCTTGATATTCCCATTTCGGGACTGCCCTGCCCAATTAGGGACAGGTGGTCACCCTACCTTCTTTCTAGGGGGGGACCAGAGCCCTCAGGCCCCCACACACTCAGTGCCTATGACACACACATACTTTAGTTAGTGTATGAGGTACAAATCTGCCCTGACTTCCACTTGATCTTTGGAAATGTCCAGAAGAGGGAAATTGGGAAGCTAGGGAAATTCATACCCTTCCCCTTATCCTGTGCTCATATGTTCCTTATGTTCTCCCTAGTTCAGAGAGCAGAGTAGAAGGAATGCCAGAAGTCAAATGAACTGAAAGGAAGCAAATGGCCCACTTCTGCAACTGTCACAATCGTTTTCCCTAATAAGGGAAAGTTGGTGATGGTATGGTGGATAAGGATCTACCAAAGGATAACATAGTTTGCTAACTGCTACTGCTGGCATTCCTGGAGCTGGTCAGAAGTATTGGGGAGGGAGGGTGTTTGTTTGTTTGGGGGTTTTGTGTGTTGTTTTTTTCTCCCTGCTAAGGAAAAAAAAACACATTTTGATTATGGAACTGAAAATTGCTATGTTGAATCCGTTTGGACAAGGCCTGTTGTTTTATTTTATTGTATTTATTCATTTTACCCCAAAGCCAAAATTGCTTTTCAAGTGCAAGTTTTAGGACTACATTTTCCTATGCACATTTTTTCCCCCTTCAGTGATCTAGGAAACTATATACCCACCTTTCCCTTTGAAGAGTTTGGATAGAAATGTTAAATGTTAACCCCCTTATTCTTATTGTATCCCTAGGTTTAACTGACAGTTTCAAAGGCAGCAATGAAACATTCATAATGAAAATTGCTACCACATACTTGTGCCCATTATTATTGTAATTCCAAAATATCGTTATTAAAGAACATGAGCACGTAGAAGGAGTTCGCTTTGTGCCTCCGTGATAGACAGTCTGTTGCAGGAGCTAGGCCTTATTTTGCATGTTCAAAGTCGGGAGCCCTTTCCTGTAAACAAAACATACTCAAGCTACCCAATGTATTTGACATTAAATCAGGGGTGTTTTTTCTCCCTTCACCAGGAGAAGATGGGCCTCTGATGAACTTTGTTGAATAAGTGTGGCCACATGGGATAGTCTCTAGCTAAACCATTCTATACCCTCGGTTCCAGTGGGAATTTTAGAAACATAGAAAAGACACAAAGGAAGAGTTAGTCAAGATGACTCTCATAAGAAGTATATTCACAAAATGACTTTTCATTTGTATGGCACCGGAAATTTGGGGCAGATCCCCTCATTAAGTCAATATAACTATCCACATTTACATATGGGAAAATGGTTGCATAGAATATAGAGATGTACCAAAGAGTCCCTAGCAGGCCAGCAGCAAGACAAGGTTGTAAGGTGTCATGGGCCTTTCCAATCCCAGGTGGAATTGTAGAAGAGTGCAGACAGGGGGGAAAAAATCAGGAGTCTTAATTACCTTGTTTTTTTCTTTTAAATATGTTCTGCTTTTACATGGAGGCTGGAGTGAATTTTACTTAGTCCTCCAAGTCAGGAGAGTTATTTTGGGCAATCAGAAGCCAGAACCTGCAGGAGTTCCTGTCTGGGAAAGGTATATTTCTTTCCATGACATTAATACCTACTGGTTAACCCCACTGGACTCTATTCAATTACTTATGGTCCATTTGTTGTTAAGTTTGGGACCCTGCTGTACCATGGTTTAAGGATGCCTTTCACATAGTCTGTTTGTTGTTTCCCAACTGGAGTAGCTGAGGCTAAGGGAAATAAAGTCATTTTCTGTAACACATGGATTAGGTCAATTTAAAGATCTAAGCAAAGGAAACATCTTTTGCTGTTCCCAGGCTAATGTCTTTCCAGTTGCCACATGTCCAGGCTGACATCAATGTTTGTAAATGTGCTGCGACATCTAGTAAAATTGGCAGTGTCCACTGTTCAAATCTTGCTGTGCTCCAAACAGGCAGGAGAGCAAGTGACTGTTGTGAATAAAGCCCTGGTACTTTGTCTGAGACTACAGCCAGATGCAAATCCCAGGCTGCAAACCCAGCAGATGCAAATCCTCAGGCTAAGGATCCTCTCAGGGTCAAAATAGTAGGTTAAAACTGGATAATATACCACATTTCAGGGTATGACAAACTGCTGCCAGCATGGAGATGGGAGATCTAAGCTCAAACCTCTGCCCTGAGCCATGTAGTAAGTGGATTGGAACTTAGGTCCCCGGGGTAAGTATTCTGACCCCTTGGCTGCTGGAGTTGCGTGCTCTGAAACCCTCTTGTTGGAGTTGTTCCACTTTGCCTGGAATACTTGGATTGAGAAAGTGAATCATGATCCAGCCAGGTAGTTAGGACCATGTCCTGGGAGGTGGGAGATGAGGGTTTGAATCTTGCTGCGCAGCAGAAGGAATTGCAGGAGGGTCTCCCATATCTTGTGTGAGCATTTGACCCCCTCGCCCCAACTCCATTATATAAAAGGGGAAAATCGCACTGCTAGTTCTGTAAACTAAGCTTTTCCCCCTTCCCCTGCATCCAGTACTGTTTGAAGTGGACAGAAATTTGTGAATAGTTTTGAAAGGCCTGAAACTGAGGGGTTTTGTTATTTACTGGACTCTGAAAAAAAATCCCCCAGTTCTAATAGAGAGCACCTTGTAGTGTTCAGTTTGGAAATGACTTACTTGGTGTAGCGATGCAGCTTATATTCAGATGATAAACTCAGAATCATAGGAGAGGAAAATACTTGGTATGGCTGTGCGAAATTTCACTGGGTGTTTTGTTTTGAAGCTGTTTTGATGCATTTCAAGCTCAAAATAGCGAAATCAAAATGAAACAAAAGCCTTCGAAATGCAATGAGGGCACTCAAAACGTTTCAAAAGTTTTGAAACGTTTCAAGTTTCAAAGCTGGGCTTATTTGGCTTCAGCACTGATCCCAGCTGGCAGCAGCAGCCTGCTGTTGTCCCTCATGTAGATCCAGGGGCCGCAGCCTCTGGGAGGAGTCTGGCACAGCCCCTTGGCCCTCCCAGGGGTGCTTGGAGCCAGTGGCAGCCTGTGCCCAGCACCAGGAAGATTGCTGCTGCAGCAGCGACGGCCTCCTGTCATCCTGTGTGCAGATATGGGGGCCTGCACCCCTAGGAGGGCTGTGGGGCTGAGCTCCATAGGGCTGGCAGAGCCGCTCCGAGTGCAGCCCAGTGGCGGGAGGCAGGGGAGAGCCATGGCTGCACTCTGCCAGCCCCACAGAGCTCAGCCTGGTGGCAGGAGGTGGTGGAGAGCCAGTGGTGGAGTCACTCCAAGTGCAGCCCTGACTCCAAGCACAGCCCTGGTCAGTGACTGTCCCCCGCCTCCCGCCACCAGGCTGAGCTCTGTGCGGCTAGCAGAGCCAGTCGGAGTGCAGCTCAGTGGTGGGAGGTGGGGGACAGCCAGGGCTGCACTCTGAGCAGCTCCGCAAGCCCCACAGAGCTCAGCCCAGCAGCAGGAGATGGGGGAGAGCCACTGGCCAGGACTGCACCCGGAGCGGCTCCACTGCTGGGTCTCCCATACCTCCTGCCACCGGGCTGCACTCCAAGTGGCTCCGCCAGCCCCATGGAGCTCAGCTCCACAGCCCTCCCGGGGGTGCAGGCCCCCAGATCTGCACACAGGATGACAGGAGGCTGCTGCTTCTGCCTGCAGCCAGAGGCAGCACCAATCTTCCTGGCGCCAGGTGTGGGCTGCACTTGGCAAGTGACACAAGTTTTGCTTGTCAGCAGCTTGAGGTGCAGTGTTCCAGAAACCCCTACACCTATCTCCTTGAAACTTGGCAGGTGTCATGCCCTTATAAGGGGCTACCATCCCTGCAAATTTCATCTGAATCAGGTAAGAAATGACAAAGTTATAGGCATTTTCATGAGTCCCCATGATAGTCTATGGGAGAAACATCAAAACAGCGTTGGGACAGCGAATCAGTTTTGACGAAACAAAACGGGACAGCGGTTTGAAATGAAACGAAATTACAAAACAAAACACTGTCCCTTTAAAATGGCGAAAAAGAAGTTGAGACGAAATCGTGCTGTTCACACTTGGCAGGAGATTTCTAAATGGGAGGAAAAAGAAAAAGTGATTATTGTAAGAAAACAAACATGGGGAGGCCTGAATTGAGTTTTGGTAGGCCAAAAAATAATTGGGGTAGCAACAGAACATCAATCATTCCCTTTTTCATTTCTTTCTCCTGCTGTATGCTCATGACCATATTATCAGCCAGTGTAAGTCAGCACAGGCTTTTGGAGTCAGTGGAGTAATAAATAACACCAGCCTCAAGTCTAGCTTTTCTGTAGTACTTCTAGTGAAGTTATTTGCTTGCTTACACTTCCAGAATAAATGGCAAGAATTTTTTTAAAAATGTTAAATTTAGTGTCATCTAGCAGTTACAGGAGGAGACTGGGCTAGAGGCTGTGGGCTTTTATTTCAGCATTTGCTGCTAATTAGAGGCCTTCCAAATTTTCCAGTTTCACTTTCTAGTGGGTTGTTTTGGTGCCAGAACATGCAAGATAACCCTTGCAAGGAGGCAAAACTCATCAGGATTTGTTGCCCTTTTAAAGAAAAGTTTAATTTCATCCCCGTAAATTCCCTAGTACCTTGGAGAAACTATTTGTTAAAAATACCTATAGAATTTGTGAGTGAGATCTTTTTATATTTGTAACTATTCACTACATCTATATAATGGAGATACCATACTATTATTCTTACAAAATGGTTAAAAAAATAACTAGGAAGGTTCTTATTTGCTATTATGTCCCATGGCATTTTTCCAGGTTTACTAACTCAGGGTCTGAAAACAGTGGGGGATACTTCCCTGATGCAAAACTAGTATCCGGGGGCGGGGGAGGAGGGAATAGAAAATCAGGCATCCACATTTTGATGATGAGGAAGGTCATGATTTGTTTGTGAGGAACCTGCATGATTAATTATTCCTCTTTAGACACCCTCTTCCAGGATGAAATCAGCTGCTGATTAGAAAAAAGCAATACTGCAAATTCATCCCTGGTGCAGTTCCAATGTCTATCAACACCAGAAGACAAGGGGGGTGCACAGACCACCAGGTTATCTCACTGCACTGCCACTGATAAATGGAGTGCAAACAGTCTGAGCTTCTTAGAGAAAATAGTATCTTGCCTTGAATTGAAATCCCATGTTTCATTTTCCCAGCCTCTCAGAAAAGGCCTTAGGACAACTCTCCAGCATATATTTGTTGACACCAAGGCTTAAAGCAAAATTTCTGTTTAGCTAGTTTTATTCCCTTCTAACTCATGGACCTCTGCAACTTTCACCCACATTGCCAGCTCCAGGAAGAATGGGAAGCTATCAAGGTGGCTGCTACAAAAGAAAACACTGTGTAAACTGCCCTTTAACAATATTGAACTGCAAAATGCAAAGTCCTGTCTACAAGGCAGGAATTGCTACAGCTGTTTTCACTGGAGCCCCAGAGAAGGGCAGACTTTAACTGATGCTGGCTCCCCCTGAGTGAGGCTTTTCTTGCCTTTTTTTGTATATTTTAACATTTTCTTTTGTTGCTCTTCCTCCCCCCCATCCAAAAATACAGATTTTAGTATGTCTAATGCCCGTTCATTCTTCTTCCTTTGGGGAATCCACTTCCCTCCACACCTTCTCTATGACACTCTATACCGATGCCTTCCTGCTTAAGCACTTTGGAACACTCTCTTCCTCCTCCTCCTCCTCCTCCAACTGAGAACTCATTGAAAATATATATATATTTTTTTCCATCTGCTTGAATGAGGTATATGAGCCTGTTTGGTTTTCAGTGAACCCAGAAGCTATTAAGGCTCACTGGGTCCTTTGTATTCCTCTTGAAAACTAGTTCTGTAGTGGAGACAGACACGAAAGTAAAACAGAGGCAGAGGAAGAGAGCTGAAGAGAGTCAAACAAAGCATGAACCCTCTCTCCAGTAGCTTTAGGCTCAGAGCAGGAAATTTGCTGAGCCTTGCAGGGGTCATACTCTTCTCACAGGTCATTTGAACAAACTTGGGACTGTGTGCAAGGCTGGAGACACTTTTGGTGGGTAAGGGAGGTCAGGGACTAGGAGGAAAATGGACTAGTGTTTCCCTACATCTCCCAGAATAACACTTACATTTGATTTTTTTTTTTTCCTGAGCCACTCCATTTTCCCATGCCTAGCTTCTATTTCACCTAAAGGAAACAGCTCCCCTTCCCCCTTTTTTCACAACGAAAAATACCTTTCTCTAAGGTCTTCTGTTTTTAACAGACTGCACTTGGTCTCATTAACTTTCTGCTCCATGGAAGCTGGATCAGAACTATACAGAGATGAGAAGTGTTGGTGCAATGGAGAGGAATTGTCTTTTTTGTTGCGAGAAGACATTTCAAGTGAGGAAGGAAGTGTCTTAAATTGGCCTGTCTGGCTGCAAAGTGCACACAATGCAGTGTTTTTGTGCATGAATTACTGTAAATAAGGACACTATTTTCTGGCCAGCACCCTTTCCTGGTCTTTGAGGATTTGTGAACAGCAACTTTCATAAAGCCCTACCCTGCCTACTTGCCTGCCTTGTTGTCACATTTAGCATCTGAAGGGGTAGGAGACAATGGTTAGAGGAAGGGAGTGAAAATTAGAATTCCCCTTTCTTGCAAGTCTGCATGTTTTAACACTCCAAGCCTTAATATGTCAGCTTGTAACCTTCTCTAATGCAAGTGCATGGCCGAATATCCTACCTAAGGGGTATCAAAGATATGGGACTGGATCCATCCTGCAGAAGCCCATCACCTGGCCCCTGTGCTGCCCCTGAGTCCAGAGCTGACCCACATGTTGCACACAGCATGCACCAGACCGTCACAGGACACATACACACTTGGTGCCTTCCCTGGCTAGTCCAAGACAAATGTCTCATGCAGTGTGTGCCCCAGTTGGTCTGTGATCCACGTTGCACACAGTGCTGCTATGGCTGGTCCGGGAGCACGCAGCACCCACTTCGGCTGGTTTGGAGCCTTCACTGCTCATGGTGCCTCCTCCTCAGCTGCTCTGGGGCACATGCCATGTACAATGTGAGTCTCCAGCTGGAGTGGGCGGCATGTGTCCCAGACTGGCCAGAGAGAGTGCCACATGTGCTGTGTTCAGCATGTAGGTGTAGGGGTTGGTCCATGGGCCTGATCCGGCCTACAGAGCCAGCCACTTCACCATTCATCTGGCCCATGGACTGGCCCCATGCCACTCATCTGGCCTGTGGATCCAGATGAGTTTGACACCCCATCCTACCTGAACCCAGTGCAACCAATTTGGAAACTACTCCTTTAGTAGCTGGAACAGTGCTCTGTGAGTCTGGCCAAATGATGCAGTTTGGTTCTGTAGCAAAATATTGCATGGCAATGAGTAGCTGTGGCAGTGAGCACAGTACTAAAAAGCATGACATGTAATAGGGAATCATAGTGATGTTCATGAAGACAGATATGCAGGCTTTCACACATTCTGAGTCCCAGTTTTGTCTCCAGTGTCTGCAAGCTGTCACATCCTCTATATAGCACAGGCATCTAATGGCTAAATAATACTGTTCAAATAAAATATTATGAGTCTTATTAGAGCCTTCCAGGGACATAGGCTCCTTTGATTAGTGCCAGCTTAGGACAGTTATGCTTTGAAAAACTGCAGAAGGTTGTGACAGCAAGAACTTTCTTGTTTGTCAGATTGATTAAACATTCACAAGAAAAGCTTGACTTCCCAATTTGGCTAGCCTGTCTCGGAGGGAGATCTCATGGTAATCAAACCTTTTTACTGAGCATATTTTATCCATTTTCATAGTGAAAGAAAACATCAGAGTATGTTTCAAAAGATTAAATTGTATTAGAAAACCAGGTTCCAACCAGCATGGAAACACAATCTGAACAATCTAGAAATTAATCAATCATGAAGGACAAAACAGAAACAATCTGTTTGGAGCCAGCTCTGAGACACTGAAATGTCAGCTTCTGTATTTGATTCAAAATCTGCCCAGTTTCTGCTGGAAAAAAAAAGAAATTGCTGAAGAATCAGGGCCATAATTTTAGGTGAACATTTGTGACTCGATATAATTCATAACATCCCCATAAAATCCTAATGAAAACAGTCATTTTAAAAGCAATCACTGTATAATATATCCCATTTCATAAACTGCTTTATAGCATTCTCTATAGTGTTGCCATATTAGGGTAGATGCTCATTAGCTTAAGCTGTATGCATCGTTTGATTTGTCCTCCCTCTAGCACAGCTAAAAGTGAGACAAACCACAACCATAGGCCTAATAATTTTCCTTCTAAATCTCTAACCCCTATGACTATAGAAATCATTCCTAACTCAGCCACAGAAAGCCAACAATCCTTGAACTACACCCTTGACTAGGACACATTACTTCTTGATGCATGGCACTGACTGTCCCTCTAGGTGAGAAGCTCCTGGATGCATTGTGCCAGCTGTAAGGGATCTGATATATAAATGAATGATACATGCAATCTGTGGAGAAGGAGCATTCCCTGCTCATTTGGAGGTCAGCAAAAGATTCAGTTTGTCACAGCTGGTGACCATTGTTATGTTGACAGCAGTGGGTCCTACTGAACTGACTTGAGTAGCAGTAGTAATTTAGGTCTTGCTAATATGCAAATGTGTGTTGCTTTTGTTTCATGATTTAAACAAAATACATATTTTAGTAGATCTAGGTAAACTCCATTGGACAGTGAAGGACATGTAGTTGATCCACAGTATTATTATTTAATTCTCTGTATGACTGGGCTCTTGAGAATGATCCAATAGCGTTTTTTGCGGGGGTGGAGTACTGTAATGTTCAATGTTTGATATCCTGCCTATGTGCATTTTGGTTTGGTTAAATAGGTACAGTGTTGCTAAAAAAATAACCTCTTGGTAAATACAGTAGGTGCTGATTAATAATACCTTAGCTGAGTTGATTAATTGTGCCTGAGCTGATGCCACTTCTAGATTCTGGCCAAACTTACTACTTGTTTTGCCCTAGCTGAGTTTAAAGGATCAAAGAGACACTAAAGAGTTAAACATTGATCTCTAATGAGCCAGGGGAAGGCAGTAGTTGGGACCCTTTCCAAAAAACACTAACACGGACATATGGTCTTAAAGCATCTGAAGAGGCAAAATCTGCCTGGTCACTACCATGTAATGGTAAGGTTTAGTGGGAGCCATGCATGCTGGCCTGTTGGTGTATTAAAATCCTTTTGTTATGTTTTGTCCCTACTCTTGACACTGTAACCAATATGATCTGACAACTCTTTCTGGTCATCTTTATTAACCACTGATCAGAAGCTCCTAAAGGAAAAACCAAGCAAGGTCTTTAAGGTAATTCTCTAGAAATCAAAGGATACTGTAACCCAGGGCCACACCTAAGGCGGGGGAATCACAGGTTTCTGTTCTCTCTTCACCCATGAGAAGTGAAGGCATAGGGCCTTCTGGCTGAGGAGAAGCACCTAGTGAAGAGAAAACAGAAACTCTGACAAAGACTTTTAAGCAAAGGTATGTACTGGGGGTGGGGGCTCTCCCTAAAATTATATCTTTCAGGGTACAAGATAACTGGTCTATGACCAAAATCCCTTCTTAGCATTTATTTCAGCTTAATGAATAAAATTATATGAGGGAGGAAGCAACCTCCCCACACCCAAACAAGCAAGCAAAAAAAATGCAGAGGCTCACACAAAATAGAGAGATAAAAGTGCCAAGCTCCTGCTGGAAGCGAATGCAGAGGTCCTGGTGCGATAATCGATGGCTGATTTTCTAAACTATGCAAATGGGAAAGCAGAGGGAAAATGCAGTGGGTTTTTCTGGTTTCTGCCTGGGCCACAGGTTTATCAGACATTGTAGGAGCACATGATTGGGCCCTTTTTAACAAGAGAAGATTCCTCATCTAGGTGCTTAGAGTAGAGATCCCTGGCCTGTATCATGGCCAAGATGGAAGAAGTCAGAGCTGCAAAGCTTTTTATTCTTCTGCTGATGCATCTTTACTTTGCTTCCCTGCCATACATAGTTCATTACCCCACTGAGCCTTTACCTTCAAATCAACCCACAGTCCTTGATCTTCCCTTGTTTTAATTGTCTAGGTATACAGCTGGCCATCATTGCCATGGCAAGCTGAGCACAGTGCAAACATATATGCATTTATCTTTATTACTCTTAGAGGCTTGGGAAAAGTTGCTATCCCCATTTCACAGGTAAATGAGCAATGGGAGATTAGCAGAGTAACTAAAAGTCACAGGAAGTGAATGAATCAGAGCTGGGAACCTCAGACCAGTGCATTAATCACAAAGCCATTTTCCTCCTTCCCACCAGCTTCTCACAGTGGATAAGCAAAGAGGGGCAAGCAGAAGGATTAGGAGGATGGCTTTCCATTACGGCAGCTGCTTTACAGTGGTATGAAACATGCTGCAGCTTAACCTCAAGCAGTATGAAAAATCTGGAGAATCCTGGGGGCTAGTGAGAGAGAGATGGGGGAGGAGAGGCCAAAAGGCATCATAGGGGCTCATTAAATTCAGGGGGAATGGTTTTGGTTTGTTTCCTAGGAGAATACCAAAATTTAGCTTTTCTTCTTTTGAATTACAGAAATGTCAAAACTTCCACTTTCTGGGCTCAAAACTTTGCTGGGACTGTGTACATGTGGAAGGGCCATCTGAAACTAATCACCAGCAGAACTAGCCATGCCCAGGGTTAAGGAATTCAAGGTCTACAGCAAGCCAGCAGCAAAGCCAAATGTTTCTCAACTTTCTCTATTGTTCCCTTCCTGGAAGACCAGCTAGCATCCTTTCATGTTTTCTCAGTCCCAGCTTCCTTGCCCAGCCCAAACACTTCAATCAGTAAGGAACCTTCTGCCTCTCTTCTCTCTCCTTGTTTTGCCTTTGTGTGCATTTTACTGCAGTGGGCATTATTATTTTGTTTTGGGGAGTTTTGTTGCCTGTTCATGGGCTTGACCATCTTTTCCCCCTGTAGACTCCAGCACAACAGTGGAATTTCTGTACTGAACAGGGTTCAAGTTTGGAAAGGTTATGGTTGCAGCACAGTGGCCCTGAGACGCTACATGTTCTCTGTCTGGGAAACCCATAGTCAAGACTCTCTAGCACTGAACTTGTTTCTTGTGCTATGGGGGCAGTAGTTTGGGGGAGAGGGGCAGTGTGCAAGGCAACTGCTCTTTTTTCAAAGGTTTGGCTATGCCTATGTTTCATACTCAGAGGTGGAATCTATGTGGTGAAGGACCATGAATCTCGCGCTTGAACTCCGTGAACAAAATGTTTAATGGATGCAAAATGGCCTCTGAAAATAGTGCTGTAGTTCCCAAGCTTACACTCCCACCACAACTGAGTGTGCTTGCTTACAGGAACATAAAATATTACTTTGCCCCACCTGCATACTTGTGCTGGGATGCTTTGCAAAGCATCCCGAGTGAGGGAAGAAGGGCTTCAGCTGCTTCTCTTTATGCCATAGACATTGTGGGCCCACTCCTAAGCACAAAGGGATGTGAACTGAGTCCTCTGGAATTAGACGGGACTTGGGGATGGGAGACTGGGAAGGAAATGGTTCCATGGCAGCCAGCTACCTAACCTGCTGGAGATTGTGCATTATGGCTCCCATCTGCCTGGTTCATAAAGGATAGTCTCATAATCCCTGCTTTACCTCAAGCTCTAACAGCATGAACCGAGGACTTTCAGAACCAAAAATATTATATTTGGGCTATCAGCCAAGATGATGGCAGGAAAATGAACATGGCAGGACACCAAATGTTAAGACCTGCTGCCGTAGAGGAACAAGCCAAGTCCCTTCAGCTCTGCAACCCACATGTCATGCTAAGATCATGTTGCTGAGAGGGGCTCAAAGCAGGACTGGGAGCTTTGTGAGGATGCCATGGCGGTATGTTTGTTACTAGTACTCAGCTGGGGATAATATTGTTGAATGCAGATTCCAGCCAGTAAAACTCCAAAACAGAAGGGTTCAGATATAATTCAAGTATGTGTTTTGATGGAGATGGATTTCTTGTTTTTTCACAAACAATTTGCTTCCAACCTCAAAACTACTTGGCATGGGAAATAAATTCTCCCAAGACTCTGAAAATAGGCAAATCCACTGAAGCAGAACATTTTACAAAGGAAATAGCACAAACACAGAGAAAATAATTCCCTTCGAAAATAAACATTTATGAATGGCTTAGCATCCGTCCATATAGAGGGAGAAGACTGACGTTGTCACCTCTTTGGAATAGTTTATGGATATAGTAATCTTCAAAGAAAAACAAAAAAGAAGCACTAAAGTAGACAGTTGAACAATAACTGTATTAAAGCATTTACCTTCATTAACATACTGTAACAATAAACTAGCAGATTATCTCAGTACCACTGGATAATGCTATGCCTACGGCATATACAGAGAAAGAAGAACATCAAAGTGAAATGAAATCTTCCTTTGGGGTAAGATTTGTCCATACTGAAAATAGGAATGTGGTTGTTGAAATCGGGAGTTAGGGCTCCGGAGAACAGTCTGGTTTTTTACTGATTCACTGAGCAGTATTGGGCAAGTTATGTTACTTCCCTATTCCTCAGTGTCCTGCAATTGGAATATGTGATGCCAATATACTTCACAAGATGAGTTCCCTGTCAATCTTCTCCTATGGTTTTTGTAATAACGGGTCTAAATACTTCCGAATCATTTTAGATGTGACCCTCATGATACTTCTGTAACTCAGGGATGCATCGTTCTCATTTTAATGAAGGGTGATTTGTAGACTTTGCCCAATGGCGCAGAGGTAGTAAAGCAGGAACAAATAAAACAAGAAGAAATACACCAGAAACAAAGGTAACATTCTCACAACCTCACTAAAGGGCTTTTTTTTTTTAAATGTTGCTTAGGTATCAGAGCAATAGAAAGATTTAAAAAAATAGATATTCTACATAGAAACAGAGGTGTATGTGTGCATACTTTTGCTAATCTATGAACTATCATGGCTATAATAACATATTCTCTCTTTGTTCTTCAGTTTCTACTCTTTGCTTCGAAGAATTTTGGGAGGGAAATCCAAGACCTTTAATTTTATTCTTTATACATACTTCAGTCCAAGGTTCTTGTAATGCAAAAAAGTCAATTTTTTTGCTCCTTGAATACCCAGACAAAAGAAAATCAGTACCCACTCTATATGGATGCACACACATATAATAGAAACTATATACATTATCATATATTAGCATACATTTTACATACAGCATAATATATCTAATGTATAATAAGCACACACAATTTAGTGGATATTTTCTTTTTCTGAGTGTTCACAGACCTGAAAAAATACTGGTTTTATTACAATAGCTTTTGATTGCAGTTTATAGCAAGTTGGGGGAGCAAGGGAGAAAAAACTTTCAGTTGAGAACAATGCTACTGTGGGAGGAGATTTTGTTATTAGTAAAGCTATCTGCAGAGACAGCAGGATGGGAAAGGTAATACATTTTTAAGTACTCTGTGAAACTGGGGCAGCTGTTTTTGGTTTTGTCTTCTCTATTATGGAGTTTTTAGAATCTGTCAGAATCTGAATTGTCCTGTTTCCCCACCTCTGCATTCAGGCTCCATCAGATTATGACGGTTTTAAAGGACGGCATAAAACTGTAGCCAGGGACACTTGAAATAGATGCGGTGAAGTGGTGTAAATTACAGGTGGTTTAATAGACTCTGCATCAGTATTAAGTTACTCATGGATGGATATATTTCACTGTCAGTTGCCTGGTGCAACCACAGCGAGATAGTAAAGGGAGCTGCACTCGACTAAATGAGACAAATGTCAATCGAAAAGCCAAAGCAAAAGAATACAACTGGAAAAAAGCCAATAGGGAGTTGCAAAAAGGCACTTGTTAAAGCAATCCACAAATTGCTTATGGTTTTTTGCACCTTTTTTGAGCCCCCCAGCATGTAACTTGCATCAAAAATCAAATTAAGGTTGCTATTAACTCCCATGCCATCCACTGGCCTAAGGCATGCTACCTTGGTACTTATTCCTAGTGGGGAATCCTGAATCATCCTCTGCCACACTCTTGTAAGTACCAAGGGGCCTCTCATACCACCTCACCTACTGCCTGTGAATTTGCCCCACATTCCCAGGCATTCTACATCTTCCCTAAGAGCGGCAATGGAAACTGGGCTGGGCTCCACATTGATTTTTTTTTCTATTTGTGGAGACAGCTTGTTCATTGGAACCTGTTACCTAGGAACAGCCCTTGCCCAGTCAGTGACTTAGACTTCTGCTGACTTCCTGCAGGCTCTCAGTGGACCATGTTGGAAAAAGGCAACAGTAGCACTGCGGTTATCATTGCAGTTTATGCAAGCTCTTCAGAGAGACTCTTGAGAGGATGCACATTAAAACCAAACATTTGTTTTCCCGTTTAGTTTTTCTCCAGATGAAATCAGTTGCCCATCCCCTTGTCCTGGCTTTTTTTTCCCCCGACAGCCATACACATCTGGTCGCATATTTTTTTTTACACTTAAGAGACTTGAAGTGAAATGCAGGCACAGTAGACAGAGTGACATGGAGAGGCTGGCATGGAGAGGCTTCGAAACAAGCAGTTGATCCAACCTTGTCAATATAGTAGGGATTTAAAATATTTGGCATTATGGACTTTAAATGTAAGTGGAAGAGGAACAGGGGGAAAACCCTGGTCATACTCTATTCACTCTCCCTTTCAGCATCCTCTCTGCTACTGTGTGACACAGGGTACTGGGCAAGATGGACCTATGAGCTAACCAGTAAATGGTGCTTCTTATGTACTCAATAGCCCTCCCCCAAAACCTCTTGCCTTCTTGAGGCACCTCTGTAATTTCCATTAATGCAGTGTCTGGGTGGTTCCTAGTCTTTATGTATTGTTCTTCGCATCACTCCTATTTCCATTTAAATACTAGAAAACACTGTTACCTAAATTTATCATATAAAAGAGGCACAGAGAAGATAAGTGATTTTTTTCCCCCTCAAGGTAGTACACAGCAAACCAATCCTAGAGCAGAATCACAAATTCATGTCCCTCTTCTAGACTGGCACCTTAAAGACTGCACTGTCCAGTCTCTGGTAACCGTGCTGCAGCCTTTTGCAATGCTCTGCTGCTTGTTTCACCATCAAAACTATTCCAGTTGCACAACTGAATAAACTAGACATTTTTCCTGTAATGATTTACAGAGATATGATCAAAGTGTCGTGCCAACAGGACTCTGAAACCTACTTAGAGCTGCAGTTTCTTAACTTTAAAAAGTCTGAGAATACTGGGAAGTGGTAAAGACCCTTTTCTGCTCTCTTTGTATCAGACTGGTTTGTACCCTTTTAGGAAAAAAAAACACAACCAGTTTTGCCAAGAGGTGATCATGGGATAGCAGATCGAAGTCTTTTTTGAAGTCAAGATATATGACATCAATCTCTTCTCCTGTGTCCAGGTGATAGGTCACCTGGTTGTAAAAGGAAATGAGATTGGTCAAGCAAGACCTACCTGCAACAAACCTGTGCTGGCTATCCCTCAGGATGTTGGCATTGGCCAGGCCATTAAGGATGGCTTCTTTAATAATTTTTTCTAAGACCTTCCCCAGGATAGAAGTCAGGCTGATGGGCCTATAGTTTGCTGGATCCACTTTCCTCCCTTCCTTGAAGATAGGCACCACATTGGCCTTCTTCCAATCTTCAAGCACTACACCAGAGTGCCAGGAGTTTTCAAAGATCCGTGCCAGGGGCTGAGCTATGATGCTTGCCAGCTGCTTGAGTACCCTGGGGTGTAGATTGTCAGGGCCAGCTGACTTGAAGGTATCCAGCCTCTAAGGTGTTCCTTCACAAGGGCAGGGGATCTCCCTCACCTGGACCTCCCTGTCCCATAGTGGGCATGGGTGTCCCGTGGGACTGATGAAACACTGATGCAAAGTAACCCATTTAATAGGTTTGCTTTTTCCTGGGCGTCACTTGTCAGTTGTCCCATCTGGTTCAGCAGGAGTCCAATGTTGC
>NW_017729011.1:9404841-9407550 GCF_001723915.1 Gavialis gangeticus | reverse complement strand
TTCAGTTGCAGCCTTGGCTTTCCTGGTTTGCTCCCTGCAGGACTGGACCAGTGCAGAATAATCCTCCTTGGAGGTAAATCCCATCCTTCATCATTTGTAGGCCTTTCTTTTTAGCCTCAGGAAGTCTGTTAGATCCCTGGAGAGCCACGGGGGCTGCTGTGCCTTCTTGCTGCTTTTCCTCTGAGATGGAATAGACTTAGCTTGTGCATTGAGGATCACTCCCTTGAGGAGCAACCACTCTTCTTGAACTCCCCTCTCCCTTGGGTCATGGTCCCGTAGGGCCTCACTGTCAAGCCTCCTGAGCTTGTCAAGGTTGGCTTTCCTGAAGTCAAGGACTTCCGTGTTGGTGACTGACTTGCCAGCTTTACAGCGGATGGTGAAGGTGATCAGCTCATGGTCGCTGTCACCCAGTGTCCCATCAATCACTAGGTCACCTATTAGGTCATCCCCAGTAGCCAGTACCAGGTCGAGCAGCACATTGCCTCTCATTGGCTCATAAACTTCTTGAATCAGGTAGAGGTCATCCACTCATGAGAGGAAGCTTTGCGACCACTCGGATTTTGCTGAGTGATCCTCCCACGAGATGCCTGGGTAGTTGAAGTCACCCATGACAGCCATGGTTCTAGAGCATGCAGCCTCAGCCAGTTCCTGGCGAACTCCTGGTCAAGCTCTTGACTTTGGTGGGAGGTCTGTAGTAGACTCCCACCGTTGTGTCCCCTGTGCCACGTTCCCCACAGATTTTAACCCAGAGGGTCTGCAGTTGTCTACCAGTTGAGTGTCTTTGCTTTTTCACAGAATCATAGAAAATCAGGGTTGTAAACAACCTCAGGAGGTCATGTAGTCCAACCGCCTCCTCAAAGCAGGACCATTCCCAGCTCCAGCTGAGTCTTAAAAACCTCCAAGAATAGAGAGTCCACAATCTCTCTGTGTATCTGTGTAAACTATTCCAGTGCTTTACTACCTACCTCATGAGAATTTTTCCTAATATGTAGCCCAAACTTCCCTTGCTGCAACTTCAGACCATGGGTCCTTGTTCTGTCACCTGCCACCACTGAGACCAGTCCAGCTGCATCAGCTTTGGAATCCCCCTTCAGGTAGTTGAAGGCTGCTAGTACATCCCTGCTACGTCTTGTCTTCTAAATGAACCCAGTTCCCTCAGCCTCTCTTTATACATCATGTGTCCCAGCCCCCTCAACATTTTTTGTTGCCCGCCACTGGACTCTGCAATTTGTCCACAATTTTTGGCTAAGAGAATTCAAGATGCTGTATCATCTTGGCTCTTTGTGTTTACTTGACGCACAGTAGACCAGATTCTTGCTCATTTCTTCATGCTGGTGTACAGACTGTTGCATTCCCCTGGGAGGAAGCTCAAGAAATCCCATCTACCCCTTGTATTGCTTGGATAAGGACCTGTAAGAATTCTGCTTCCTGTGCTATAATGTGTGATGGCACTGCTCCCTTCCTCTTCTCATTGGCACTCTTGGCTCTGAAGGAGCTGAATAAGAGGGAAGTGAGGCTATATCTCTCCTGCTCATGTATCAGTCAATGGAGCTTGCTATCCTCCCTTCAGGCCAGCCAGTTCTTTTGGATCTCCAGGAACTCTGAAGAATGCTTGCCGCTGTTTGGGATCACCACCTACTAAAGGTGGATCCTAAATATCACAGTGTAGACCTGCATGAGCTGGAATTGCACACCAATAGCTAAGCACAGGATTTTTAGCAGGAGCTCTGTCAATGGTTGTGACTGTGCTCGCAAACCATTTGACAAGCAGACTGCAGTTTTCTCCAAGTTGCCAGGAATTATTGTTATCTTATTTTATGGACTTCCATCTACTCTTTGGCTTGTAATTGGTACTAATTAAAAGTCGACTTATGAGATAGCTGTGAAATGTTTTGTTGAAATCTCATGTTAGACATCTGTGAAAACATTAAGCCATTTTTCAAGTGGCTCTAGCATGTGATACCCAAATTGTTTTGATCTCTAAGTCACACAGCACAATCAACAGAGCCATAAGCAACATTCCTGAGCTCTGATTAGATTTGTGTATATGACCGTAGTTAGGCCAACCTGGAGTGTGTTTGAACATTTTAACTCTGTTCTCATTGATCCCAGTGGCAGCAGTGCTGTATCCATGCCAAATACTTTTGGAAGTCCCATTTCTTGGTCAGTATTAATCATGCATTATTTGGAAACAGTTTTAAAAAGGAAAACTTGGTTACCATTTTGTCTGTGCAAAGCATAAACAAGGAGGTCATAAGACAATCAGAAATAGTCACTTAAAAATGTAGATGACTTGTGGGAGTAAGGCCTTGTGCATGACTCAGTGAGCGTCAGTCTGGTTCATGGGATTCTCTACTACACTCTCTCTTCTCTGTAGCAAATGTCATTGAATTAGTCATGGATTGCAGTATTTGTTTTCCTAATGGGCTGAACCTGATTCCAAAAGTATTCCATTTGTATTCTAATTAAAACATTCATATAGTTTCCCCTGTTAAGTGCTTTGACTAATGACGCCAGTGTAGCAACTGCATACCAGTTGATGGCCTCCCAGTCCAAAAGAGCAACTCAAGCAATTTCAAGTAGGCTGGCTGCCACTGAAGAAGATTGACTTCAAGGGAAATGTGTGTGCAGGAAACTGTATCCAGTATAAGAAATGGTATTATAACCTATTCCTATAGGATTCTTTGTAGTTTGTTTGGGGGGGGGGGG
>NW_017729011.1:9392592-9404761 GCF_001723915.1 Gavialis gangeticus | reverse complement strand
GGGGGAGAATTGGGGGGTTGTTTTTTGTCTAAGCTCCATATCCTATTTCTGTTTGAAGTTCATTCCTTACCATGGCAAACTCAAGGTAGCTGATGTTGATTAACTTAATTTACCAGCTGTGTCCAAAGGGAAGATCCATCTGTTTGGTTAAATTTGTAAAGGTTATAGTTTGAGCACTTTAAATGCTGCATGTTCTCTGTCCTGGAAACCTAGAGGCAAAGTGGTCTACCTAAAGCATCTTTTATCTGTTCACACCTATAACAAATAGGCTGATTTAATCTTGACTATATATTTCACCACAGATAACAGTAAGATGAAAAAAGCATGAGGCAGGCAACATGAGAGAATGAATTCTCATGAAAGAGTTGTGTCTTTAACAGAGAGACTTCTGTAAGCGAGTAGGATGATTTTTTTATTCCTTTTGCAGTGGTTAGTGCTGCTTTAAAGCAAACACCTCTGCAACGAGTTTCATAGAAAAGCAGTTTCTCATTTGAAGTCACAGTCTAGAAAATATTTATAGCCTGAAACAATGCCGAACAGTTCAAGAAGGTCCTTGCTACATAACATTCTGGATAAATGGGGTTTAGCTACTATTTCATAGTTTCATAGCTGTTAGGGGTCGGAAGGGACCTTACAGATCATCGGGTCCAGCCCCCCTGCACGTGGGCAGGAAAGACCTCTGGGATCAAATGACCCCTGTAAGATGGGCATCAAGACATTTTTTGAAGATCGCCAGGGTCAGTGAATGTACCACTTCTTAGGGGAACCTGTTCCAAACCCTCAGCACTCAACTTGTACAGAAGCTTTTCCTTATGGTTATCCTGAAGCAATCTTCAGTCAGCTTGTGCCCATTATTTTTTGTCCTCTCCTGGGGGGCCTTGGTGAACAGATGCTCCCCCAAACCCTGCTGTACACCCCTGATATACTTATTAGCTGCCACCAAGCCCCCTCTGAGTCTTCTCTTCTCCAGGCTCTTACTAACAGGCTAACCTGAGCACCTTCATTTTGAAAGTGGTGGGTTTCAAAACTTGACTAATGCTGTTTTAGGTTTGTGTTCTGCTTCTGAGAGACTTGTGAGGAAAGCAGCAGGGAGAAGAAATTAAATGCTGAAAGAGTGAGGAAATGGGTTTAGAGAGTGGGCTGTGGAGCACAAATATGGAGACCCTGGGGTGAAGGGGCAGAGCAAAAAGGTCTGTTAGTCTGTAGTAAAGGCACTAAGTGCCCTGAAAACAAAAACAGATTGACATCCTCTTCTGAAAACACATGCATTTAAGTGGAGTGAAATGTGTTCGGGAACTCAGACTGATTTTTTTCCCCCAAATCACGTGAACACACTGCATAATTTCCAGATATTTTGATATGATCTCTCAGATTTCCTTGCTTCATTTCCTTCATTTACTATTATCTTTCTCTTTTGTCTTCTCACAGCAGAGGCAGTGGCCTTGGCTACGCAGCCCACGGTGCTGCAGTGGCTGGTCTGGCAGCCAAGGTGATGATTCATAGATTCATAGTTTTGTCATCCCCCCCCTCCAAAAAAAAAGGTCAGCACCTGAGGTTGCTGCCCCTGTTGCCCCTATTCCCGTGTTATGCTACTGTCCTACTTTCATTATCAACATGCTTCTTTCCCCCTGTGGTTTTGCTCCACATTTAGTTGGAATGGGAAGAGAAGAATCGAAAAATCATGGGGAAGAAATCCATGCCCCTTATTTTGACCTTGACTATTTGAGGAGTGAGGGGAAAACCAACCCTGCACAGAGGCAGGATAATTTGGCTACGGGAAATAATATATGAAACAACAAATGAAATCTCATGAAGAAAGATTGTATCTCCCAGTAGGGCTCTTGAACTGGAAGTGTTTACCAAAATGCAGGGCTTCACAACAGGACTAAAGTATATGGGATCAAATAAAGAATTTCTTTTGGGCTGGGATTACAGATGGAAATCTTTATTAAGCCTCCCCCACACCATGACTCTGTGCCACTGGGGGACTCTTCCAGACATCTCTGATTAGCGTCTTGCCTGGCCCAAAGAGCTGTTAGTTCATGCCAGGCTGCCGACTCAGTCCCCCATTCACACTATACTAAGTATATGGACTTGAATAAGGAATTGGGTTTTTGGATGACAACTGGAAATCCTTCTTGAGCCAGCCCACATGATCGGGGGTGCCCAGGAGAGCCCCCAGTGCTAGTGGCATGGCATGGGATGGCCCTAGCTCTGGGATATAATGGCCAGATTAACAGTGCATGGGGAGGGCAGAGATGCACCCAGCTCTGGGGTGTAATTGCCAGAGATGACCTGAGCAGGGTGTGGGGCCCAGGACTTTAGAAAGGAATAGAAACAATCCAGAGAGTGCAGTTTAATGTGGATTGAGGCACAGAGGTGAAATGGTTTGCCCAAAGTCTCTCACATCTATAGAAGAGCTCTGGTTTCTTGTGTCTCTGTCCTGTGCTCTCTAGGGTAGGCCAGTGGTCAGCAACCTTTTAAGGCTGCGGGCCAGATTGATACAGTTCAGGTCAGAGGAGGGCAGTCGCTAGTAGAACAAGGAGAGCTGAAAGCCACTGAAACTCCATGTCTGCAGGGCAAACCAAATGGCTCTGCCAGCTTGATCTGGCCCCTGGCCATTCAGTGCCAACCCCTAGCATACACTAGGCTGTTCCCTCCCTGACACCTGAGTTGGTTCTTAGAGGATTTTTTTATAGTTTAGAGAAAAATGAAGCTCAACTTGTTTACCCTTTCTAAAGCTACTCATATGCCTTCAGACTCTTTTTTGTGCATTTTACATTTGTTTTACTGTGCTGAAATGCTAACATAATAAAAACATTGTTGGCAAGTGATTCACTTGTGCAATTTGCCTCTTTTTTTGCTTTTAACAACATGCATTATTTTGAGGAGTAAACATTTTGTTACAAGATGATTAATATCCCTCGGTTTGTGAGGAACCTTCTTGACTCTTTATTATCTGTTTAGTTAATTGTAATGTAGACTATCTGTCTTCTTGTTTCCTGAATAACCTCCAAGAATGATAGTGCTTATTGTCACTTCTACCAGTATACAGTATGAACAGAATTTCCAAAATGAATGATGTTGTCTTAAAACTGGCCAAAATGTTAGCAAGTACTGATTGAATATGAAATGTTTTGCCAGAATAGTTTTCATATAAATATGTGTAGGTTCTTATTAGTATTCTTAGTTTCTACTGTTGACTCTTACGTTAAACCATCACAGATTACCAATTTGGAGCCAATCCAGGGAGACAATCTGTGTCTCTACAGCCTCTTCCACTAGCTACCCCTACTCGTCCCAGCTCTGGTGCAGTCTCAGGATATGGGAGGGAAAAGGCAGGGGAGGGAGGTCTGTTCTGGGGTTTTACCAGTCTGTGCTGAAGTTGGTGGGGGTGGGGGGGACCTCCAATCCACCTGTTCAACCCTCCAGCACTGCTGGGCAAGCCCCAGAATGGACCTCCCTCCCTTGCTTTCTCCCCATCCTATCCTGGGACAACACCAGGGGCCAGGCCAGGCTGTGCTGCGGCAGCTTAGCCACCAGAGCAGACACAAGTTAATGAAGGTGCTCCACTTTGGAGTGCCTTCATCTGAACCCTCATAAATGAGTGTTAATTTGTCATGCGATTAAAGTGCTTTGCAGCCGTGCTGTTCTGTTAGGACATGGCTTTAGCGTGCTTTCAAGGGGCCGATCGTGGGAAAATGTAATTTCTGTCTGTGCCTCCAGACATCAGATGAGACGAATGAGTGAATAAGAAAATCTCTAGGGCTGCCTTACACCTTAAACTTTCAACAGAGGGCAGACAACTCCATGGGGTTAAAGTAAGAATGGGAAAAATTTCCTTTCTAGCAAAGCTCAAAGACTTACACGAGCGTCTCAACTGGCAAGTTCCAAATAGAAGAGACCCTGTAGAGCTGCATAGCCATAAGCCATCCTCTGTAGAAGGCTGCCCTTCCTCCCACCATGTCTGTACTGACTGCCATTTTTGAAGCATTGTCCGTGGCTCATTCCAATGAGACTTCCTCAGAAGAAAACTTTTTAGCTGCCACTTAGGCGGTTCTGCTGAGAGCAAGCAATCCTCTCTCATTCACAGCCCCAATCCTGTCTTGTTTGCATCCTAGCCCTACCCAATCCCGCATTGCCATGAGTACTTCCCTGCTCCCCTGGCACACTCCTTGAAATAGTGAATAATACTGAGGAGGCAATACTACCCACAGACTGCAAGAACTGAAGGAGTTTTAGCTATAGACCTGTGAGCAACCTTTCTTTCAGACAGCCATACTATGATGTCTGTCTTTCAGCCTCCTGATTCACAACGGAGCTTCTGGGCACATTGGTACAGCAGGCAAATCTTGTTCAACCATGGGCCTATTTTTCAAAGAGATCTTTTAATAATAATAAAAAAAAGATTAAAGGGAAACCAAATCCACCACAAGGTACTACATTATCTTGTAGCTTGATCTTCTAAGCAGTGGGTTTTTTTAGATAAGTCATTGCTGTGCATTACAAGCCCTTAGCAAGGCGTAGCAGCTCCTGTCTTGAGGTATCAGAAGTTTCTGCAATCTTTTGGGTCACATGAGTCCCCTCTGATAGTCTGTGGCTAAGAGCGCTTTCTGAACTATTTTGAGGCTTGGGAACGAAGCTTCCCTGACTTGTTCTTGTTGCTGTTTATCTGGTAAATCCTGAGGGGTGACTATAGCTCTCTTGTATTTTTAGCCTTTTACACACTAGATATTCATTCCTCTTCCTGAAGCACAAGCAAATGCTGCTCAAACTTGTTTTCTGGTACAAATTAGGCCATGCCTGAATCTGATGCCTCTCTTGGGATAGGTCACAGATTTAGAGATACTGAAGTCCCAAGACCTTTCCCTTCTTGGAAATGGGGAGGGGAAGTGTCACTGGCATTTTGTCCCAGACTTGTGGTTGTTCTGATCGGTTTTGCTATTCAGTACAATATTTTTTAAGATAAGGCTCTTGTTTCAATTTTGGCTTGTGCCTTAACCTAGAAAAAAATAATGGTGAAGGCAAAAATGTGGTCGTTAACACTGAATGGCCAAGGCAACACATTATACAATATTATTGACACATTGCCTTTGTTTTGTTTTATCTAGATCTGTGTATCTGTTTTGCACAAATTTTAAGGCCTACAGTGGTATTGTATCAGTCTTAAGGTACAGTACTGTGCATTTAAATAGAGCAGAAGGAAACCACCTGATGTCTGCACCTCAGGAATGGGATTATCTTCTTCCAAGACCTGTTGTAATACAGGTTTCTTCTGCAGTCAGACATAAGCACATATCATCAGTGTTTCAGTTTTTACTGATGCAGAGCATGTTTAGGATGCCACAAACTAATTCACTGGCTAGGGCAGCCGCCTTGGATAAATGTAGACACGGGGTCAAGTCTCTGCTGAGTCCAATTTGGTGCCATAAAGTCTCACCTGAAGTGGATTAAATAGAGTGGTACTATTCCATCTGGAGAGACTGAGATAAGTCCAATTCAGGGCTAGGGACAGACATTCAAAAGCCTGAGCCTGAATTGATTCAATCAGTTTTGTAACTGGACAGACATCCTAGAAATGTAGGCACATGCCTGCAGTGGCTTAAGCTAGAAGCTGGGGGGCACTAGAGCAACCCTCCCTTCCTTCCACAGAGCTGAGCTGAGGCGGGGCATGGCCAGGTCCTGGCAGGATGCTGTGATTAGCCCAGCAGGAAACTAACAGCACTGTTTATCACCCCATACTCAGTGTTTATCACCCCATTAAGAAAACAATAGAGGGACATTACTAGCTACTTGTTGATTCTACCTGTTGACCCAGCACGGGCCATAGCCAGCATTTGGTCTGCTAGCTAGTAGCTAATACACAGACACCTCCTCAGCAAGGCAGAAGGGAGGGGGGAATTCCTGCTTAGTGGGAAATGGGGGGGTGTGGAGCAGCCCACAGTGTCTGGAGCTGCAGCCAGGGAGCAGAGGGGAGGGGCCAGCCCTGCTGTGGAGCAGAGAGTCTTGCCCAGCCCAGAGAGCAAGCCAGGATGCTGGGGTCTTAAACCAACAAGGGTTCTGGAACAGACATTGCATAAACCAGCCTGACCCAAATCAGTTAAATCTGATACTACATTCAACCAGGTTTATCTCAAATCGGTTTCAGCCATTTTCAAACTGGTTTATGTGCACTGAACGTCTGTTCTGTTACAAATTTAAACCAGTTTCTGATCACTTAAACTGGTTTATATGTAGTGTCTGTCCCTACCCCGGTGACCACTCACTTGGGTCTGGGTTATATCCATACTTTTTTCTCAGATGAAGCAGGGAGCTTTGAGTATGTCTGTCTGTCTCATATCCCACATATGTGCCCTTGGCACCAGTCTGTTGGATATTCAGGGATGTTTTTTCCCTTTCTATTTTTATATAACACAACTTGAAAGTACTTGGGTCTATCTTAATACAACACAAAACCAAATGCTACACAATTAATTTTTGTGAAATAGAATTCTTGTTTTCTGGCCAGCCTCTGTAATGAAATTAAATATTCTAGCCGTACTTGGTTACTCGGTGCATACTCCAGGACCCACTTGTGACCACTGAGAAGGCTGAATGGCCTGTTTCCTATTCATTTGAGAGAAAACATCGAAACTATTATATTAACCATTAAGCGCTTTTTAATAGGTTGCCATGTGGTGACGGTCAGACTACTTTAGCAAAACAATCTTGGACCTGATTCTTTTATAACTCTTCTTTCATACAGACCCATTTCCTGACCAGAGTGGCTTTAGCATAAATGAGAATTAGGTCCTTAGAATAGGAAGGATGTTCTTTCTAATGCAGGCTTAGCTATTCACTCACTCTTGTCTTGGTGCTTTAATGGGCATCTTCATCCAAAAACTATCTATGTTTTTAAAGGCGGCTCATATAATCTCTTGAATGATGCTTCAGACGTTTGGGACTACCTACCCGCATTTTGAAAAGTGACATCTCCACATAGCCAGAATCACAGAAATAGTTCTCTTTGCTTTGTTAATCAGTGTGCCCTCATGGTCTGTGCCTGGAAGTCACTTTATTCCTAGATAATGAAACTTAGAAATAAATCTGGATATAATTCCCGCAGAGAGCACTTCTTCAGAAATCAGAAGAACCTGTATTTTATACCTCTGTGTATGTGTGAAGGGGTGGGGGGCAATCCCCCCTATAAACTGAATATGGAGTCAGTCAAATAAAGTGGCTAGTTAAATGTTCTTGATCGCATCATTTTAAGGTGACAGTGCTTCACATACCCTGGCCCAATCCAATAATTCTTTTGGGGATTTGAAGGATTGAGAGGATGCCTTGTAGAAGGGAACATTTTAATAACTTTGATTCCTTCCATTTTGGGCGTACTTTTCAAAGCATCTCCTGGATGTTGCTTCTGGCCTGAATCAAGAATGGGTAAAGAACTCCGTCATCATGAAAAATAATTTTGTAGAAAAGGTATCTGAGCTTTTTGAAGCAAAATGATGATGATGATTATGATGATAACGATGATGATGATGCGCTTTGAAGTCCAGAGCTCATGCTAGTTCTTATCAAACCAGTTCACTCCTCTTTGTTCATAATGAAGGAATAAAGCACAGAGTCCTTTTCTGATCTTCTCTGTTGCAGGACCATAATAACAGATTTTTCCTTTCTGGTCTCTATTGGAGCAACAGAGCTGACAGGAATTGAAACCAGACAGATACTGGACATTTGGCAAAGCTGTTTCACAAATTGCCATGATTAAATCTTTGCTTAATCATTGCAAAAGTGACTGTGATTGCTAGACCTTTTAAGTAAAAGTTTGAAGGAAATCATTTTTTCTTCTTTCCAAGAACAAATACCTGGCTTAGGAAGCTCACCCACTGTGCTTCTGTCTTTAATTATGGGTGACAAAGATCATTTTTGTCTTAACTCCTTTCTCAAATACATTTTCTTTTTCTCTAACGGACATTGTCCTCATTCTCTCTACTAATTTGCTCTAATTATGACGGAGTGTCTGAGCAATATCAGGGGGAAAGTGGGGAAGCACCATCCAATCCTTTTTCCCAACCAGAAGCGTTACCCATAAGTGTCAGTGAGTTTCCAGCAGACTTCTTGAACAACATGTGCTGCAGTTTTCCAGCACAAATTTTTATGCCAGGGTTTACTGAGCTTACTGATTTTCTTTCTTCTTCTTCTTCTTACTGTCAGCATTTCATATTTCCTGTCATCAAGGTTTACAGGGAACTGAGACGGTTTCCACTGCCCCTCAAAAAAACAGCTTCGAGCCTTATTGCACAATATACGGTTTCATTTGTCATTTAAACAATAAATTTCATGGTACGATGCATATGACCCCCGCAAGCAGCTGTTTACACTTAGCCACCGCACATACTTTCCACAGTAAATAGTAAACAGCTCCCTCCTGGGTCTTTGAATGGTTTTCTAGTTTTGTGCTTTTTTGGAGTCTTTCAAATATGCACCCATCTGACTGATGGTCCAGTCTCAGGGGAACCCCACAGCACATTGCAATAGCAGGCTCTAAATATCAGTGCTTGAAACATGCCATTGTTTTGTCAGTAAACAAATTCCCTAGAGCTGATGCAAGGGGAAGTGTTGTCTAGCTCGAGTCGAGTTGTTATTCCACCTCCTTGCACTGAGCAGTAAAGTGAACGCAAGGAATTCTCTCCTTCCCTCCTGCCCTTATTCTCAAACAAGCTCCATTTGATTTTTTCTGGAAGACAGTTGGACTAATGCTGCTGATTTTATTAGGGACAAATATCATTAGAAGCACCTCTTCCTTTTAGCATTGCTGTAAACTCATCCCAAACACAAACTTTGCAGAGGATTTATTCTATATTGATATTTTTAAAGTTTTGGGGGGGGTTGTGCCTACCCTTTTTTTCTTCCTCAGGGCCCTCCCCCTGACACACAAGTACACACAAGTGACTTCCAGTTTTTTTTCCTTCCATTTTTTTTCATCTTTTCCCTTGACTTAATAGTTAACAGGAGGTTGCACAATCAATAAATATACTTTTCCAGTTAAAAGAGAATGATTGCAATAATAAATAACAAATTTTCTACAGAAGGCTTAGCTTCCATCACCCTCTGCACACAGCAGTATTTTACTGTCGTGTTCCTTGTTCCTGAGAAGGCCTCCCAGCTGAAATGTGGTCACTAGCAATTTATTATCTAACAAAAGTGTACCAGTTATGATGAGAAGCATAAAATCTGATACTCTACAGCAGTTCTTTGTTTCTCTCCATTAAATGCTGTGAATTGAAGAGTATCAGGAATTGGAGGTAGGGGTTGGGGAGGGGAGGGTGTTCAAGTTTTATATTGGCCAAAAACATACCCTTTCAGGGCTGAGACCACTTTTAATACTCCTGAAAAGTAGGGTGGATTAATTTTGTTCTTCACTGGGTTTTATATTATAGCACTCAAAATGCATAATGGGAATCCCTTGCACATTATAGCTTTCCATTAAATTCTCATTGGTTGGTGCTGTGTCCACTGGTGTTCACCTGCCCTCTCATAATTATCAGCTCCAAGGTATGAACACTACAATCCCAAAAGAAGTGAATGTGCTATGGGAAGTTGTAACATTACATCTCTGTGTGTTTTCCATTTCCAGAGGTAGCATATAGGAGACTTATGTATGGAAGTCCAGCCATTAAACTTCATTGACTTCACAAACTCCCTACCCCAGGTTGTGCTGTCTGAATCTGCAGGGGCTTAATGGATTTTACTGAAAGAAACTTAGGTGCCTAAGTGTGTGCCATTGGTTATGCCCAGAACTGCTTATGGTTTGACTGCATTGAAACTTTGGCATCTTTCTTACATCCCAGCCATCACAGGATTTGCATTAAACCAGTGATATTCTGACAGTTTCTCCTAAGTCCAAAGTGGTTCTTTATCTTGTCACCTGGGGTTCTTCACGGAAAATATGGCCCCTGAATCTGCTAGGGACTGAGGGTCACTGAGATATATCTCACCTGAAGGGTCTGATTCAGTAGCCATGCTCTGAACATATATAGCCCCACCAAAAACAGATAGCCTTGGCTCTCGGCCTACGTGTCTGCAGTGGCAAAAATAGTAGTGGCACAAGTTTGTGCCATAGTGCACGACCCTGTACATGCATTTTCTTGGACAAATTGTCCTGCTTTGGGCAAATTGCCCTTTCCAAGATTGTCCTGGCTCCTGGTGTGCTGGAACAGCTGGGACAACTAAAGGAGTAGAGATGCTCTGGCTGGCAAGCAGTGCACCTTCCTGGAGGACTGAGCTTCTGTATTTGCCAGAGCATGCTCCTGCCGTATGTGCTACGCCATGTTTTTTCCCCAACACTTTTTTTTTTAACAAGGATTTCCCCATAGCAAATTTTGGCTCCACACTGCAAATTTGCAGCACAGGGCATATTTTAACATTCCCTGAATGTGGTTTGTGGTGCTACAAACCACTTGCCCCTACTTGTCTGGATGCAGCTGAGGAGGTGTTCTTTTATATTGAATGACTTAGGTTAAGTACAGACAGTTAGAAAAATCCAAGGCTGAATCAATTTAATGTTCACAGATTAGTCTAAATTGAGTAGGTTGAACCAATAAACAAGTGAACAGATGTTCACTTTTGATTCCAGAAATGCAGCCACATGCCTGCAGTGGCCCAGGCCAGAAGCTGGGAAGTGCTAGAGCACATCTCCCTGCTCAGCTGGAGCAGAGCTTGAATGTGGAGGGGATCTGGGACAGAAATTCAGTAAACCAATTTAACCTAAATCAGTTAAGTCAAATACTACATTTATCCAGGTTTCTCTTAAACTAGTTTCAGCCATTTTGAAAGCAGTTTACATGCACTGAACTTCTGTTGTGTTACAGATTTGAATCGGTTTCTGAACACTTACACTAGTTTATGTGTAATTTCTGTCCCTAGCCCTAGGGTTAGAGCAGTCTATTGGGAAATGAAAGACTCCAGATTAAGTCTTTACTATGATTTGAACCTAGGTCTCCTAACTCCCAAGATAGTGGCTTAATTACCAGAACACTAACCTGGGGTGGTGTTTCTCAGTCTCTTCTGTTGGAGTCGTGATACTTTTATCTGCAACTCTTAAATATTCACTCTGCCAAAGAGAGAAGGGAATGTGACTCCCCCTTCAGCTAGTGGCTAGGCCATTCACCTGGAATACTTGGATTCCCATCTCTACTTCAATAAACATATAATTACTTCTGCAAAGCAATTAAACTTCAACCAGAAAAAGACAATCCAGGGATATGTAACAGTTCAAGAATTAGGGCACTGTCCTAAGAGGTTGGAGTTTAGATCTTTGGTCCAGATCAGATGGATTAGAACGTATGTCTGGTACAGCCCAAGTGATTTCTTTTGCTACTGACTATTGGCTTAAGGGTAGGGGTGGGGTGGGGAAGGGCAAAGATGCAGAGAAGGTGTCCCAATCTGGGGACAAAAGGGGGTGGGGGGGCTTGCTCTATACGTTAGGGAACATTATACATCTTCTGTAATAAAGATGGGGACAGAAGAAGGGTAAATTGAAGTCCGGTGGGTCAGATTACAAGGGGGCAGGGGTGAAAGGGACTTGGTAGTAGGGGTCTACTATAGACCCCCACACCAGGAGGAAGAGTTAGACCTGAAATTCTCGAAACAGCTCTCAAAGGCAGTACGCTCAAAAGACCTAGTTGTCACGGGTGACCTAAATTTCCCAGACATCTGCTGGGAGGAGCAGTCGGGCAGGTCTGCCCATTCACGTAGGTTCTTAACCTGCATGCAGGACCTGCATCTAACACAGGACATATGCAGTCCCACTAGGGGAGATGCCTTACTTGACTTGGTGCTGGCCTCAAGGGGAGGACTTGGTGGGGGATCTACAGCTACAAGGTAACCTAGGGGATAGTGGCCACCAGTTGATAGGATTCACTATCCAGCATAAGGTGGGAAAAACAACTAGCTCAGGAGATTGGTTAGGGTCGGACTGAGGGGTAATCACATCTGTGAGATGGGGGTCCAAGGGTGGGAGTTCCTCAAGGGACCAATCCTACAGGCACAGAGCGACACCATCCCAGTACATCCAAAGGGAGGCAAAGAGCCTTCAGGGGGAAAAAGCAGCCTACAGGCTGTGGAAGCAGGGGACAGCCATCAAGGAGGAGTATACCTGCTTGACTCATGCTTGCAGGGAAGC
>NW_017729011.1:9355969-9387592 GCF_001723915.1 Gavialis gangeticus | reverse complement strand
AGAGCAGTCTATTGGGAAATGAAAGACTCCAGATTAAGTCTTTACTATGATTTGAACCTAGGTCTCCTAACTCCCAAGATAGTGGCTTAATTACCAGAACACTAACCTGGGGTGGTGTTTCTCAGTCTCTTCTGTTGGAGTCGTGATACTTTTATCTGCAACTCTTAAATATTCACTCTGCCAAAGAGAGAAGGGAATGTGACTCCCCCTTCAGCTAGTGGCTAGGCCATTCACCTGGAATACTTGGATTCCCATCTCTACTTCAATAAACATATAATTACTTCTGCAAAGCAATTAAACTTCAACCAGAAAAAGACAATCCAGGGATATGTAACAGTTCAAGAATTAGGGCACTGTCCTAAGAGGTTGGAGTTTAGATCTTTGGTCCAGATCAGATGGATTAGAACGTATGTCTGGTACAGCCCAAGTGATTTCTTTTGCTACTGACTATTGGCTTAAGGGTAGGGGTGGGGTGGGGAAGGGCAAAGATGCAGAGAAGGTGTCCCAATCTGGGGACAAAAGGGGGTGGGGGGGCTTGCTCTATACGTTAGGGAACATTATACATCTTCTGTAATAAAGATGGGGACAGAAGAAGGGTAAATTGAAGTCCGGTGGGTCAGATTACAAGGGGGCAGGGGTGAAAGGGACTTGGTAGTAGGGGTCTACTATAGACCCCCACACCAGGAGGAAGAGTTAGACCTGAAATTCTCGAAACAGCTCTCAAAGGCAGTACGCTCAAAAGACCTAGTTGTCACGGGTGACCTAAATTTCCCAGACATCTGCTGGGAGGAGCAGTCGGGCAGGTCTGCCCATTCACGTAGGTTCTTAACCTGCATGCAGGACCTGCATCTAACACAGGACATATGCAGTCCCACTAGGGGAGATGCCTTACTTGACTTGGTGCTGGCCTCAAGGGGAGGACTTGGTGGGGGATCTACAGCTACAAGGTAACCTAGGGGATAGTGGCCACCAGTTGATAGGATTCACTATCCAGCATAAGGTGGGAAAAACAACTAGCTCAGGAGATTGGTTAGGGTCGGACTGAGGGGTAATCACATCTGTGAGATGGGGGTCCAAGGGTGGGAGTTCCTCAAGGGACCAATCCTACAGGCACAGAGCGACACCATCCCAGTACATCCAAAGGGAGGCAAAGAGCCTTCAGGGGGAAAAAGCAGCCTACAGGCTGTGGAAGCAGGGGACAGCCATCAAGGAGGAGTATACCTGCTTGACTCATGCTTGCAGGGAAGCAGTGAGGAAGGCCAAAGCAGATACATAACTCAAGTTGGCAACAAAGATTAAGGACAACAAAAAGTCCTTCTTTAAGTACATAGGGAGCAGGAAGAAGGTGCAGGGTAACATAGGGCTGCTACAGAATGGACTAGAGCAACTCAGAAGTGATAGGGTGGAAAAAGCGGAGCCCTTTAATAATTTCTTTGCTTCTGTTTTCCTGGACCCGGATGCAAATATACCTCCCAATGAGTCTTTAGTCTGGAGTAAGGGTAATACCAATCCACCAACAGTTAGCACTGACCTAGTGAAGGGGCACTTGGAAGGGCTGGACGTATTTAAGTCGGCGAGCCCCAACAATCTTCACCCAAGGGTACTAAAGGAATTGGCCGATGACATAGCAGAGCCACTGGTGCAACTGTTTGAGCACTCGTGGCACTTGAGACAGGTCCCAGAGGACTGGAAAAGGGCCAATGTGGTCCCAATCTTCAAGAAGGGGAGGAAGGAGGACCCAGGGAATTATAGACTAGTTAGCCTCACCTCTATTCTTGGCAAAACTTTAGAAAAAATCATAAAGGATCACATTTGCAGGGGGCCAGCTGGTAACACAATGTTAAGGGGCAACCAGCGTGTTTTACAGCAGGCAGATCCTGAGTGACTAGCCTGGTCTCTTTTTATGACCAGGTCACAAAGTACGTAGATGCAGGAGTGGAAGTAGATATTATTTACCTGGATTTTAAAAAAGGGTTTTGACGCAGTGTCACACCCAATTCTTATGAGCAATTCTTACTGAGTAGCGGTGATGTGGATTTTTTCACAGTAAGGTGGGTGAAAAACCGGCCTATGGGATGCACCCAGAGAGTGGTGATGGATGGGTCGGTTTCTCCCTGGAGGGATGTGGGCAGTGGTGTCCCCCAAAGCTCTGTCCTTGGACCAATATTGTTTAATATCTTCATCAGCAATTTGGACAAAGGTGTTGAAAGCACCTTGTCCAAATTCACAGATGACACTAAACTATGGGGTACAGTAAACACACTGGAGGGCAGGGAGTGAATTCAGGTGAATTTGGATAGATTGGGGAAGTGGGCGGATCAGAATAGGATGCAATTTAACAAGGAAAAATGCAAGGTGCTGCACCTGGGGAAAAATAATCTCCAACACACCTGTAGGCTGGGGGGACCATTCTGAGTACCACGGCAGTGGAAAGATATCTTGGAGTCGTGGTTGACGCAAAAATGAACATGAGTCGCCAATGTGACGAGATAATAAGCCAGGCTAATCGCACTCTTTCTTGCATCAGCAGGAGCATCACAAGCAGGTCTAGGGAAGTGATAATTCCCCTCTATGCGGCATTGGTGAGGCTGCAGATGGAGTACCGCATCCAGTTTTGGGCGCCGCACTTTAAGAGGGATGTGGATAACCTTGAGAGGGTTCAGAGGAGGGCTACTCGTATGGTTGAGGGCCTACAGGTAAGACCCTATAAAGACAGACTGAGGGACCTGAATCTTCAGCTTCTGCAAGAAAAGGCTGAGAGGTGATCTTGTGGCTGCCTACAAACTCATCAGGGGGGGTCAGCAAGGAATAGGGGACACTCTGGTTACCAGGGTGCCCCTCAGGCTTACCAGAAATAATGTCCACAAACTGAAGGAGAATAGATTTAGATTGGACATGAGGAAGAAATTCTTTACAGTGAGGGTTGCCAAAATATGGAATGGGCTTCCAAGGGAGGTGGTGCTTTCCCCTACCTTGGAGATGTTCAAGAGATTAAACTGGCATCTGGCCGGGGTCACTTGACCCCAGTGCTCTTTCCTGCCTGGAGCAGGGGGTCGGACCCGATGATCTACCAGATCCCTTCTGATTAAAAATCTATGAAATCTCGTCTGCTGGACTTGTTCCATTCTGTATAACTAACAGCAGTGTCTAATTTTTTTTTTGCCAATATACCCTATTGTCATCAGTCTTTTCCAACTCCAGCTCATACAAATTTGGTCTCATTCCCCATGAACTTTTGTCAGTGTTTTCTTACCAAAGTGGTAACTAATGTAGCCTAGGAAGTTCCTTTATATCTCAGGCTTGATTACTCTCAGGGAGAAGGACGTCATATCATTTTACATGAGCTGCTAGGAGTCGTGAAAATTTGTGTCTTCATTATATCTACATGCAATCCGATGGCATGAGTAAATCTAAAGGGAGCCTAGGAGATAAACTTTGAATTTGGGGTGACATTTTTAAAGCTTCCATTGGCCTTTTCAGCACCCCCAGATTTGTATATGAACGTTGTTCTCTATAAGTTCACAGCATGTATTCTCTCAAAATCCTTGTGAGGTAGGGAGGGACTATCATCTTCACTGTCAACAAGGATAACTGACAGTACCTAAGGCCATGAAACAAGTTTCTGAGAGAACAGGAGCATAAATACAAGCCTTCAAGTGCCCCCTAAACCACTGGCCTATGTTCCTCATTTCACTGGTAAAGTCCCCATTGAGAGCAATGAGAGCACAGTTAGGAAAAGACAGAGGGCTGTTGAAAATCCTACCCTTTTAATACTTGGCTTAGCTCTTCTGAGCCTGCCTGTTGTCGCAATTCAGATTTTTTTTGGTCTTGTTTTTTCTAGGAATTGGAGTGATGCTTCCAAACTAATGACAAATGCAAACTCCAGCCAACACAAATGAGTGCCCATGGCTATACTGAAACTATCACTTATTTCTATCTCTGCAGCAAGGAAAAGAACTTTCTTCTTGAATCTCAAGAACACCACATAATGGTAAAGAAGGAATTGTCATCTGCCTTCCTTACCGTTGATTATCTGCACACTGACAATATCCTTATGTCTTGCCTGAATCAGATCTAGTATATTCACGAGATGAGTTGCTTTGCCTGTGTGACAAATGCAGCCAAAACAGGTTGTGCTGTTCAAAGGATCACTAAGCCCGTTAGCACAATGCATGATTGGATGAAAGCAATTCTTTAAATGCTGAATGAAAATTCATAACCAAACCAAAAGCCACTTTCCTGATTCCTTGTTTATGGCTGTATCTGTTTCCCGCACCTTCTGTGGCTAGGAAGGAACTCTCTGCCTGACCTCAATACTTGGAAAGTTACTCTCTAGCTGCACCTCTGGGATAAAGAGCTGCAAGGTGCCAAACAAATGGTATGTGTAGGTGGGGTGGTAGCAGGAAACCGCCCCAGCCTGAGCAGCATCAGGGACACACGTAGGAAGTGGCCAGGGCTGTGGGTTTAGATGGCTGATGTCATAGAGGGGGTGGAGCTGGCTGTAGCTCTGCAAATATGAGTTGGCTTAAGGACATGTAAAACCTTGCATGACCCTGAATGGTAGCCAGGCCCACGCTAGCACGTGCAGCCTGCATTACAGCAAGAGACATTCTGCTTGCTGACTCACCAGCTGCTCACTTAAGAACAGGGAGTACCTCTGCGTGCTGAGTGTGGAAATTAAATTCACTGCCACTTATCATATTTAGGGCTGATATTGGATGCTGCAGGTAGAGGAGCTCCCAATACCAACCCCATAAGGGTCAAGCCAGCAGGCCTTTCTTTTGGTGATTGGAGAATCTAGCTGGACAAACCTTTTTCCCAAAACAAGGTATCACCTCCTGTCAGGATCACTTCTCCTTTATTTTTATACATCAGAATTGTGGCAGGCAACAGCTTAGATAGGAAGCAGAATCTCATTAGGGAAGAAGGTACCATAATGCCCACACCCTTCATGGGTTGGCACCATGACAGTATCATAACACCCACACCCTTCACAAATCAGCACTGTGACAATGTCACAATCAGCAGCATTTTGGAGTAGGCGACTGCTTTAACAAAGCTTAGGCCCAAGTGCGGGCTGCTTCCATACTGTGCCACCACCACCACTGTGGTCAGCACTCCCGCTGCATTGCCACCTTCACTGGTTCTCCCCATGGCCAGGCCATTGCAAGAAACTCCTTGGCACTGCAGGCCAGGTCCAGCCCATGTGCTGTAGGTTGCCAATTCGTGGGCTCCACCATAGTAGATAGGGCCCCAGTGTATCACGGCATTTAAGCAGGTGCTTACCCCATTTGGTAAAACACCTAAGCATGTACCTAACATCCTCTGAGACAAATTCTTACAGTTAAACTCATGCTTTCCTGTATAACAATTGGCTAGCAGAACTGGGACTTAAGGCCCACATTTTCACTTTAGTTAAAATGACATGGAGGGTGCTATAAATGATATGATAATAAGTGTGCCCAAGAGCCAGATTTTTGCTTTCCCCAGACTGTATGTTTGGACTGAACTGGTTTCTCAGCTTGCATGGAACTAGATGCCTGCCTGTGGGTGTATACACATATATACCATATGATGATAAGATTGTAAATGGAGCTAAAAGAAGATGAGTGCCTGTGATGGGGGTTTTAAAGGTGTCCAGGTGATCATTGACTTCCAGTGGAACTTCTCTTTCTAAGCCATCTTAAGTGCTGACTCCCAAAAGGTAGGCATCCACCAGACATGGATTAGCAATCTTAAAAACTCTGCCCTAAATAAATATAAAATATTGCCTCAGAAAAATCAGTAGGAAAACCCTCCAAGCTACATGAAATCATATATTTGGGTTAAAGAGAAGTACAATAAACTTGATTAAATTACTACGAAAACTCACATGAGGGAGTGAGAGGGATGCTGGCACCCCCATCTCATGCTTAGGGGCTATCAGCTTCAAAGCCAGCAGAGCAGCTGCTGGGATCATTACTGGACAGCCCTAGAGCAATGATGTCTTTGCACGGGAATTTACATTTAGCATCTTATGATGGCATCAGTGGTTGAGGCTGGAAGCCATCACAGGGGCTGTTCTCCAGGGTTCAAACTGAACACACAAACCAGCTGAACCCTGTCTGCCCAAGGCGAGGGGGAATACTAGGCCTCTGGATCGGCTTTCCTGTACTAATCTGGATGGATCAGCGAGTTCACGTTTCAGGAATGCTCCCAAGAAACCACAACACGAGCATCCGAGCAACTGCAGACATGGAAAGTCTGTGCAACAGACCCGTCATCCCTGCAGAAAAAAAAAAGGGGGATGACCGGAGGCACAGTCTGTGGGTTTTCTGACTCACCCTCCTCGGAGAGTTTTTAAAACTGTACACCGGAATTCCATCACCTTTCCTCACATGAAAACATGGGATTTCCTGGTGGCACCTGTTTAGTGGGTTTGGGAATGTCCCAAACCTCCTTGTAGTTCAGACCCCTACAGTGATCCCTGGGGAATGTTTTACAATTGTGTTCAGTGCAGCATAGGCAAGGGATAATATGTATTTATTACATGAACTGAGTGGGGAAAAAAGCATTGAGGAGGAAAATTGTTCACACATAACCTGTAAACTCCAGAAGTCAGCTATAGGCTGCAGGGGGTAAATATTTCAAAGAAGGGGCTTCTCCATCTGTAATAGGAATGGAAGTGTTTGAATTCAGATATAAAATGCATGAAAGCAGAATCTTTTTTCCATTTACAGTTATTTATATAGGTGAGAGACAATCAGCAAATGACTTTTCATCACTTAGACCTGCCTAGAAATGTGTCAGCTCTCTGCATTGATTATTAATTTGCTGCGTAGCATAAGATTATCTACGATTTTTCCAAAGTACCAGTGATTTCAGGTGCCCAGCTTGATATACCTGTGGGCACTTCTACGCAAGACACTACTGCACAGTACTTGCATAATCAAGCACTAAATAAATGTGCAGTAACTGGAATAACTGCACTGTAGCACTGGCAAACATCTTTTAAGTGATGCTACAGTGCAATTACCTAATAATAATGTGCAGTAGTGTACTAGCACTGATGGTGCTGTGACATGCTACTGCACACTATTATTCAGCTACTGCGCAGTCAGTGTCTCATGTAGACATGCCCTGTGAGTGGGTAAATGAGGGCTCCAGCTCTTGCTCCTGTACAGCACACCTGTTTTGCCAATATAAAATATCCCAGGTCCATGCAGGCACGGTGCACCTGCTGAAATGCTGAATGTCCAGGCAGGTCCAAGAAGCCTGGGAGCTTGCTAACACTTTGTGGTTCCCCAGAATATGCGTGGCAGCCCAGCAACTGAGAGAACAGCATTAAAGACTTTGAACCGTTCAGTTGTGCTCTGCCTGAGCCTAGAAGACCCATCAGGACAGCACAGCCTGGCTTAAGACAAAGCATGATCAAAGCCAATTGCACCCAAGGGAGTAAAGTAGGATGTAGGTAACATTTATATCTCTTTGCCTTTGACATCCCAGCCTGATCTTCCCACCTGCCTCTCTCCTCCCAGCATCTCTTTACAAGTGCATCAGCCAGGCCCAGCTTTTGGTGTATATCCAAAGCAGGGCCTACACTCATATGTTGGGAACCATAGGAAAATTCCTTAACTCTTGAGCCTATGCATCCACATTGCCTTAAAAATAACATATTGTTTAACAATCAGCATCAACTGGCTTCCTTGTAGACAAAACTGATGACGGTGAAGTGTTTAATGAACACTGTCAAGGAATAAAGGCAATTAGAATCTCCAGGGGCTGGTGTGAAAATGCCCTGTTCAGTTCTATTTCCATAATTAAGTGAAGTATCCCTTTAAAGAATATAACATAAGCTTGGACATGGCAAAGATGCTTACCAGATGAAAGATGCTTACAGTCACAAGCTGAGTAGTGGGGTATCAAATGGCACCAGCCACTTTCACTGGCTATCGGGTTTACATCAACATTTTCAGCAAAGGCTATTGCAGTTTTAATAATGTTCTTCTCATGCCCTCTCTTGTCCCTTGCCCCTCTAACCCCATATACTCTGAAGCAGCTACTCTGTTGTTAGTCATAACATTGCTACAGCAACTGATAACCCCATTTGACTTCCTGATTTAACTGCTTGTGGAAAAAAAAAACTAACTGGGAGGTTCTTGCTCCTATCAACGAATGCACGTTGCCTAGCTGCATAATTTCACATGGATTTAAATCTAGACACAGACATTCCCTAAAGCACAAGTCTTCTGAAGAAATGCATGCTTACATACTTAATATCTGAATCATAACATCTGGTGCCAGGTCTCTTCCTTTTGGGCTTTTCTTATTCACTAAGGGAAGCCCTTAGTGCAGATATTGGTTAAAATCCTAGCCCTACTAATGCCAGTGACAAAACTCGTATGAACTTCAACAGGGCTAGGATTTCATCCCTCTCATGTTAGTTGCAGTTTACTGGTCAATGGCATCAGAAGAGCTATAAACCTATATTTGTGCTTATTGTTACTACTTTGAATTCTGGTAGCACTCAGAACATGCTAGATCAGCAGTTCCCAGACTTTAGGTCATGACCCCAAGTCACTTTGAAGCATTTACAAGTGGGCCTTGGCAGGGGTGGGTGGAGGGGGGCAGGTGAAGACAGTGAACAGTAAGGACTATGTGAGAGCATCCCTAAGATGACTCTAATGCAGGAGCGGGCAATTAGTTTGGGCGGAGGGCCACTTACTGAGTTTTGGCAAGCCATCAAGGGCTGCATGACTGGCAGCCAGGGGCAGATAAATACTAATTTTCTAAAGTTTTTAGGGCCCTGTGGGCCCGATAGAATGGCCTGGTAGGTCACATCTGGCCCCCAGGCCACATTTTGCCCACCCCTGCTCTAATGCAGTGATGCTCAACCTGGGTAATATGGAACCATGGGGTGCCATAAGACCCTTTTAAGTTTGCCACTGTTAAGTATGTAAACACCTGGGCTAAGTACAGTCAGAAAGCCCAAGGCTGAATTGATTCAGTTTTTGCAGATTAGTCTAAATTACAAAGATTGAACCAAATAAGGAAATGAACAGACATTCACTTTTGATTCAGGAAATGCAGCCACATGCCTACAGTGGCTGGGGCCAGAAGCTGGGGGCACTAATGCACAGCTGTCTGGCACATGGCCAGCCTGGGCTGTGTGTTCACTTCCTCTTCCTGCTGCCCCCAAGATCTCTGGGATTTGCGGTCCAGACTCACAGAAGCATGACTCTGCAGGGTTGCTCGTCACCCCCTCTTCTTGCTTCCAGGTACCTCTGGGATTTGTAGTCCACAGTCACAGGCAGGACTAAGTATGCAGGGCAGGGCAGCTCTGTACTCAGGGGAAGTAGGGCCAGATTAATGCATAAGCAAAATAGGCACATGCCTAAGGCACTGAGCTGCAGTGGCAGGAATGGCCCTGTCTGCCTCCCTTCCCTTCCCTTCCTCTCCCTTGGTCTCACCACCATGGTGGCTGCCCCCTAGCAGCATCTTTGAGCCCTGCTCTCTGCAGGTGGCAGTGCCAGGGTGGGGAGGGGAGTCTTGACTGGCCTGGAGGCCACAGGTGTGTTTGCCTAGGGCCCATTAAAGGGTTAATCCACCCTGGGAAGAAGTTTAATCCTCCACCCTGGCCCCAGGCCCCAGCAGGGGTTTGCCTGAGGGGGTAGTGAGCCAGCCAGTGAGGCCATTAAGCCAGCCCTCACTGCTCCAGCTAGGGAACAGAGTGGCAGGGCCAGCCCTGCTTTCTGGAGCAGACAGCACAGCCCAGCCCAGGGTTGCAAAATGCTGAGATGCTGGGGGACTGTAACTTAACTTGAACCAGGAAGGGGTCTGGAACAGAAGTTTCATAAACCAGTTTGACCTAAATCAGTTAAGTCTGATACTACATTCAGCCAGGCTTATCTTAAACCAATTTCAGCCATTTTGTAACTGGTTTGTGTGCACTGAACTTCTGTTCTGTTAAAGATTAAAACCAGTTTCTGATCATTTAAACCAGTTTATGCGTAGCTTCTGTCTCTAGTCCTAACCATAACTCATAAAACAAGTCCACAATTTTCAAATGGGAATCCATAGGAATCCATAATTTATCATGTTAAAAAAAAGGAGTAAAACCTAAGAGCTGGCCATTTTTGGAGTGGTGTCTTGAGTCTAACAAGGTTAAGAATCACTGCTCTAATGTATGGTAGATGTACTGACCAGTCTAACTGTGCTCCGCAGATGTGATAGAAATTATTTTAGATTTACACTAGTGTTAGCAATCAAAAATTGACTGTGGACTTTTTATTAACACATTGCAAGGGCCCAATGTCTAACTGCCTGCTCTGTCAAGTGAAAATTGCTCCCTAAAAAGTCTTTTAAAAAGTCATTAAATCTCAAGAAAAACTAGAAACACATTCAACTACTTAGCATCCCAGCTAAGTAAGTCCATTGGTAAGAGCAGTGACAGCTCCCCAGGGTCCAATTAATAATCTGCTTCCAGCAACAAAGATTCATGGGCAGACACAGAAATGGAACAGGAAAGTAGGAGAGAAGAAATACTCTTTTGTCTTATGGTTGAACTTGTTGCTCTCTCTGGGACGCCAACAGTTCAGGCAGAAAACCCACTGGCCCACTTGGCATCGTGCAGTTACTGGCATGTATTAAGCAGGTCAGTTGGTGGTCTGGTTTCCCTGGCACAAGCCACTGTTTAACATTCATTCTCACAAGATTACATGCCTTACAGAAAAAGTTTCACACAGTTCAGCAGAAAATTAGATCTTTTTCCATAGGGTTTACAAACTACTTTATAGCGTTTCATGGCAATTGGGATTATATTAAATCTGTCACTTTATCCTAGAAAGGAAATAAATTTGCTAAAGCTATAAAGGTGTTGGAGTTTTGTTGTAGCCGCTGTGATGGTACAAGAGGCAAGTTGTTGGGTTGTTTTTTGGGGGGAGGGGGATACATTTTATTGGATCAGGTGTATAGTGAGAAATGCTAGGCAAGCTTTCAGACACAAGTGCCCTTCTTCAGGTCTGGGAAAGAAGCAGGTTAAAGATGCAGAGTTATTTCAACTGTCCACTATTTCATTTCTATACAAGTCTGTTGATTTTATTTCTGTCAGTTTTTATAGGACACCTTTTTAAAGCAATAGATCATAGACTTGATGTAAAATTCTCATCTGCAAGACCTCTAGCTTATCCGAATGCCCCCTCCTGGCCTCATGGTCTGCGAATTCGTTTTCATTAAGTTTGGTTCTGAAGGTTGAACTCAATTGTCCCATTTGCTCATGACAAGTCCAGTAAGGAACTGGTTGTGCTCTTACTTACAACAGTGTAATTCCATAGGCTTCGCTGATGTTTATTCCTGACTTACAGCAGTGCCAGTGAGCACTTTGAAAGACTTTATGGATACAGGTAAGGAGAGAACACTAAGCTTATTTGACGCACTCGGCGCACTCCAACAATATCTAAGACAGCCCAGCCGCTTCATTAGCTCATTACTGTTTTGTTTCTCTACTTTCTTCTTCATGTATTAGTACAAACAACGACTATTACTGAAAACATTTTCCCCACTGTCTTTCACTTCATGAATGAAATAAGGTAAATCTCATAAACACTTTTGACTGAAGAGAAAGACCTGCCTAATGGGCAGGGTGCTCGTTTATGACTTGTGAGGCTTAATTTCAAGTCCCCGCATGTCATCTGATGACATTTTGATGCAAAAATGTGTACACAGTGCTTAGAAGAGGGATTGGAACCCAGCAGAGTGCCCGAATCACTGAGCCATAGAGTCACGCTGCCTTTTTCTGGCCCAGTGAATCTTGAATTCTTCCCTCAGAAGTGGCACAGTGTCAGCAGCAGGTGTAGAGTCCCCAGGCCATGCTAAGAGAGTCCTGTAGCTGCTGGTTAAGACATTCTCCAAAGAGCTGGAAGATGAGACTGAATGCTTTCAGTTTGAGGAGGGCACAGGACTGACATCTCCTATGTTCTGAACACATGCCCTGAATGTTGAGCTATTATAGAACAGGGGTCTCCTTCATTGTCTTTCTCTGAGTGAAAGTTACTGTGCTTGCTGTACTTGCTGCTGAGCTCAATCTTTTTAGACCTCTCTGAGAATTCAGGCAGAAGGACTCCTAAGGCACTTCCGTATGAGTGTGCCTCTTGCAGCATCTCAAACTAGTTTGAAACGCCACAAGAGGCATGCTGAGAATGAAAAAAATGTTCCCTGCGTTGCATATTTGTAGATGTGTGGGGGTTGTGTGGGGGTGGGAGTGCTGGTCAGGGGGCATGGGTCCCCCACAGGGCCCCAGCCCCCCTTCCCCTGCAGCAGCAGCAGCAGCAGCAGCAGCATCCATGGGCTGCTCAGGGCCCATTATGGCCAGAGCCGCCCATGGCACGGTGCTGGCTGACTCAGCACGGTGTGGCACATGGCCATGTGGCTTCAGGCAGTGCTGGGGCCACTTGGGCTGTCACCTGGGATCCAGCCCCACTTGTGGGGACCACGTGTCATGCCAGGCCAGGTCATGCCTCCACAGACCCCACGCTCCATCAGGCTGGGATGGTTCCATGGAGGCAGGACCCAGCCTGGCACAACACACGGTCCCCACAAGCAGGGCTGGGCCCTGGGTGACAGCCCAAGTAGCCCCAGTGCTGTCTGAAGCTGCACAGTCCCATGCCACGCCAGGCTGGCCCCGCACCAGGTGGCAGAGGCAGCACCAGCTCTGAGGTGATCAGGGCCATGCCATGCTACGGCGGGCTCTGGCCATGGTGGGCCCTGAGTGCCCCATGGCTGCGGCTGTGGCTGATGCTGCTGTGGGGGTGAGCAGTGGGCCCTGCAGGGGTGCATGTGTGCCATGTAAGGGGGGTGCCCTGTGGGGGGAAGCTGTAGGCCCTGCAGGGGGCGATAGTTTGTGTGCTTGGGGGGGGGCTTCACCCCTCCTGGGCAGCCCCCTACACAGCCCTCCCACAACACCCACATCCCCAAGCCACCCCCAGAAACCCCCCCCCCACATCCCCAGCCACAAAACCCAACCCCCCACAGAAGCCCCATAACCCCCCCACAATCCTCACCCCTACAAACCCTACACCCACCCACAGACTCCCCCAGCCCCCCCCAATTGCTTCACACTTGTAAACATATCAATAAAACAACTGATCTCTCTATGTAGTGGTGTTTCATTTTAATACTGGAAGAACACTATTTGGGGTATTTTAATGGAAGAATTTGGGTTTCTTATCAGTGTATTTGTAATTCATAAACAGGTCACACCAGGATCTCTGCTCATGAGACAAGTGGCGAGACCTGTACAGAGGAGCCTGTCCAGGGCCAGCTGGCACAAGGGGTAGTGTCCCCAGATACCAAGTGGCTGGGCCTCAGAAGCTCCTGAGGGCAAGTAGCCCTGAGCTGCTCGCTAAGGCAGGTATTTATATTGCTGGGGCCAGCACAGGGCAGGTTTTTACAGTGCTGCGGCCAGCACCTGTGGGCCACAAGCTCCCCCTGGCTACAGATTCAGGAGGAGCTGGGCAGGGTTATTTTGTCACAAGTGGCACAACTTGCCCCACATCAAAGTGCATGTCCATGCACATGTGCTGAGGCAAAAATCCCCAGCTCACATTTGTGCCACTCCTATTTGAGCCGCTGCAAGCAACCCCTAGTGTCTGAATCCTAATGGGTCCTTGTTATGGGATAGACTCCAAGGTATAGTGATTCTCAGCCTGGGCAGAAGCACACTTTTAGGAGCCAAGGGCATTTTACTAGAAAAATATAGGCAGCTACAGGGTTAAGCAGGGGTTTAGAGAACTGCAGTCTTGGGTCTAGATGTTTACCTGCATTTCAGTTTAGGTATTTATATTCTCTTATATTTCCATTTGGAGAACAAGAATAACAGCATAAGTCTAACCCCCAGCAATATTGTGAGGCCAAATACATGGAGATACAGATATTACAGGAAAAGGCAGCATTGATTTTTGAGAGACCGAAACAGCCTTTACCCCAAGGTCTATTCTATCTCCTACAACACAAATTTAAGATCAGAGTTATAGGGCTTGCCAGAGAGTACAGATATCAAAATTACACCTTTCTCCTGAAACCTGGGCCCTGGGGATACAGATGTCTTACTAACTATATTGGTATTTATAATCCTGTCCATGCTGAGTACCTACCAGTATGTATAGCCAGCCTGATATTTTAACATCATCAGGCACTCCTGAGCTCCCACCAGCAGATGAGTTGAACTGGAATGCCATCTGTCTGCTCGGGTGTCATTCCCTTTTAAAGCCTTTCAATCTCTAGTGGCTTCTTACAAACATGCTTCAGACGTTTGCATCAGTTTACCACTGTTATACCCTACCCCTGGCTATTTTCTATTGTCAGGGACTTCCAGGACATCTACACTGGACAAGGTTGAATAGAACCATTGATTTACCATGTGACCAGTTTTTTAAAAAGCAATTTTGTGTACATGCTCCCTCAAGTATCTGCTACAAGAAAACATCACTCATTTTTAAATGGTTTCCAAAAGCCCCTAAGCCCTCTGAAGGATCACACAAAAGCAACTTAATCCTTCTCCCTGAATATTTCATGCTGCCTTGATCTCTCTTTACAGAAATTTGTAAAGTTGTTCCTACAACATTTGAAACAATCAAGCTCTCTGTCATTGTCGTGTGCCCTAAATCTCATGCAGAGAGCTGTCAGGAGCAGCAATAATGGGTAAAGGATGGGATGACTTAAGTGTAACATACAGTGTCATCATTCCAGATTGTTCATCTGTCTCCTCTCTCCTGTGTTCTCCTGCAGCAGAATTCAAGACTGAATTAGGTCACAGATCTGTGGAGAGCCAGGACTTGCTCTGAACAGCAAAACCCATTTTTTTATATATATTAAGGTCCTGATTATCTTATACGTACTCTCTGAAAAAATAGTGCTTGACAAGGGGCTATACCGGACATGTCTACACAAGATGCTGACTGCATAGTTGTTACTGTGCAGTCATTTAGTACTTGGTTATGCAAGTACTAAATGACTGAACAGTGACCGGCGTTACTGTGCAGTAGCATCCCAGCATGGTTCCCTAGTGATGCTTGCTGTGTAATACTTTATTACTGTTGTGCAAATGCACAGCAGCTCATTACTACTGTGCAGTAGTGGTGTGCCACAGTTAGTGTCTGGCAACGCTTCCGTGCAGTAGTAATGAGCTATTGCACAGTAAGCATCTCATGTAGATGTGTCTACAGTCCCCTTGCATCTATGCTGAGGAGTGCACATAGTTGCAATGACCCAGAAACAGGGCAGATAACAAACAGAGTCTTAAAACATGTCTGCATAGGGTTTTCATTGTTAAGTTACTGCAAAAAATAGTGTGGGTGTGGGATTTAAAGCTTAACTGCTCTTCTGCGCTAATTCCCTTTGGGAACCTTCTTATTTTGAGTTCCATCCTGGAGTTCAGGTTAATCTGCTTCCAAACTGGATTTCTCTCAACCTTACAATGACATTTTAGTGGAGAAGGGAGCCAATATAAAATGTCTATCCTGTACTGTAACTGGCAGAGTAGCACTTTCTCTTTGGCTCTTGTCATTGCTATGACTGTGGGGGTGGGGGTGCAGTGACTAATGTCATACTGTTTCATGGAGCAGCTTACTTCCCCACTGTGTCTTAAGCCAACCACTGTGACCAGCAGGGGAAGGTTAACAAAGCCAAGGTCACATTCGCTTGGAGCCGGAGTAATTGGTTAGTGGCTTAATCTCCCCCATGCACCTGGTCACAACTTGAACAAGCATGATCAAGAGATCTGTTCCTCCAAATTCCCTTTGTTGCCAAGTTTCATCTGTGACTGTTTATAAGTTCAGTTCAATGAGCAGGGCTGTGAAGAGCTAGGTACTCCATAGTCTGAGTAAAGGTAGCAGTTGTGCTAAGTGGCTATGCCAACACACTCAGCGTTCCACCCACGGCAATTCCAGGGAACACCTTGTTCATGTGAACGCATAACATTGCTCTCTTTAAAGAGAAGCTAACAATACTTCTCTGGTTTGTCTCTAAACTAGATCAGCTCTGCTGAAAATGAGCAGAGACACAATTTACCAGTAGAGAACAGAAGGCAGGGTAGGGTGGCACCTTATAGACCAGGGGTAGGCAAAATACAGCCTGTGGGCCAGATCTGGCCCACAGAGGGACATTGTCTGGTCTGCAACAGGTCCCTCAGTCCCTCCTGGCCCAGCATCCTGCCAGCCCTTGGGCAGATGGCAGGGCTGGGGTGGTTCCGCAGCTGGCCTGCCTTTCCAGGAAGCCCAGGTGGCAGCAGCTGCTTCCAGCTGCTGCCACCACTGGCCCCATCCCCATGGTACTAGTCGGGACCCTCACACATAGCCCAGACCCCAGCCTGTCCCGCACCTGCTCTGGACTTTCCCCAGCAGAGTGGATCAGCCAGAACCCGCATGCAGAGCCCTAGTCCGGCCTGCCCAGCACCTCTTCTGGACTGCCCACCCATGCTTCTGCCTGGCCACTGCCACTGCTCAGCATGGGCAGGCAAGTCTGGAGCAGCCACGGGGCAGGCTGGGGCTTTCCACATGGACTCTGGCTGGTGTGGAGCTGGTCTGCTCCACCAGGCCAAGTCCAGAGTGGGCTCAGGGCAGGCCAGGGTCTGCAGTGACAGCCAGAAGGAGCTGCCACCTAGGCTTCCTAGAAAGGAGGGGCTATGCACTGTTGGCAGTGCCACGTGGGCTCTGGGCTGTTTCAGGGTGGTGGCAAAGGGAAGGGTGCTGACTGGCTTGCACCAGCTCCCCAGAACTGCCCATGTGGCTCGTGGGCAATAATAATTTCCTGCCCCTGTTATAAACTAACAGGTTCAGAGAAGTATAAGCTGCCATAGGCAACAATCTACTTAATCTGACATATCTACTTTTGTAACTTATTTTGTCAGCCGTCTCTGACTTCAGTCTAACATCATTCAGGCTAACTTCATTCAGTTTTCCAATACTAAACTCTCAAATTTATTCTTTCTGTGAACAGTATAACTGAGCTGTTTACCTAGATTTGGAATTGAAAGGCAAAAGAGATAGATAAAGATTTAGGTCCTGATTCTTTTTTACCTAAAAGCCCCTCTATGTCATCCTAGAGAGACAGACAAGTGTTGTAGTACTCAGAAATGATACATATGCTCATTTTAGGGCTGGGCACATAGGGTCTGGGATAAATGAGAATCCACTCCTAAGTATATAATGATGTTGGTTTCTCATCTCCCTACTGTACACCTTGAGGGATATATTAGATCAATTCTATTTTTAGTTTTCTCCACATACATGAAAATAGATTAGAAGAAAATGTGACCATTCTACTATCTAATACATCAGAGGACTCTCAGGAATAGGCTCCCCCATTCAGAGTTGGTTTCAGATATCCAGGTCACTGTTAAAACTTTATTGTAGTGATTTTCAGCACTTATGTAGCATCTGCCACTTGATAATACCAAGGCAGACCAGGTTCTTTGGGTAGATATGATATCTTGTATTAGACTAACGGAGTAGATGAAAAAAAGTTCTTTGCAAGTTTTCGGGTACAATCACCCTTCTTCCAGAATAGGTAGTCTCTGCTATTCTGAGATCTCCAAGGAATGAGAGAAGCTAAAAATGTGACAGGATGTCAGTGAGAATGTAAATAGGTGGAAATTAGGGGAAAAAAAGGTAAAGAAGGGAAAGGGGGTGGGGAGCCGGAATGAAGGAAAAAAGCCAAAAGTAAGTAAGGGAGACTCTACTGTAACCTATTTTCTACTTCGGAAAACTACTATCTGTGAAAAAGTAAATACCTGGAAATTAGGATGACAAAGGGTAGAAAAGGCAGAGAGGGTAAGAAGGGGAAGGGGGAAGAGAAGTGTGAAGGGTCAGGTCTGGCAGGTACCTGTTGAATCAGATGTCAGGCAGGTTGTAATGTGTTATAAATCCAATGTCTATACTGAGTCCATGATTTTTTTGTATCCAGTACATTTATGAAGTGAAGCTCTTAGGCGCGTCTACAAAAGTTGTTTTATAAATTCCCTATGAAGATTAGAACTGAGAGATCAGAGAGGGAGTGATTGTCTTGTGAGAAGTGGGCACCTACAGGTAGTTGGGTATTCTTGTCTTTGATAGTGTGACACGGGGATCTCTCGTGGCTGGTCACAACGTCAGCTTGTCCACCTGGGGACCACCCCACCAGAGGCTGCCCCACCATACCATCCTACCCTAGCAAGGTGTCATTTTAGGTCATTCCCCAGGACCAGGAACCTCTTCCATCCCCATAGTTGCTGCCCTTTACCTTCAGCTGTTCTGAGAGCAGCAGCTGTGGCCGGGCAATGTTCTCCCTCTGGCTGCTTGCAGCAACTGCTGGCTCTGCCGCCAGGGCCTGCTCTTATCTCTAGCAGCTGGGCCGTCTTCCCAATCATGCAGCTTCCTGCTGGCCATGTGACTCCCCTCACTGGGAGTACAGTCACCTGCAGGCTGCTCTGCTGCCTGTTCTGGATCTTAAAGTGGCAGGTACCAAAGGTGCCCTACCACAGATAAATTTTCAGTGTGTGTTCATTCTGGTGTGCAGTTACTGTTTGGTTTCTCCTACATATTTTCACCAGGGCATTTGGTGCACTAGGTGACATATATAACATTTCCGTAGGTGCAGGTATAAGATCCAGGAATGGTGATGGTTCTGTTGTGGGGTGTGGTTATTACAGGAGTGGTGGAGATGGGCTGGCAGGTTTTGCATTTCTTGTCCTGACATGGTCTGGATCCATTAGATGTGATTTGGATCATAGGGAGTTTGCTTCTGGTGATGAGGTTAGTGAGCTTCAGTGCTTGTTTAAAGTCTAGGATGATAGTTCGGGAAAGATCTCTCTACGAATTGGGTTGTCTTCTAGTATGGGTTGCGTTTGTTTGAGAATTTTCCATGTAGGTTCCAGGGAAGGGTGGTATGTCATAACTAATGGTGTGCAATTCATGGGGATTTTGTTTTTGTACTGCAGCAAATTTTCATGTGGTATCTGCGTGGCTCTTTCAAAAGTACAATCTATTTCTCTGGAGGAGTGTCCTTGTTGGGTGAAGGCCCTTTTGAGATTTGTGAAGTGGCAATCGTGGCTATTCTCCTTGGTGGAAATGTGGTGGCATCAGAGAGCTTGGTTGTAAATTATAGCTTTCTTGGTGTCTTTAGGGCCATTCCTAGTTCTCTGCAGACATGTACGTTGGTCAATGGGTTTCTTGTATATGGTGGTTTTTATTTTACCATTTTGGATATTGATTATGGTGTCCAAAAAGGAAATCCTGGTGTTAGAGTATTCAAGTGATGGCTCTCTGATACCACTGGAGTTGCATACTTCTTGAATCAAAATGTCGTCTTTTCTAAGGATGCCTTGCAAAGGATTTGGTCTCTCACTGTTTTCATATATACTTTATATATGTATAACAAGTGAACAAGGGCTTGCAGAATTTATATGCTATAAAACATTGTATTTTCCCTGCCTCTTTTATCTGAACAATATTTTTGAAGTCCCTGCCCATTCCCACTCTATAAGATATGGGTTTCTGGTGGTTTCCTGAAATCTATTTCCCGAGAGACAGATCTATTGGAATTAGTTTTCCAGGCCAGTTCCAGTTCATCTCATGTCCAGTGAAAAGTGAGTTTGCATAGGCTAGTGCTGTTTTAATGTTCACTCTCCCCAAAGCTGGGAATTGTGTCAGCACAATACAAGTAATGGATGAGATGCAAAATGAGTTACTGTGTGTTAGGGGAAATGGGAATGACCTTGAAGAGGTGGGTCAGTTCATCCATCTGTCTACAATGTGCTTTTAGCTTTTCTTTTCTACCAAAGAGCAGTGAAAGGACAGAAAAAAAGTAAGACAAATGAAGAAGTTTGGGTGCTATGAAACATTTTCACAAGCCTAAGCCAAATATAATATTTATTCAGCACTAATGATGCCTCACCTGGAGTACTGTGTCCAATTTTGAACACTGAACTTTAAGAAAGATGGTGGAAACTAGAAAATGTCCAGTGGACAATAACAAACATGATTAGAAGTATAGGAAACATACTTATGAGGAAAGGCTAGAAGAACTGATATTATTTAGTCTAGAGAAGAAAAGGGATTTGAAGAAAAGAACCAAAAGAAAGTAGTGATGCACTTATTTGTTGTCCTTTCCTCTGCAACCAGAGAGAAAAGGATAAGAAATAACTGTCTTGAATTGCAACAAGGGAAATTGAAGTTAGCTGTTATGAAGATCTGCCTAACTATATGTGGATGTTACATTTGGGAATAGATTACCCAGGGGTGTTGTGGAATCTCCATGCTCAGCAGTTTAAGAAGAGGATAGACAACTGGCTGGCTCGAATTTGAACTAAATGACCTCTTAAAGTCCCTTCCAACCCTATTTTGGGAGGAAATATTCCTTTCCCTCCTTTGCTGGATGTATGGATAACCACCACAAGAGTCTTAGCTAAGGGTAATGAAATATGAGAAGTAGCAGTGCTTCCTTGAAGTCTACTAAATCTTTGTGGAAATATGTCCATAGCTACAAAAGGCCCTGCTGCATACTTGTGGATCTCCAGGTATAAGTCAATTACTTCAATAAAGGAGGTAATTCTTGACACTTTGTTGCCAGTAAAGCATGCTCATAACTATGCGAGCATAGGTTGCCCTAGTTGTATCAGTAGTCCTATCAGAGTGTGGTGAATTAGGCCTGATAAAGAAGTGGATATGTTAGGGGGATTGGATCTTGGGGGTTCCATATGTGGGCTCTGTAAATCGTCAGTGATGTGTTATTGACTTTGGCTAGTCTAATTTCCCCAATAAAAAGTATGCAAAAGAAGTAAGAGGCCTTCATCCTCTGTTGCCCTAATGGAAGCATTTGTCACCTTTAGAAGAGTAAGGGGTGAAGGAAACGCAGGTCATTTTAATTGCTGTCATTGGGATAAGTTAGATAGAAATCTAGTTCTTGTAAGAGTTTCACTAAAAGGGAGTTGCCAAATTAAGTGATTGCCCTGTCCATCATATCAGTGTGAAATCTCTGGGACTTGTAGTGAACCTGGATCTCCTTAAAATTTAGGCCTGTGCAGAATATTCTAGGATTTCAGTCATACACACCAGATGCAGAACCTAGAGGTTTCATCATTAAGGGGATATAAAGCTAGATGTACATAAAGATATGAAAAGAGACTATCCCACTTTCTCAAGAATCATCTCAATGTTTCAGCCAATAACCACTGCTTTAAGTAGGAAGGATTCCCCATAAGGAAGAATCATGTAGACTAGGGTGCTGACAGATGTGGGGGGAAAAAAAAAGCCCAGCACTTTACTGGAAGAGGAATTGTGTCAGTTTGACTCAGCTCCTCAGGGTCTGTATAGTTTGCATGCTTCAGCAAGGCTTTTTGGCACTTTTATCTAATTGCTGATTCAATCACCTATTATATTAAAGTGTCAAAAAGCCCTGCTGAAGTGCATGGGCTTTATAGATACTGGGCAAGCCGGGTCAAACTGATGTGATTCCTCTTCTGGGCATTCTCAGGATATCACCGCATATGGATGTGGACCCCTACATCCCAGTGACATCCACCTGCTGGTCCTGAGTGAGACACACGCTGGCCAGTCAATCAGACCGGGGATCCTCTTGATTCTTTCCTGCCACGACTTGATGGATTAATTGATTTGGGAGGGGTGATGACTTTCCCTGGACCCGGTACTGACCATTGCAGGGACTTGGCAAAAAAAGAAAAAAAAACTTCCTGCAACAAGAAAATTAGTCCAGCGTGTCTGCCTTCTCGCTTTTCCCTAACACTTTGGAGATCCCAGTTGCTGCCATTGCTCATCCTCTCAATCTGCCCAGGATCACAACTGCAGAGGCCTCTTTTGGCTCCCCCGTCCTGGTGATTGATACTGCCAACCTAACTGGCTGCCTGCTGAGGCCGATCAACACGGGAGCACATTTCCTGAGCTCCTCCAAGCTCTGTAAACCTGATGGGTCTGCTGCCCCGTTCCCAGGGACTTGCGTTCGAACCGGCAGTTAAGTGATCTGTCTCTCCTGCCGACGCTGTTCCATCTCCTCTCCTCCCGCTGGAACAGGCCACTGGAAATAGCTCGCAAGATACAGGGAGAGCCAATCCAGCTCACCTGGTAAGCTGGTAAAGTTAGCTTTGGGCAGATCAGAAGCTCCCTCCTGAGTGTAGCTGGACCATTTCTAAGGGACCCACAGCCCAGATCAGGGAGTGCCCATGGGGAGGCATCGTCAGTCTTCCCACAGGCATGCACTGTGCTCTGCGTGAGGGTGTGCCAAGCTGAAAGTAAAGCACTGTTTTTTCCACCCCTCCACATCTGTAAGTACCCAAGATTGATGATTTGCTGGAACGTATACAGAAAAAAAGTGTACTTCACTAACTTATCTTGCAATGAACCAGTAAGCGGTTCAAATGGTCTGAAGATCAAACCTTTCCGAAATCATATTTCGTCTTGCAGACCTTTATTGCTGGCTTACAATTAAATACATGTGAGTAAGATTATCATGGTGTCACAGGGTAACAAGAGCCTGGAGTTCTTGCTTGTCATGTAGAGATGAAAACTGATGTGCAAAAAAGGAAAGAGTCTCTGGGAAGGATTTTCAAAACCATTTGGTGTTGTTTTAACTTTGATCCCACAGAGTTTTACATTGATTTCTGTGACAGGCCAATTAGACCAATGCCAAACACTAGAACCTCCCATCTATGCCTCTTGGCAAGGATATTTTGGAGCAAATACTTGTGGCTAAGTGGTAAGTGGAAGAGTGAAATCTCTGAGAACCTGGCATAACACAGAAGTCACGTGGATAGTAACAGATCCCGATGGGGTTTCTCTGTTACCCTACAGGAAACACTGTAGAGCTTTCACAGAATAAAAATAAAACCACAAATTATAAAATAAAGATAAAGAATGAGACTGTTAATCAGGACTCTGCTGAAGTCAGCCGATCTACATCATTTCACACATGGCTGAAGAACTGATTGAAAAAACAAAAATGTAAACCTCGTCTTCTGATTGTAGAACATCACATCATCATGTTGTGTATATATACAAGTAGAGAGCCCTGTTTTGCAGTGTATGCTTGTACAAGCAGTCCAAAATAGCTTAAATCATCAATCAGATTACTCGCATGAGTAATAGTATCAGGATCTGGGAAATTGAATTTTTTTTTTGCATAAATTCCTTGAAGGGCATGACAGACTAAAGTAGTGAATCCATAATGTATTTGGAGACTGGAATATACATGGGTCAGACATCGGCAATTAGTCTGTAGATATATCTGTGCAGTAGTGAGATGACCAAATTGTCTGATGCCTTCACACGTGCTCTGGGTACTAGAAGCATAAGGTCAAGCCACTGCATTAAAATCTGCCATCCTGTCCTCCAGCATGACAGGCAAAAGCATTAAGTTAGTGTTTCCAGGCTAGTAGCATCTGGCGTGCAGCATATATATTGTTTCCAGAAAAACAGGACTGAAGGGCATTTTAAAGAAAACGAAAGGTTGAAAAGTTCTGGTTCCAGACAGTGCTTGGAAAGAGGAAGGGGTTCAGGGCATAGAAATGCAGCCAGCACTTGCACTAACGCCAGGCTATGTGACATATCCGAGAAGCTATGTAAAACAAGGACTCTTTTTACACTTATGCTTTCTCCCTCCAATGATGTGCTGGGCTGAGCTGAGTGTTACCTGATTTTGATGATCTCCATACAGACCCCATATTTGTTCATGTTTATACATTCTGACAGTGACAGAACAACTCTGCTTAATATCCTGTGGGCTTCCTTGCAGGCGGTTTTAAACAGCCCAAAGCAAATAAGAAACTCATCAGGTCCTACAGCAAGTCAGAATCCTGCTAGCCAATGCTCGTCTCTGACGGGCATTGGATGTAATCACAGACTGCTTGCGTAGATTTTAGACCTATGGCCCCTGCGGCATACAGATATTTGGAAAGCTCCTGTCACCTCCTAATAGGGATAGGAAAGTGCAGAGGAAGATACCATAGGTCAGTGAGTGAGCACTCTCCTCCCTCTTCTCTTTTCAAAACCACCCAGGTTGTTTAAAATGTTTTTATAGTAGCTGATCTGTAAGGAGCTATTCAAAAATAACTGTCTCCATGAAATCATACTGGCAGTGCAAATTTAGTGAGCCAGATCCTACTTTGGCTTCTACTTGAGCAGCTGCACTAAAACAGCTGGACCTCACTCTCCTCGCCCATCAGCTTTGTGATGCTGAAACTGTATTAACCTCACTGGAATGACTCCAAGTGCTATAGGTAGGTTTTTGTAGAGATGGGGGGAAATCTTGATGTGCCCCCTGCATATGGAGAGCCATGCTGCCATGGGGCGCATGCTCTGTGGACAGCAGCTTTGCCAATGTAGAATATCCCTTACACTGGGCACAAATACTTGATGGAAAGGCTGTGCAGCTAATGTCTGTTCAGTGGTCCCCCAAGCAAATGGAGGCCTGAGGTGATTGCCTCCTTTGCCCTCCCTAAATCAAACCCCTTATTTAATTCTATCTTACACAAATGTGAGAAATTATAGAACCAGTTTCCAATGTAATGAGCACCTACAGCCAAAGTCTGCTCTTGATTTATGTTATTCATTATTTGTATTACTGGAGGCCCCACACGAAACCACTGTGCTAACTGCTGTGCCTATTGCATAGGAAGAAGAGAGTTCCAGCCCCCTCAAATGGGATGTCCTTATTTTATACACAAGCAACTGAGGTACAGAGATTCAGTGGCTTGGCCAAGGTCGTAAAGGACATCTGTGGGAGAATTTAAACCCAAATCTCTGAGATCAAAGGATCCTTATCACCAGGGACCCTGGTTTTCTCTGATTTAAACAAATGCCAAATTTTTGCTCAAGAAAAGGTAACCCCAAATCCACATTTTTCCATGATTAAAATGAAACATCATTATATATATATCTATATATTAGTGATATTTCATTTAAATCACAGAAAAATGCGCACTTTTTCAACCAAAAATTGGGGACTGTTTTAAATCTAAGAAAACCAGGATCCCTGCTTATCACAGTGTGACCTTTTTTATATTCTCCTGATTTTTGGATATGTTTCCACTTCTTGAATTTGATACTTTTTCTTCAGATTAACCTGGGGGAATAGAGGGATGTAGCAGTGAGAGTAGGGGGCAGCAAAGTGAAAAATGATATGACACCACTAGGAGAGAGAAGACAGTGTGTGCCGCTGCAGGATTTTTCCCCTGGCTCCCAGCCTGCTGTATTGCCTATGGAGAAAGCATGTCCAAACAACAGGAATTGACCAAGAACTTATCTGGCCAGTGCTCTTGATGGACATCTGAAAGACTTGAGAGTTGAGGATTTCTTCTGAAAGGGAAAGCACCTAATAAACTCATTAAGGAAAAAGGATGGAAAGAAGAGAATACAAGAAAAAAGTTCAAGATTCTTGACCTGAGCATCATAAACCTTTCAAACATTATCAACACTAGGCGAAATTTGGCCCTGTGTAGAAGACCAGCACATAGCCAGTGCCTCACTTAAATGCATTCTAAGACCTGCTATTTGGGATCTTTTTGTCTTAAGAACTGAGGCCCCTTCCCCTTTTCTCTCTCATTTTTTACTCTGGATGTACTAAAATAAAAAAAGAAAGATTGTATCACATCCAAAACCAGAGTCCAACCAGCTGGAACTTTATTTGTATTCATTGTCAATGAGGTTAAATGTTACAAGCCAATTTCTTCATTAAAAGGCAATTTAGCAGAACATCCAGTGCACAGGAATGCACAGAGGCGGCATCTAGAGATAATGAATTCACCTCTGAACTGTTGAAAGCACACAAACCCATACATATCCAATGTCTCCATTCTGAGAGACCATCCAACTCATTCAATAATTAGAAATGGGGGATAAAACCAAGAACAGAAAAGCAATGCTATCTCTAAACAAATGATGTAAGAGGAGAAGGGGAGCCAGAGAAACTCCAATGTACATGTGTGGTTTCCTCAGGCTCATGGTGTTACTGATAGTGATTACAGAAGATTATTCAGCTTCTGGCAATAAGGGAGGCCTTGTCATGAAGGCGATGAAACTGGAGTGGAGTGAGATAACCCCAAAGCTGGCTTCAATTTGTAAACAAACTAGAAAAGGAAACATGGACCAAAAACCAATGCCAATGTTTGGCACGTTGTACAGCTAAACTTTTCATCTGGGGCAAGCGCTGATCTATTCTGCTTGGTTCACGTAAACATAAGGGGCAAAGCACTGCTCAGATAGTTGAATTTTACTGTGGCATGTAATTAAAAGAGAGCATTTCCAATATGCACAGCAGCCAGGAATGGAAACCATTTTAATGAGAACAGACCCATTCCAGAGCTGGTGGTAAAACAATCCTTATCCCCTTGTTTCCGTGCGGCATTGGGGAACTAGCTTGATTTCCTAATGGGATTATTGACATAAGTGTCTGCAGGTCCAGGGCCTAAATTCAACTGCCAGTTGGAAAAGGAAAGGGGAGTGGGGAATATGCAAATATTTTTGTGAAAAACTGTCAGCTTTTCAATGACAAGGTGAGTACATTAGGTTTTTTCCACTGCTTTTCCTTTATAGTAAACCAGCACATTTCATTTAAGGGTCCCAATGTAGCCAAAGATGCTCTTTAGCTGAAGCACAGGCTTTCGTGGTGGTAGAGCTGAGTTCTGCTCCTGGCTCTACAACAGATGTCACATTTGACCTTGGGCATGTTACTTAACCTCTGTATAGCTCTGTTTCCATTTTTAAAGTGCAGCTGTTGTACTAAGTCCTGTGAAAGCCTCATGTGAGAGGTGCTATAGAATGACATAGCAGTTGTAAGAAGCACTTTCCAGCAGTTCAGTGTCTCTGCAATTCAAGTATATCTCTGAGACATCCTTCTTGTCTTGGCAGGATATACTTTGGCAGGTACCAAAAAATGCCTTGACCACCTAGTTGGTGTATTCTGTTCTTGCACTGAGCGTTAAACTAATCACCCAATTTGGAGTCAGGAAGGAACTTCCCCCTAGATCAGAATGGCAAGAATTATTGTGGCGGGGGGAAAGGGAGCCTTCCTCTGGACTGTGGTCCATTTCTTGGGGTTATGCAGGCACACTCTATCTAGCTAGTTCCCTGGAACAGCAGAAGCTGAAACATGGGTTTTCCTTACAGCTAACATTTTAATTATACCACTTCAGTTAAAGTGGCACAACCTCCTAGTATAGACATAGCCTCAGCATTTCCTCATCAAATGCAGCCTTCTTCCACCCACAATGTATGGAGGAGGAAGGCTCCAGAGAAGCTTTCTGGAGAGAGGAACGCCGCTTTAAAGCTGCAGATCTAGCTGCCAGAGTGTTCTTCCTAACACCTACTTGCAGCCATATGTATTGAGCTCTGCAGCTGACCCCCGATTCTCCAACCCAACCCCTGGAGCAGCACTCAGGAAAGAGCAAACCTCTTCTCCTGTCCCAGCAAATGCTGCCAGCACCTTCCTTAGCAACATGTGTTTCCTGGAAGTCTCTAATCATCAGTATTCTTTCAAGATGATGAAACTGGACTAATCCTGGCCTATGGAGTTCAGTGGTAAACATTCTCATGGATGACTTACTGTCTGTTACAACATTGTGCAAATCTATTTGTAACAGGAATTCTTGCAGGGTGAGATCAGTATCCTCCACATAGGCCTTGTGTCCAAGTACCTCAGAAATGCAGTTTGTGTATTATTAGATTATGTCACCTTCTCACTGCTCTTCCATGCAGTGACAGTAGGAGATATATTTGCAAGCCCATTTCCATGACAGTCCCTCTGAGAGAGTCACAGGCATGACTCTGGAGACTCTTAGGTCTTCCTGTCCTATTGCAAAGGATCCCCAGTTTTAAAACTATTCAGAAGTGTCCAAAGAGAAACTCGTTTAGAACAAATGTTGGCCAGACAGTGTGGACAGGAGCCAAACCAATGTTTACCAAATGCATATGAGATTACAGGGGAAGTCAATTAAAGTGACAGCATTAGCTGCTCCAGAGTATTCTCAATCAAATTTAAATGAGTCCAGCTATAGTTCACATATTAGAGAACACCTTCCTTTTAGCTATTTTTTCCATCACCTTTTTTCCAGATATTGTCGTAGACATTAAGATTATAGCAATGCAGGAGAATGAAGGGCTGATGATAGTACCACTAGCCATAACTACACTAGCTTTAATCTAGCTAGCATGAGTGATAGTATCAGTGGAGACATGGAGATGTGAAATGTGTTCCAACCAATGATATGTAGCAACTAAAGTATGTACCCAGAGGCCAAGGCAGATGGACAGCTGGGGTTGATGACCCATGCTGAAGTTTGTATTTCCATATCTTCGCATCTGTTGCACTAAAAGTTACACTAAAAGTAGTGTGGATATGCCTTTGCCTTTATTTGCTATGAAAACATACCCAAAAAGAGCTGTTTCTCCTTTTCCAGCATCTGGGTCAATGAATGGTGGCATTTCTAAGCACAAGTCAGCACACTGCTTTAAGCTGGAGATCATGTGAAATGTAGATGTATCAAGGATTGAATGTTAGAGACCTCGGGAAAACTTTGTAGGTATAAAAGAAGAGACTTCCTAAATACAGTAACTTGCAAGAAACTCCTGCAGAGATGGAATATCTGGTACAACAGACATGCACTAGGGTGCCTACTCTCTCACTTGAAAGGGGCTAGGATTTTTACCAATATGCAGGAAATCCCTTCAGCCACTTGGAAGATGTGAAGTAAAAACTCCCTACTGACTGTGCAGAGGAAACTCAGATAAGGGTGTATCATCAGAGCAGTTTGCTATTTTGAGTAACACATGCCCCACTGCAGCATCCTAGATATCCAGATGGGCAGGTGCTGGCCAAAACTGGAGGATCAAAGGCAAAAGTTTCTCAGTAAAACATTTGGGGGAACCTGTGGACATGTCCACACCACAATCCAAAAAATATGATTACAGCTTGTGTAGATATATGTGAGTTAATTTTAAACTGGTTAACTTAGGTACTGGTAATAACTTAAATGCAGCAGCATGAGGTCTAGCACAGGTTATAAAGCCATCCTACAACCTGGGTAAATGCTTGTGTTTAGCTGTTTGCTGCCATGGCTGTGTTGTTATCAGTACCTGGACTAGCTGATTTTGGTGTGTCCATATGAGCTAAAATCCCAGCTTTGAATTGCAATATCAACTTCTTTTTGAGAAAGCATCTTCCATGATGTCCTGTCCAAATTAGTAAACCCCAAATACCCTGCCTCTCCAGCAGATAGTATGAGATATTTAATTAGTTTATAGATTTTTATCAATGTTTTAGCCATTTTAAAAGCATGAATTCCTGCCCACAGGTCAGTATTGCTATAAACTTCTATTATTGATTAGGATTATATCTAAGTTGAAAGGCACGGATGGTCATTATTCGGTGGGTGTTAAATCCAAAGGCAATTGCAGACCTCAGTAAAGCAATGGTATGCCAAGCACTTTTTCACGGTTACAATCAAACTTCTGAATGTAGCAAAAATAGCTGCAGGTACTGGTGGTAACCGCCTAAGATCATATGTTGATGCCAGACTGGAGCAGGGTTTTCTCTGGTTGCAAACTGAAGGGCTTGGCTATTAAATATAAGCTGTGTCTGAAACAATAAACCAGAAGGCACAGATTGTGAGTGTGACCCTGATTGGAACAGAAGGACTCAGGTATTTATGAGCAAGGAAATTGCCTGTGTGCATTTTGTTTGTGTGAATAAACAAGACTATAACAAAGAACATGCCTCATTTGTATATCTAATCTCTTCTATTAACAAAATCAACAGTGAGGACCTGAATAGTGCCTCAATGGAAAAGAGAAATTTCTCTTCTTCTTTTCATCAGCAGCAGCATCTTTGTAACATTCAAAATACACTGGACGCCTCCCAGACAGAAAGAAAATGTGATCCTTGAAGTCTAAAGTCAGACAGATGGAAGCAAAACCTACCGTAAGTGCCAAACTTAACCAGGTGGTTAGTCTCATAAGATGAGGGCATGTGCCATGTCTTTCATTTCATCAGTCTTTCAGTTCATCACTCTTCTTTTATTAATATTGACAATTTGTTCAAAGGTTAGGAAGAAGGGTCTTATGGTTAGAGAACTGGAGTGGTGCTCAGGAAACCAATGTTGCTCGGTCTGTCTTGCGTTTCAGTTTCTTGTAAAATGGAGATAGCTTTTGCCCACCTGAGTGGCGTTTTGTAAGAGTAAAATTTGATAATAATGTGGAGCACTATGGTACTAAGACGATGAGCCAGATAAGCAGACAGAATATATTTTGCCATGCTGAATAAAATTTGCTCTATGTTTACCAGAAACAGTCCAGTGGAGCAAGCGGTACATTTACAAAATAGTGTGTGGGCATGAAGGGTAACAAGAAGGATTTCTTACAAGCATGACAGCAACAAGAAGAAGATCAGGGAAAGTGTGGGTCCCTTACTGAATGGGGGAGGCAACCTAATAATAGATGATGCAAAAAAGGCTGAAGTACTCAATGCCTTTTTCACCTCAGTTTTCACAGGCAATGTCAGCTCCCATGCTACAGCACCTGGCAGCACAATATGAGAAGGAGGTAAGCAGCCAACAGTGATGAAAGAACAGATTAGGGACTATTTAGAAAAGCTGGATATGTACAAATCCATAGGGCCAGACGTGATGTACCCAAGCGTGCTGAGGAAGTTGGCCGATGTGATTGCAGAGCCACTGGCCATCATCTTTGAAAACTTATGGTGACTGAGGGAGGTCCCAGATGACTGGAAAAGTGCAAATATAGTGCCCATCTTTAAGAAAAGGAAGGAGGATCTGGGGAACTACCAACCAGTCCACTTCACCTCAATCCCTGGAAAAATCATGGAGCAGGTCCTCAAGGAAGCCATTTCTAAGCACTTGAAGGAGAAGAAGGTCATTAGGAACAGGCAGCATGGATTCACTAAAGGTAAGTCGTGCCTGACCAACCTGATTGCCTTCTATGAGGGGATGACTGGCTCTATGGACGCGGGAAGAGCAGTGGATGTGGTTGACTTTGACTTCAGTAAGGCTTTTGATACAGTCTCCCACAACATTCTTGTCAGTAAGCTAAGGAAGTACAGACTGGATGAATGGACTGTAAGGTAGATAGAAAACTGGCTGAACCACTGGGCTGAAAGGGGCTGAATCAATGGTCCAATGGCTCCATGGCAGCCAGTATCAAATGGAGACCTTCAGGGGTTGGTCTTGGGGCCGGGTTTGTTCAATGTCTTTATCAATGATGTGGAAGATGGGATGGAGTGCACCCTCAGCGAGTTTGCAGATGACACCAAGCTGGGGATCTGGGAGGAGTAGTAGATCTGCTGGAGGGTAGGATTCAGAGAGACCTTGAGAAATTGGAGGATTAGACCAAAAGAAATCTCATGTGGTCCAGTAAGGACAAGTGCAAAGTCCTGCACTTAAGACAGAACGATCCCATGCACTGGTACAGACTGGGGATCAACTGGCTAAGCAGCAGCTCTGCAGAAAAGGACCTGGGGGTTACAGTGGACAGTATGCTGAATATGAGCCAACAATGTGCCCTTGTTGCAAAGAAGACTAATGGCATCCTGGGATGCATTAGTAGGAGTGTTGCCAGCAGATTGAGGGAAGTGATTCTTCCCCTCTATTCAGCA
>NW_017729011.1:9350872-9355884 GCF_001723915.1 Gavialis gangeticus | reverse complement strand
CCCCCCCCCCCACTACAGAAAGGAAGTGGACAAATTGGAGAGAATCCAGGATAAGCATAGACATAGTTTCTGTTGACCTACAGAGCCAAAATACCATCCTACACCTCCAATCTAAGCAGAGCCAGACTAGGGTACAATAGTCAGGCTGTCTTTTCTGCTAAATAGCTTATCATAGCCTGAGGTGTATTATCTACCTGATCAAAGGGACAACTAATTTTTTACATCTTGTGAGTCACCAGGACTGGAGACTCATGCAAAGTACCATGTTTCAGTTCATGAGGTGCAGTATCTCAAAACCTTGAGTTAAGACTGTACTCTTGCATGTCCTGATAGTCCTGTATGTGAAGAATAGCATCCTGACCTGTGATCAAACTGCCTGACTGATCCCAGTGTGGCTCTACCTTCAGAAATTACCTTTAAGGCCCTTTTTGGAACACTTAATATATTTCAAGAATCAAACTCTGACATGCTTATTGGATTAAGACAAGAAAGGGTGCAACTCATATTTGATCTAGAAATCCCTAAGGAAAGCAAGCTCCTATGCAGTTTTCAGCCTAATTTCCAAGATGAATAGGCCTAGGAGAGATTTGGATAAATCACTGAAGAAGCATCTAGCTTGCTCCTTTTTTTCTCTAAATAGAAACATTAGCCTATGCAGTCTTTTGAGGTTTGTCCCTTCCTGATTTTCCTTAATCCCCCAGCCTCTGAGCCAAGATATAAATGATCAGGCTAGTCATGGTATTAAGGAAAAAATAATATTCCATTGACGTACTAGGTCTCACCTTACGTTTCCAGTAATCCGTCAGGTGCCTGGACCTATGTATTTCTGATGTCAAACTCAACCACATTTCGAAGCTTTCTTCCTTCAGGTGGAATTCAGTCTATTGACACAGTTGGCTTTTACAGTGTGGTGAAATGTTACCCACTTCCTCCCTTCCAGTTTGGAAAGTCAACCTGTTGACCTGACAGCTAAGGAGCCAGGAACTCCACTGACTTCAGTGAAGCTGTTCATTTTATATCAGTGTGATAGTCATCAGAATTTGGCCCAGAGCAGTTCCCCTTTCCTCCAGTTTCTCCTACCTAATAAAATACCCTTTCTTTTGACTTTTAGATGTTGCTTAAATCTACAGTCTGCTCTGTAGATTAGAGACTCCCATGAAGTTGAGATTAATATACCACAGTCAAATTCTTCTTTGAAAGGGGCACTGACTGATTCAGGGAAAACCAAAAATGTTTGAAACCAAGGGCAATTCTCCCAGTGTATGGATAGTTCCAGTGAAGTGAATACAGAAACAGGAATTTCTGAATGGGGTTAAGCCAAAGATCCATCTAATCCCGCATTTTGCACAGTGACCAGTACCAAACGTTTTAGAGAAAGACACAGGGAACTTTAAAGCAGGTAAGTTAGGACTGGCTCGTTGGTCAGAGCAGCCCATATAGAGTTGTATGAGTAGCACTCCACAGGAAAATCACTCCGGCCATCTAGTAGTTTAGACCCAAATTTTATATTTGACAAGATGTACATTTAATAGTGACGTTGTTCTTCTTTTGTATGACAAAAACGGTGTCCATATCTTTATCTTTGTGCTCTTTGGCGTTTTTGTCAATCCGCTCTTGGCCATCAGAGATGTTACCAGGGATCGCTACATGAGAGTGACTCTTGTCAATCCCCATGACATTGTTTACCTGATTTTTAAACATTGCTTTCAATGAAGAAGTGTTTATTTGGACAGAAAGTTCCCTCTGTAACAAGTGCAACTCATACACCCTAGCACTGAGCTTGTGCATTGTGCATGGGAAGCAGAAAGAAAAAGTGACTGGAAACTGATTGCAAACAAAAGTGCAACAGGAGATTTTCTTTTCATGAGCCATTTTGAAAATTAAGCAGTAAGAGCATCTACTTACGTGTGTATTTGAGAGGAAGGGTCCTACCGTGATGCTCTGGACAGCAAAGACCACGAGGCAGGACACCAGGGAGTTCTGTGGAAGCCTTGCAAGGAAAAAGGGAATATTGTCTCTGCAGGCTGTGAGATAGAGTCATAGCTAATCTGCAGCTGCATTGCCCCAATGACCCAGTGGAACTGGGGTTGGGTAGTAGGCTTGTAAAGGTTGAGGTACCTCCCAAATTCATTTGTGACTTCAAACGATGGGGAAAGCTCCCACTGAGGACACTTAGATTACATGCAGTGTTTCCCAGCCCTTTGTTCAGTTTGGGAATCTCTTCTTCCACTTGGCAAAGTGAAACTACTTTGAGTGATCAGGTGATAAATATGCAGCTGTATTTTTTAGGAACAACAGTAACACAGAAACAGAGTTTTTGATTCGGGGGGACTAAATTAAACAGTTGGTAAATCTACGAGGAGGAGCTGACACCTCCTTTTGATCCCCTCAACCTAGACATTACACTAGATAGACTCCCTGCCATCAGCCTTTGCTTCACACCCTGCTTACACTGCGTAACTTACCCTTTTCCCCCCTAGTTTACCTCTGAACCTAGGATTATAGGACTAGACAGCACCTCCAGAGTCCAATCTCTTGCTACTGCAGGAAATCTGACCCAGCAAGCAAAAAGGAGTCAAACCCAACTGCCTTACCCGGCCCGTTACCTCTGTGGTTTGCAACCTGACACTTGAGACATAAACAATTCATAATGAGGCCCTATGGAATAACAAGAGCAACACCGCATTTCATGCATCCTCTGTCCTTTGTCCAAGCAGCTGCTGCATTGACATGTTTCCTTAGCAATCAGGAGAAGAGCTTCCTATTCAGAAAATCTGCCTGCTGCTATAGGACTGTGTGAACCCCGCTAAGCAAGATTTACACCAGCTCCTACACCCCAGTAACCAGAAAAACCCACTCAGTTACATAAAAGCTAATACTAAAATAAGCCATGCTGCCTTCATAGGAGCAGCAAGAGGAACATAGGGACAATGCAGCAGGGGTTAAATCCCAAACCATGGTGCCCAGCCTGAGTTATGCGGGATGGAGGAGGATGGGCAGAGGGAGTTGCAAAAGAAAGGGAGGAAGCCTGTTGGCCGCAAGAGTGTGGAATGAAGCCTCTGCGAAAAGGTCGGGTTTTCTTTGTTCTGAGGTTGAAGGTCGTTCGAAGGAATTCACCTTGCAGAAGAGGACAAGTGGCTGTGTCAACTTTCTGCACTGTCAAGGGGTGCGAAAGCCACATGGTTCCACTTACAAAGCACTGGGATGAATCTACTGATTTGCCCCCTACCCAGCGTATGACCGAGAGGCTGTTCATTTCTTCAGCTACGTAATTGATTTCTTTGAGCTCAGGAGGGATTATGTAGCAGCTCATTTTAGCAGACAGTATCACTGTTATCGCCAAATGCTTTCCTCCTGGGATGCTAATTCCCTGCCTGAGGAGAGATCACACACAGCTAATTAGAAACAGGTACTGTCTGCAGGTAACATTGCCAGACAGAAGCCCTTTCGTGTCTTACACAATCCATGCAATCTGTGGTGTCTGAACAAGCCCCCAGGGGGAAGTGATGAATTTTTCACACCTGTTTCTCCAAATTTAATAATAATAAAAATTTCCATTCAAGTCTAGCAAAGGCAGCATTCCAGTAACATTCTGCTTTAAGTGACTGAAATTTCCCGTAAGATAGGCCTCTGGCTACAGAATGGAAAATCTGTCCTCACTCACTTTCCCCCATGGCGCTGAAGTGGACGGATGGAGTCTGACTTTTTATTCTTGCCAGAGCTGCAGCAGTAGCTCTGAAACACAGTGTGCTTGCTAGTCCCTGGTGTCATAAAGTCAGAACCGTGAGTCTCCACGTTGCAGTAGGCGGAGGGGTTGGCAGCTCTTTTCTGGAAGACGTTCCTAAGCCCTGTGTCACTTCATTACGCAGCAAACTAAGGGCCGACTTGTGAAACAGATTAAAAAATAAAATGAAATAAAAAGAGAGAAAAGTCATGGTTGAAATGATAGCATCAAAAAAAAATTTGTAAAAACTATAAATGTCCCTTCCCACAAGGGCAATTGCCAAAGATGGAGTCCAAGTTGCTTGACTCATTAAAATGCATGTTTCCCACTAAGTAGCTATTTTAATTTTACTTTAACAATGGGCTAATGAGAAGCAGAGCATTCCTGACTGATTATTGCTGCATTCAGGTAGTGAAATGGCTGCGTGTGGGGCCAAAGGCCACATTCAATTAGCCAAGTAATAACTAACCATTGGCGTGCATAATGTGGTGTATCTTGTTGGCTTTATAAAATGGAATTGCTGCCCAACAGTTGTCCCAAATAATATCGTGACAGTGCCAAGGCACTTTGTGATCTTAACAGTGGATGCCTGTAATCATGACTTGAAAGGACCACCATCTCTTAGGGTATGAGGAAAATTCAACCTCCATTTTCCCTGACATTTAACTATCCCTCACACTGCTATACAAATAGACATCATGCAGCTCAAGATAGAAGCATTTAGGGCAATCTTGGTGAGGAGTTTTAGTTCCCATCTGTAACTGGTTAACTGTAGTACCTGAAATATCCATCCCTATTAGCAGATGCCCTGTTGCTAAAAGACTTAGTTCTGCTGGACACAAGTGGATGGATAAGAATAGCACTGGAAGGGAAAAGGTCTTGGATATGCTTTGAGCAGTCCTGAGCAAAGAGCTTTGAAATTAGATAAATCCAGGAGAGAAGGCTCAAACTGAACTCATTCTAATGTTGTGCATCTCTTTGTTAACAAAGTGGTGGTGTGCAAGAAGGGCTGCAGTGGATATTTCTGTGAGATGCTTTAGGCCACTGGTTGCCTGTGAATGGAGGGGACTGGACTTATTATAGTTGGTAGGGTGGGGTCAGAAGGGACCTGAGCATATCATCAAGTCCGACCCCCTGCCACTGCAGGAAAGAGTACTGGGGTCAAACAACCCCAGCAAGGTGTTCATCTAACCTCCTCTTAAAGACCTCCAGGGTAGGAGCCAGCACCACTTCTCTTGGAAGTTGGTTCCAGATCCTAGCCGCCCTGACCGTGAAGTAGCGCCTCCTG
>NW_017729011.1:9349410-9350312 GCF_001723915.1 Gavialis gangeticus | reverse complement strand
ATAATGGGGTGAGAGAGTGTCGAAGGCCTTCCTAAAGTCCAGAAATACTACGTCCACTGCTACCCCTGCATCTAAGGATTTGGTGACCTGGTCGTAGAAGGCCACCAGGTTGGTCTGACAGGACCTGCCTCTAATGAACCCATGTTGGTTGCCCCTAAGCATAATCTCCCCCGCTGGCCCCTCGTGGACATGCGCCAGAATAATTATCTCAAACAGCTTACCCAGGATTGAGGTAAGACTAACTGGCCTATAGTTCCCTGGGTCCTCCTTCCTAGTTGTTTTGAAGATGGGAACCATGTTGGCCCTTTTCCGGTCTCTGGCACCTCACCAGAGCACCATGAGTTCTCATAAAACCATGCCAGGGAAACTGCAATGACCTCAGCTAATTCCCTCGGCACTTGGGGGTGGAGATCATCTGGACCAGCTGATTTGAATACATCCTGTCCCTCCAGAAGTTCCATGACTAGATCCTCACTGACCATAGGCCTGCATGTGACTCCCCTGGGGCCTGAGGGGGGCCCAGTGGGGGGAGCGGGGGTGACCCAGTCCCTGCTCAGAAAAATGAAGGCAAAGAAATTGTTAAATATGTTAGACTTGATGGCCTGGAAGATCTCTTCAAGCCCTATGTGCCAACCCCAGGAGTGGTAGGATGAGGCTGACTTTAGATAAAGTTTAAAAAGCACCTCAGTTCACCAGGTTTCCTCTGGCCTGAGCTTCTGTCCTGCTCTTTTCTATGCTATCTACCTAGCTATTTTGCTTTCATAGCCTTCTGATAACTCTGCTCTCTTATCTCTAGCCTGACACCATAGCTGCAGCCTGGAGTAGGGCACACTCTCCTACAAAGTGAAAAGAGGAGGCAGAAAGTAGGTGGGAGCCAGGGGTCAAGACTTAATAACAGGCTG
>NW_017729011.1:9341810-9344410 GCF_001723915.1 Gavialis gangeticus | reverse complement strand
AAATATGTTAGACTTGATGGCCTGGAAGATCTCTTCAAGCCCTATGTGCCAACCCCAGGAGTGGTAGGATGAGGCTGACTTTAGATAAAGTTTAAAAAGCACCTCAGTTCACCAGGTTTCCTCTGGCCTGAGCTTCTGTCCTGCTCTTTTCTATGCTATCTACCTAGCTATTTTGCTTTCATAGCCTTCTGATAACTCTGCTCTCTTATCTCTAGCCTGACACCATAGCTGCAGCCTGGAGTAGGGCACACTCTCCTACAAAGTGAAAAGAGGAGGCAGAAAGTAGGTGGGAGCCAGGGGTCAAGACTTAATAACAGGCTGCTGTGTTCCTGCGTGTTAAATTGATGACTATGTTAGACACTACTGACAGATGCCAAAACCCTTCCCTCTGTGGTTCAAGATTATTGCTAAGATTAGATCTCCAAGGACATGGAGGCGAAGTAAAAAATGAGTGAACCCATTTGAAGGAGTCTGGGATTACAGCTGTCTTTAATGAAATCTGAGTTAGCCACAGAGAATGTAAGTAAGTTAAATCCCATCTGCTTTGAGGTTTCCCTTTGGTCCCAAAAAAAGCCAAAGACAGGATATGAGGAGAGGTGTATGGGCTCTTACCGGAAATACTGAGAAAAAGGCAAGGAAAAATGCCTCCCTATACTCCTTTTGTCTGCTTTTATGATGCGACCTCATCACTGACAACTTAATGTAGCTACAGTAGAACATACTACAGAGCAAATCACTGGACAAAAAATAGAGCAAGCTAAGGAGCCTACATTTCTCTTTGCTCCCCAGGAAAAGGATGGTTACTCTAGAAATAGCACTGCTGAGGAAAGGTGGCAATGCAAACCTCTCCTCCTACCATGTCTCCACTTCTCCCTCTTCATAACCTTGCTGCTTGGTCTCTAGGCTTTGCAGGGAAGAGGAAAAGGAGCCAAGGAGCAGATTGGAAACTCTATATACCATGTGTGGCTGGGTACAAATTGGGGATTAAATTAGATTACATTAGACATGCCTGAGAGCTCTCACACAGCACCTAGGAGCGGTCTCCCAATACAGTAGTTGCCTGCCAGCAAGCAGTTGGCAGCATGGCCATGCTCTCATGGCTGGTAGGAGAGCCAACTCTGAAAGAGGAACATGGAGAACCATTAATGTTTCCGGCTGGAGATTCATAGACAGGGTTGGAGCCTGGCTGTCTGGTGGATTTTCTGCTGTGGCATCTTTTACACGACCCTGCCCCTCATGATGTTTTCGATAAATGATACAGCAGGAGGGCATGTGGAACCATAAAATACAGTATTTATCAGTACATTGGAAGGCCAGTGTTACAATCAAAATTGGTGCCCAAGTGCCACCCCCCTGTTTTATATTCCTGGGCATCAGGGCTTTGATCAAATAAGATTCCCCCATGAAATCTGGTATTTCAGTTCTATCCATCACATTTCAAGGGCCCAAAAGGAGAAGAGGAGGCTATGCAAATCCAACAATTAGTTCTGTTGCCCAGTGTATCTACCACTTAATAGTTACAGTGTATATTTCACCTACTGGCCCAATATCTGGGAGTGAGAATTAAAAATAAAATGATCTGTCAATCGTCAGCCAGTAATACTGCCCTTCCCTGCTGTACATCCCAAGACACTTTGCAGAACAGCTAAAAATCTGCACCTCACTGATCTATGATTAAACTGTGATTTATGATTAAATTGTGGCTTTGGCCTGGCCATAAAATGAAGACAACCACATATTGTTGGTCTTGGCATGCAGTAAGAGATACATGAATTAAAGAGGGCAAAATGGTTTCCAACAGTTGAATTGTTTCAGACAGCCCTTCCAAGCTTTTGCCCTTTCCTAGAACTGAACTCGAACCAAAAGCTTTGAAATTGTCTAAAACGATTAATTAACTTAATTTTTTTCCATTATTCATTTTTTAAAGTAATATTTTAAAATATAGGACCATGTCATCAGTTAGGACAAACAGATTTGCTTCACTGCAAATATGCAGTTTTCCACCAGCTGAGGATTTGACTTGAATTTACCTCAGCAATGTCAGCAAACATACTGCCTGTATGATTATGGGCATAGATTTTTATCACATCATCAGCCTACATCCATTGTTCATTCTATACCCATGTACTACCTTATCCTATATTGTTGAGGGAGTCCCTAAATAATATTGCCTGTCAGAACAATACATTTCTATTTGCACCTGTGAAGGGAGCAGATATTTTTGTGTAAAGGTTTTTGATATTTTGTATTAATGAGCTCATTACATCACCTACCAGTGAATCCACGTACGAGAAATCAAACAAAACAGAACCCAGGGAAAGGAGGCAGAAATATTAAAAACAAAGACACAAACAAAAATATATTAATTATAAGCAGAGGCACAAAGAGATAAGTAGTTTAATTTGGTTCTGCTTCCTGACATATAGTCGCATTTTTTTTTTACAGCTTCTTGCCCAGTGAGGTAGAGAGTAGGGTTGTGCAAAGCTTTGGGTGCTGATTCAATTCAGAAGAGATTCGGCTTAATTCGGTGGCTGAATCTCCAAATCTGAATCAAATCAGAGGACCAATTAAAAGGTCTGAATCGATTCAAAGCTCTCTGA
>NW_017729011.1:9338626-9341591 GCF_001723915.1 Gavialis gangeticus | reverse complement strand
ACTCCAGCCCTTTAAGGAAAAAAAAAAAAGTCCCAGAGTCACTGGCTCCTGCAGTGGCCTCAGAGATTTCAACTACTCAGTTGACTTCAACTACCCAGACATCTCATGGGAAGAGCATTTAGCCAAATCCAAGCACTTGCAAAGCTTCCTCTCGTGCATGGATGACCTCCATCTGACACAAGTCTATGGGCCAACAAGTGGTAAAGCCATGCTCATCCTGGTACTGGCAACCAGGGATGACCTAATCAGTGACCTAATGACCAAAGGGAAGCTGGGTGACAGTGACCATGAGCTGATTGCCTTCACCATCCACCGTAAAGCTGGCAAGTCAGTCAGCAATACAGAAGTCCTCGACTTCAGAAAAGCTGACTATGACAAGCTCAGGAGGCTTCTCGGTGAGGTCCTAAGGGACCATGACCCAAAGGGGAAGGGAGTTCAGGAAGGGTGGTTGCTCCTCAAGGGAGTGATCCTAGATGCATGAGCTAAGGCTATTTCATCTCGGAGGAAAGGCAGCAAAAGGACGCAGCAGCCCCCTTGGTTCAGCAAGGAACTAGCTGACCTCCTGCATCTAAAAAGACAGACCTCCAAAGGATGGAGGACGGGATCCACCTCCAAGGAGAAATATTCCGCACTGGTCCGAACCTGCAGGGAGCAAACCAGGAAAGCCAAGGCTGCGACAGAACTCCAACTGGCTACAAGTATCAAGGACAAAAAAAGTCCTTTTTTACATATGTGGGGAGCCAGAGGAAAAGCAAGGGTAACATTGGACCCCTGCTAAACCAGATGGGACAACTGACGACAGACGCCCAGGAAAAAACAAACCTACTAAATGATAGCCCTGTGCGAGTCAGCAGCAATCCAATCTGGCTTTGGATTCGGCTGCTTTGGATGGCCACGATCCGATCCGGAGCTCAGGACCGGGTTTCTGCCTGGATCCGGCTGAAGCTTCAGAGCCTCCTCCGAGATCCAGCCATAGGGGATAGTGGGGAATCAATGAAATATATAGCTCTTTTCTTTTTGTCCAATTTGGATGAAACCTTCCAAGATGGTAGCTTCTGCTGAGAGCATAAAATCTGCCAAGTTTGAATAATATTGGTGCAGAGGTTTGGGAGAAACTGTACCCCAAATTGTTGAAAGCCAAACTCCTGTCACATCTATGTGTTACAACACAGGGGGGCTCAAAACTGCAGGGCTGGTAGCTTTTACCGAGGCCACAAAGCCTGCCAAGTTTCAAGGAGATTGGTACAGGGGCTTGGGGGAACTGCGTCTCAAGCCAGGGACAAGTAAAACTCGTGCCATGGGTGACACTGCGTGTGTTCAGGTACAGTGCGGTGACAGCTTCAGGGATGGTGGCCCCTGTTGTGACGCCTACCAGCTGCTGAGGAGATCGGTTCCGGGGGAGGGCTCTGGGGCCCTGCACCCCTAGCTGCTGACAGGCAAAACTTGTGCCAAGACTGTGTCCATCTTGGGGCAGTTGATTGTCTGTATTGAGTCTTTCCTCTCCTTAGCCTGGTTTTGTAGGTGCTAATTGATGCTTGTTAAGTCGTTATATAGTAGCTAGGTCCTATGTATTGAGCTGGTTCCTGAGTCCCTGGTCCCCGAGTGAATCATGATTGATTGATTGATAACTGGGAGCACAGCAGCTCAGCAGCCAGGCCTGCAGCAGTGTCTCCCCTCCTGCCCCAAGACAGACACAGTCAGTCCCACAAGCACCCATGGCACCAGTTTTGCTTGTCCGCAGCTTGAGGAGCAGTTCCCCCCAAACCCCTGCACCGATCTTCTTGAAGCTTGTCAGGCTTTGTGGCCTCAGTAAGACCTACCACCCCTGCAGTTTTCACCCTGCTATGTTGTAACGCCTAGATGTGACATGAGTTTTTTTCTTTCAAGAATGTGGGGTGCTGTTCCACCCAAACCTCTGCACTGATATTCTTGAAACTTGGCAGGCTTCACCCTCTCTGCAGAGTCTACCATCCCTGAAACTTTTATCCAAATTGGACAAAAAAACAAAGTTATAGATAATTTTATTGTTTCCCCATTATACCCTATGGCTGGATCTTGGAGGCAGCTCCAAGGCAGCTCTGAAGCTTAACAAGGCCAGCACCTTGACCCAGATGTGCTGCTTTGGACCCTGAAGTGTCCAAAGCTTCTCCAGATCCAAAGCTCTGTCTGAAGCCTCACACAACCCTACTAAATGGGTCCTTTGCATCGGTCTTTCACCAGTCCCATGGGATGTCTCTGCCCATCACGGGACAGGGAGGCCTGAGTGAGGGAGATTCCTTGCCCTTCATCAATGCTGACCTCATGAAGGAACACCTTGAGAGGCTGGACACCTTCGAGTCAGCCAGCCCTGATAGTCTGCACCCCAGGGTACTCAAGGAGCTGGCTAGCATCATAGCTCAGCCCCTAGCATGGATCTTTGGGAGCTCCTGGTGCTCTGGTAAAGTGCCTGAAGATTGGAAGAAGGCCAATGTGGTGCAGATCTTCAAGAAAGGGAGAAAAGTGGATCCAGCAAACTATAGGCCCATCAGCCTGACCTCTATCCCAAGGAAGGTCTTAGAAAAGATTATCAAAGAGGACATTCTTAATGGACTGGCCAATGGCAACATCTTGAGGGATAGCCAGCACGAGTTTGTTGTGGGTAGGTCTTGCTTGACCAATCTTATTTCCTTTTATGACCAGGACAAGGGAGAGGAGATTGATGTCATATATCTTGACTTTAAAAAAGCCTTTGATCTGGTATCCCATGATCACCCCTTGGCAAAACTGGCCAACTGCGGCCTCAGGTCCACCATGATCCACTGGCTGGGGAATTGGCCCCATGGTTGGACCCAGTGAGTAGTGGATGATGGAAGTCAACTGTCATGGTACCCTGTAACCAGTGCCCTCAAGGCTCTGTCCTTGGACCTGTATTGTTCAACATCTTCATTAATGATGTGGACATTGGAGTCAGAAGCAGACTGGCCAA
>NW_017729011.1:9313595-9337192 GCF_001723915.1 Gavialis gangeticus | reverse complement strand
CCCTGTAATCAATAAAGTTCTCCTTTGTGACCGGTGTAGAAGACTTATTGAGTGGTGGGTCTAAATTATGCCTATGAAGCCCCTTGGGTCTGCGGACTAAGGGAGACTTTTCTTTTTGGCCCCTGATTTGGGGGAGTGTCCCAAGTGCCTGTACTGGGTTGAGTACCCATAAGACTATTAGGCCTGTGTTTTCCCGAGGACACAGGGCCAAGAGAGTCCCTTCTCAGGGTGGTGGCAGCACACGTTACCCCCGGACTCTGTGGTAGGGCTCGAAAGGGGGTCTGCCAGGGTTTAGATGCCCCTGGAGAGACACGTGGAGTCCAGAAGGTGGACGGGCGCAGTGAGGTGGGAGGCTCAACACAGAAGCGCCCCCTACTGGCCCGCCACAATGGCCACCTATAAGTTTATAAGGGGTGTCCACCAGGATCTAGGGGAACATTTGTTCACCAGAGTGCCCCAAGGGACAACAAGGTTTAATGGTTATAAACTCCTGCAAGACCATTTCAGGCTCGACATAAGGAAGAATTTCTTTACTGTCCAAGCCCCCAAGGTCTGGAACTGCCTGCCATTTGAGGTGGTTCAAGCACCTACTTTGAACACCTTCAAGAGAAAATTGGATGTTTATCTTGCTGGGATCCTATGACCCCAGCTGACTTCCTGTCCTTCGGGTGGGGGGCTGGACTCGATGATCTTCTGAGGTCCCTTCCAGCCCTAATGTCTATGAAATCTATGAAATTTGGGAAGCTCATGAAGAGCCCCTCATGCAGCACATGTCAGTGGGGGGTAGCAGGGATCAGGTGATTGCGGGGATTCAGATTAGGCCGATTTGGGGGACAGTGATTCAATTCAATGATTCAAATGATTGTCCCAAATCAATACAGCCAAATCCGATTCAGAGATTCAGTTGCTGCCAAATCTCCGAATCGCCCAGGCCCATCCCCCGCCAGCTTCAAGGTAGTTCAAGATGATGCTTGTAAATATGGGAGAACAGCTATCATTTCTTAGTTCTCTGGAGGAAGGACTCACCCTAGTCCCTTTCTCTTATCTCTCTTGCAGCTCTTTAGCAGTGAGATAATCATGATGACCAATGTCTGAATGGATATTGCTACCTCCACAGCCAGTCATTGCTGATTCTTTGAGCACTGAAAGGTAGTCACTGGGCAATAATGTTGTTCTGTTCCTCCTAGTATCCCAGATTCCACAAACTCACCTATTCAGAGTCCTCCCATGTAACTCTTGTTTCATTTGGGCCTTTCTACTCTTGTAGAACTGGTAAATGTTCCCTAACAAATCAGTGACTTTTAGAAAAAGGTTATGTAGAGCTCTAAGGAGGGTAGCGGTGTTGTCAGAATTGAATATTGGAATTATTATATTAGAATTTAAACGGCATTATACTAAATGAAAAAAAAATCACTGCGCATCACGAAGTATAAGAATATGCTTTTCAACCCTAGTATATGATCATACTGCTGTAAATATCAATTTTTTGATCATTTAATAAAAAAATCATAGAATTTTCACATCCCAGTCAACTTCCACTTTGGAATCACTGTCCTCTGCTTCTGCATACTTGCCTGTAGAAGCGATCCATACGTAAAATGCCTCTGAGCGGGTCCCCATTCATAAGAAACAACACAAAGATAATTTAAGGTCATCTGAAGGAGGAAAATTGATAGAAAAATGAGCTTTCTTTTCCAAATCCATCCACTTTTTTGATCTTCACACATTTTAGCCACTTTTACTTGTATATTGTACATTTCAATTTGCCATAAAATGCTAATTATTATATGCCTAGCAGTGCTGGAGGACATGCATAATCCCTTGGGCATAAGCCATCAGTGTTGTAGTTTCTACTTTTTAGGATGGAATTTCACACTCATGTTTTCATGTAGTAGGAGTTATGGCACAGCCAGTTCGCAATGTATTTCAAGATGCCCAGCCAGGTATCTGGGAGCCAGGCCTCTTGCCATCAATTCCTGGCTCACCTACTAACTTTGTTTTTGACTTCAGGCGATCCATCTCCTTGTGGCCTGGTTTCCCCAAGCAAAATGAGAGTTATAAAACAGGGTGGATCTTGTTAATTAGTACTGGAAAAGTGCTTTGTGTGTTGGTTAAAAGGTGCTTTAGAGTTTTCAAACTGTTACATTAAATGTTGCTCCTTTGCTTTACTTTATTAGAAAAAGCAGTTTTTCTGCTGTCCTTTGTTCAGAAAATACTGTAGCTGGCCCAAATAAGAAGCGCTACTTTAAAGAAATATAATAATGAAGCATAATACTTAGATGTAAGGGAAATTTCTGTGGGTTTAGAAGTCTTCATTTTCCTTTGTTCTGAGAGAACAGCTTTTAGTTTTGAAAGTGGGAAATGAGGTTATACATCCACTGGACAGCAGGTATTATGCTTTGCTTGAGCTGTCGTCTCAAGCTGATATTCATGGGTGGCCCATTTGTTGTAACCACTTTGATTCATTCTTTCTGAGTGAACACATTTTCTATATGCAGCCTCTGTTAGCTCAGCATGCATTTATTTCAGAAACATTTTACTACAGAGCCCTGCAGGGCCGTTGCTTAGTCCAGAGTAGCATGAGATGCTATGGAATGTCTATAGTTTTTCTTTTTATTTGGAGACAAAAATGTAGAGGATTAATTCTATGTTGAACAAACAGCACTAACGCCTGGAGCATTGCTTGATGGAAAACACTTCAGACATGTCTCATCAAATCCAGAACCAAAAGAAGAGGGCTTTCTATCAAGCAAATTGGAGTGGACAATAAGAAGACATCCCAGTAGCACATTTTTACTGGACTCTGTAAAGAGTCACCCATTTGTAAGTAAAGCATGTAACCCTTCCCTTTCTGTGCCTGACTTCAGATTAACACAGGTAACTACCTCTCTGTGCTGAAAGTATATGGTACTCTTTTGTTGAATGCCATAGAAAGAAACCATTTTACACCATCTCCTTTAGCAAAATGGATTCCTTACCAACCAATTCAAACTACTTCATTCTTCTGGGTTTCACACTGGAATGAAAAATGTGTCCCCTTCTATAGGGGAAGGTAACCTTTTTAAATGCCCACGGTTGTCAGTTCTCAATGTCTTCCACATCAAATAAATCGCAACAGTGAAGTCTTTGGCAGATTTTCTTTTTATTATCCCTACTCCAGAATCCATTCCTACTCAGCAGGACACTTAAGGACATGATTCACATACTTAATTTTAACATTTACATCAGTGGACTTCAACACGGGATTAAAGTTAAGTGCATACTAAAGTGATCCAGGGTAGACTTCAGCATCTATTTAAATCCTTTACTGAACTTGGGTCATACAGACAGCAGCTCAATGTGATATGCTATAAAGGCTTTGCTGGCCCTCATTTGAGATATTTTGTATAATTTACATATGGCTTAACTACCCATGAGTAATGCAATTATGGAGATAAAAGTTTTATAACACCTCACTTCATTATTTGCGTTCTCTTTCCCTCTCTAAGACAACCATTTGGCATTTTCTCCACCTTCTTTCCCTAGATTTCTAGATGCATAAGCGGGGCTATGTTTAGTCTCACCAGCATCCAGTAAAGCTTGTCACAAATGTGAGAAATGATAAAAGTATTTCTGTAGGACTGGATCCTGCTCTTTGTCTCACAGTCTGACACCATCAGTTTGGACTGAAATAACTTTTTACATTTGAGTCATCACCAATTCTTGATCCACTGATTATTCCTTGAAATTGAGTTCTCATTTGGCAGTGAATATACTTTTTTTTTAGTCTGTGCCTGTACATATTTCTGAAAATAGCACAGGAATACCAAGCTTTTGCATAATGTTGTTTTATTTGTGGATCTCAAGTCTAGTCACAAAAACATCATCCTTTTTCCACAAATGGAAAAATTGAGGCACCAAGAGGTTATGTGACTTGCCCCAGCGGATGCACTATGTAGGAAGCCCCACCGTTTCACTTTATCTCTATATTATTTAGTAAATACTTGTACTTTCTTCACTTACTGTCTTCTTCCATTTGAAGTCTGTCCAGGTCATGTGGGGCTGCTCAGCCAGACTCAGTTTTCAAAGAAAGAGCTAAAGAAAAGGATAAGGAAACCCTCAGTCATGACCTGCTTCTTGTGTGCACTCACTGAACAAGGCCAGTGGTTCTGCTGTCAGACAGCTGCATCCTATTTCTTCACACAGGGATAAATGCAATCCTTAGGGATCATCTTGATGATAAAGGGAAAACAAATCTCAAACAATGAGGGATTTTCTGTTCCCCCTAGGAGAGCACATTAAAAAAAAGTAGAAGTCATCCAAGTACATTTGGTGATGCACTGAATGGCCCAGATTCCTATGCTCTGATTCTGCTTTCTTTATAGTCATGATCATTTCTTTGAAGTCCACCATACAGCTGATATGGGAAGGGATTTTAAGATTGGGTCCTTAGATTTATAGAACTCAGTCTGGAAACCCTCACTCAGGTGACACTCCCATTGGGATTAGGAATATGCTAGTAAATTCTGTTCCATCTAGATGTATCCCTTTTGGGCATAGATGCAATTATTAAGGTAGAACCAAGTCTAACATCAGGGACTCTCACTAGGGTGTTAGTCTGGACATAGCTTTGTCCATTCATAAAATATTAGAATGTTTTTGGAAAGGGCAAGTCTCATAAATAATCTTACAAATCAGTATTCACACTCAGGTATCCACGGAAATAGATATTAGCTGAAGCATTCATGCTGGAAGTGTCTATACAGTCGTCTGGAAAGCTCTAAGCTGGTTTTGGAGTAATTAAATTAGGAAAGGCAGAAAAAGATAATTGAGCATAAAACATGAATTACAAGTTATAGATAGCAAGTATTTGAAATGAAAAACCGAGAGAATAGTGTGTGACCCATAAAATTGGACTATGTTCTCATAAACAATTTGGTGCATAATTTCAAAATCTAAATAAATGCATAAAACTGAAAAAAAGAAATCCATTTGCAAATCATTTGTGAACTAGGGGTGGGGGGAACCCAAACACATCGAGCAATAGCTTATTGCAAAAAACAAAAATCAATATTATTAAAAGAAATATGATACCTTAAGTGAATGAGTTAAAGCAAAATTACAAAAAATATCACACAGCTATAACTGGAACTAACTGATCTGCATTTAGAGTCAGAAAATTAGGGTTGGAAGGTACCTCCAGAGGTCATCTAGTTCAGTGGACTGGTTATCAACCTTTTTTGTACCAGGACCCATTGGTAAACATGGAGGGCCAGTCCCAATCCAATGGCCCTCACTCCTGCCCTGCTGACTCCTGTCACCAGGCCCCAGCTCCACAGTATGTGGGGCAAGGGATGGGTGTGTGGGTCAGAGTGGGGTGTGTGTGGGTTGGGGGGGAGGGGGCAAGTAGCCCCTTGCAGGCTAGAACTCTGTCAGCCTGCAAGGGAAAAGTCACGGTCTCCCACGTTTTTCTCCTTTCAAGAGAATCCATTTTTAAAGTTTGTTTATGACTCTTTGATATATTCTTGTTTGTGACCCTTTCATATATATATGTAACCCATTTTTGGGTGGTGACCCATGGGTTGAGAAACACTGATTGAGTCCAAATCCCTGCTCAAAGCAGAACCATCTGTGCGGGAGCTAGAGAACACAGAGACCCCGGGGAAAGCAGCGGCGGGATAACCACTGCGTCGGGCATGCCCTCGCCCGGCGAGACAGGGCACTCACAGAGTGATTGCAGCTGGGGTCGCCGAGAGATGGAGTTAAAAGGGCCGGCGGTCCACGAGACAGTGGCGGAGGCGGAACCGGAAGTGCCCGGACAAGCAGCGGACACCGGCAACGCAGCAGGCAGGCAGAGGCAATCTGCCCAGCACCGGACCCGCACGTTCTGGGGCGTGAGTAAGACCCCAGCAGGGGACCAGGTCAGAGCAGCGGGGAGCGGGAACCCCAGCCGGGCTGTTCCCCTCAGAAGCCAGGGGAGACAGTGGGGCAGAGCGGCTGGTGCGAGGGAGCAGCTCACCAGTCCAGTGAGCAGGCGACAACCATACAAGGGGAAGATTTTTCCTTCACCCGAAGTCCCAGGGGAAGAGGGACACTCTGTGGGAGAACCAGGGTCGTAGGGACCCCGTGGACAGAACTTCCTGCCGAAGAAAGTGCGGCTCAGTCCAGTGCGGAAACTGGGCAGGCTGAACCCCAACGGGAAGAGGGGGCATTGATCTGAGGACTATTTAGGCCAGTGGGGACCCTATAACCAGAGGCCAGGGCGAGGGTGTAGGTGTGGAGGAGCCCTCTGCAACCCCGGGGACCCACATACACAGAGTGCCACTTCCGGACGTGCATGCGCCAGACGAACAATACTGAACCAGAGCAACATCAAAGTTGTGGCAGGCGAGTTCGGCGGGTGCACTGCAGGAAGTGAGAGCGCGCTGTAGCAGGAGGGGTCCGTCGGGGCCGGACCAAGTTGAGAGACGAAGGGTCAATCCTTCACACCATCCCCAACTAAATCATCCCAGCCAAGGCTTTGTCTAGCCAGGTCTTAAAAACCTCCAAGGATGGAGGTGCCACCACCTTTATTGGTAACCTCTTGCAGTATTTTACTATCCTCTTAGCAAGAAAGTTTGTCCTCATATCTAACCTACATTTTCCTTGCTTCAACTTGAGACCAGTGATTCTTGCTGTGTCATCTGCCACCACTGAGAACAGTCCAGCGCCTTTCTCTTTTGAACCCCCCATCAGGTAGCGGAAGGTTGTTACTAAATCCCGCCTCAGTCTTCTTTCCCTTCTCCAGACCACGTGGGTGACTTAGCCTTGTGGGGAAGCTGCTCTGATGCACCATAGTTACAGCATGTTGGAGCAGACTCAATTCATTTAGTCTACTGGAGCATGCTAATTAGTGCACTCCAGCAGCCTCCACATCTCATGTATCAGTGTCCCCCCACTTGCAAATGGTAGTGAGGGCACTTTAACTAAAGCTTCAAGCTTTAGTTAAAGCACCCCCACTGCCATTTTGAAGTATGGGGATGCTGATACATGAGATTCTGTGGGCTCTTTAATTAGAGCATCTCTAGGAGCTGCTCTAATTAAAGCACCCCCCTCTCACCCCTGGAGCATGTGTAAAAATGCCTCATAAGCCCAGTTCCCTCAGCCTGTCCTCAACAGTCATGTCCCACAGCTCCCGAACCAATTTCATTGCCCTCCGCTGGACTCCCACCAATTTGTCCACATCCTTTCTACAGTGGGGGGCCAAAACTGGACACAGTACTCCAGATGTGGCCACACCAATGCCAAATAGAGGGGAAAAATCACTTCCCTCAATCTGCCGACAACACGCCTACTAATGCACTAACCCTACTAATTAGGTTAGAGGCATAAAGAAGTCAGGACTTTTCAGATGTGAAATGGGAAATCTAATGAACTAAATTCTACCACAGGGAAATCTGTTTATTCTACCTGGCTTTTATTCTGTTAAATTCTCCTGAGTATTGGAACAAAAAAGAGCAAGCAGCAAAAATGATGATTAAATGTGGTAGGATCATATCTATGGACAACAGCTTTTCTTAAAATCATCAAAGATAAGATTGGAACCTGAAGGGGAATTTCTTCTGGTCCACTTCCAGGTCCACCACCGAGCGTGCTGGGGACCTCCGCCACAATGCGCTCCAGTGGGACTCTCCATCCACCCCACCATCTCAGCATTCACGAGCCACTTGGTACCTTGAGGTATGTAGAAAAAACGTATAAAGCTATGGCTATGTCCAAATGATCAAATCTCTCCGAATCGAATCAGAGGCTTCTGATTCGATTCGGAGAGATTAATGGGTCTCTTGATTCAATTTGGATTCGGAGATTCGGCTGACTAACCAGGTTGAATCTCTGCCGAACTGAATCAGTGACCGAAGCTTCGCGCAGCCCTACTTTTCATATCAAGTTTCTTCGTTAATTAAATAGAAAAGGATCAATCATTGTTATATTCAATTTTCCTTAACTATATACCTTTATTTTTCTATTAGCATAAGCCATTGGACAGTGGATGTGTTTGACCCTGCCTTACCTCAACAGCTGCTGGTTCCTGAACAAGCCATTTTAAAGCTAGATTCAGAATTTCTGCACTACTTCACCGTGATGTTTGTGGCCACGCTGTAGATACACCTGAGAGCTCTTTGTAGTGACTAACCTTCCCATTAAAAAAGCTTGCTTTCTTCCATGGTGTCTCTATATATATTATTTATAACCCATTATTCTTTATCCTAAGTTGCTATCAAGTCTAAATAGTTAGTTTACCTCTACCCTTACGGTTTCGTGTTTGTACAGCCTCAAACTTTGATGCAGACCCATGTCTAAATACTGGAGCTCCAGTGCTTCTAATTTTGAGGAGTTTAAGAACAGCAACAACAAAACAAGCTACAAATTGTACTTAACCTGTGAGAATCTGAAAGCATCAGGCGTGGGACTGGAAAAAAGAATGAGTCACCCGAAGTCATACTGAAAGCAGAAGAGGTAGGATTCCCGCTTTCTGATGGCCTGTTCTAATCAGGCAAAGATGCTGCTTTCAAATGTTCCTGCAGCATAAGAGCTTCAGACCAAACACTTTTAACCAAGGACTTTGCTTTACTTGCATTCCATTAAATCTGTCTGTCCTTACAGTACTTTCTTTGAAGTGCAAAAATTGTATCTTCCCAATGCTGATTCCTTCATGCTATTTCAATTGGTAATACAACATCTCCTTCACATGGGCAAGAATTTCCTTTCCACAGCACGTGTATCACAGAATAGAATGGGACTTTTTATGACTATGGAATGTAATTCATTTAAATCCACAACTAAACTTCTTTTATTTTGGACGCACGTCAAATTAATCTGTGTATGTGATATATATTTGCTCTACCTCCCAGCTTTTTTTTATTATCTGCACATCTGATCCTTCTCTCATTTCATCACTAATCTCCACCTAGAAACTCATCTCCTTCCAGGGACCTGTGCTGAAGATGGTTCCTAGGTTTCAAAGCCATTCATACCAGGTATCTCTTGCCTTGTATGAAAACGCTGTCACTTGGTCATTTATATTTAATGAGACTCATTCATTCAGGTTGCTTCTTTCCCTCTGTATGATGTTACTTAGTCTGTTGACTTGTATAATGTAGTTAGTGACATCTCGTTATTGCTCACTGTATTTTCAAATGCTTCCTCTTCAGGCCAGCATTCAAGTCTCATTCTCAAATATTGCTCAGTTTCAGATTATTTCTAGATCTGAGTGAGACAGTTTAACATTGAATCCTGACCAAGCCAGATTGTTCAAGCTCCTGCAATCAAATACTAGTTGTCATGTCATGATAAGAAGACATATACATCTGATGAATGTTTTCCAGAATTCTTGTGGGTTAGGGTCTGCTTCACTCTGAGATTAGCATCCAAATACTAGTTTTGGACCCATTCCAAATTTTTTTTTTTTTACATATATGTAAAAGAAATTCCTCCCTCCCTTTTTCTTGTAAAAAAAAAAAAAAAGAACAAACAAAAAAAACCCTGCCATCAATTTTTACTTCTCAAGTGAGGATGCTGGAAGTGAGGATGCTAACTGGATTAAGTGACAAATGGTAGGATCTGTACTAGAAAATACTGCATGTTGATAATCATCTTCCCTGGCCTTAAACTTTGTGAGCTTATGTGCTTATGAGCCTAATGCTTTTACCCAACTGTGAAATGGTATGTTTTGGAATACTTTTTTTCCTGAATCCCCATCACATTTGAAATGTCAGCCAATCATAGAATCACAGAAAATGAGGGTTGGAAGGGGCCTCAGGATATCATCTAACCCAACCCTCTGCTCAAAGTAGGACCGTGCCCAGCTAGATCATTCCAGCCAAGGCTTTGTCAAGCTGGGCCTTAAAAACCTCCAAGAATAGATATTCCACCATTTCTCTAGGTAACCTGTTCCAGAGCTTCACCACCTTCCTAGTGAGATATTTTTTCCTAATATCCAACCTGCACCTCCCTTGCTGCAACTTGAGACCATTGCTCCTTGTTCTGTCATCTGTCACCCCTGAGAACAGTCCAGCTCCATGCTCTTTGGACCCCGTTCAAGTAGTTGAAGGCTGCTATTAAATCCCCTCTGTCTTCTATTCTGCAGACTAAATAAACCCAGTTCCCTCAGCATCTCCTCGGAAGTCATGTGTCTCAGCCCCCTCACCATTTCTATTGCCGCCACCGAGAACAGTCGAGCTCCATCCTCTGTGGAACCATCTTTCAGGTAGTTAAAGGCTGCTACCAAATCCCCCTCAGTCTTCTCTTCTGCAGGCTAAATAAACCCAGTTCCCTCAGCCTCTCCTCACAAGTCATGCCCCCCAGCCCCCTCACCATTTTCATTGCCCTCTGCTGGACTCTCTCCAACTTGTCCACATCCTTTCTATAGTGGGGGGCTCAAAACTGGACACAGGACTCCAGATGTGGCCTCACCAGTGCAGAATAGAGGGGAATAATTCTTTCCCTTGATCTGCTGGCAACGCTCCTATGCAACGCTCCTACTAGTGGAGCCCGGGATGCCGTTAGCCTTCTTGGCAACAAGGGTGCACTGCTGACTCATATCCATCTTCCTGTCCACTGTAACCCCCAGGTTCTTCTCTGCAGAGTTACTGCTTAGCCAGTCAGTCCCCAGGCTGTAGTGGTGCATGGGAATCTTCTGACCTAAGTGCCATCCCAATGGAGGTACACCTCCTGTTCAGCCTTTTTTTCCCCTTTGCATGAGCCTACCTTGAACTTTACAGGAATAAGCAATAGCATAGACTGGTCAGTTAGGTCTCTCTGTATTGATTACTCCTGTGCCATGTAGGTCATATTCAGAGAAGGGCTAGACACAAAATACAGGAGAAATGTTGCTGTTCCATTTATTCTCACGCTCACAAGGTTGTTACCTTGCTGAGATGCATTGACATTAAAGAAAGCGGCAAGTTTCCATAAAACTGTCATTGCAAATGAAACCTAGGAGGGCACAGACTTAAGATTCAGCCTGCTCCGAAAAGTGGGGCATGGCGATTTTAGCTGGAGATATTTACTGGATATCAGAATATTTCACTGATAACTTTTTCAGATTCTATAGAAGGAGACAATTCTTCAGAAACAAAACTGGTCAGAAACTTGGAATATAGAGTTTGCAGTACAGGAAGCTAGTATTTTGTAACTGAAAATTTGAATTTTAAACTTCTCGACAAGGTCTTTATCTGCTTGGAAAGCAACAGGATCTTTTTTCCCATTTCCTGTTTTCTTTTTTGACTGACTTTAATATAAACTAGAGGTGTCAGCTTACAAGAGGGTCAAAGAATAGAATGAAATATTATGGATTTAAAGGAAGACTCAATCGTGTTAAGATCCATAACTCACTTGTATCTCTACAATCTAAAATGACTTATGATGATGCTTTAATGGGATTTTAAATGATTCAGGATTTAAGATGATTGCTCCAGGTTAAGATGTCTGCCCCTCCCTCATACACCGTATAGCTGATCATTTCTATTTGTCTTTTTTAGATAGGTTGGGACAGAGAGAATCTTCCTTCTTGTGAAGTATCAGGAGTGGGCACTGCCAGAGGCATGGTACTGAATTTGATAGACAGATGGTCTGATCTTACATGGCAAACCCTATGCTCCTCAGAAATGTCAGCTGAAAAAGAGCTAAGTGAAATGAAGTGATTTGAAGGACCTAGACAAGAAGTTTGAGCTGTAACTTAGATCCAAGTGGTGCTCTAAGGTTGTAGTTTAGTAGCTGCTTCTTGTGTAGCTTATCCATTACTTGGTCAAGTAAATAGAAATGCTTTTGTTGTCTTGAGTGGGTTTTGGAGGACATCAGATGGCTAACTTATTGCTAGTATGTTTGTTAACTGGAAGACCATCAGACACATTATAGCTGGTACAGTTATGAGCCAGATGAAGGCAGAGCTGCAAGTCTCTGAGGACAAGCTAATGATGGAGACTGAATGGGGGAAGGCCAATTTATCCTGTTAGATAGGAGGAATATCAATGTTAGCACAGCTGCTAACATACCCTTAACTCTTAGTCACAAGCCTGAGGTTCTAGGAGAGCCAGAGATAACAAAAGGTGTCCTTGAAATCCCCTAAAATGAGTGGCCTGTAAATTATTGATAATAGCAAGACAGAAAAGGGGGAGAAACGAAGGGTGAATGTAGCAGCTTTGTCCCCAGTAATAATAATAAAAAAGGAACAGATTATCTTTTCAAACACACATGCACCCCAGACACATAATCCCCTTTTATCTGATACTGAGAAGAAAGATGAGACCTCCAGTTTTCTTGAAGGGAAGAGACAAAAGCACTGGGAAAGGAAGTCAGGCAGATCTCAGTTCAGTAGATTTTACTCATTTTCTTCGCTTTATCCCCTACAGCTGTTGAGTTTGCAGCAGTTCACAGAGACATTAATGAGGGGACAAGGTTGAAATTATATGAACGGGCCAAATTCTCAGTTGGTGTACATTAGTGTAGTTCAGCTGTCTTTGACAGAGCATGGCTGTCTTAGACCAGGTAGAAAGTTAGCCTATCAGGGTCTAGAAGCCCTGGGGGATTGAATTCAGGATCTATCACCCTTCTCATTTGACTTACATTTGTTTCTTTTTTCACAATATTAAAATGGAGAAGTATCCTTTGCTATACTAAAAGGAAGATATTATCCTTTCTGCTTCACTTGCCTTGAGATGACTTTCTTTTTAATGGAGCCAGGGGTTTCCTTCTTTACCCCTAAATTGCATGCAAATACCTTTTTGCGTCTGTCACCATGCATATGCATGTGTGTGTGCACACCAGTGCGCGCATTTGTCTTTCACAAGCTAACCCAGGCTCCAGAGGGAGGCTGTTCCTTTAATTCGCCAACTGAAAAAAAAAAAAAAAGTGGAAAGCTTGCCTTCAGGCATCCCATTACAGTGGAATGAGCAGGGATCAGGATTTCTCGCTCAGCTATATAAACCCAGCAGAAGCTGGCTGCTCTAACCACAATTTGCCTTACTGTCAAACATCTCTCTCTCTTTCAGACACACACACACACACACACACACACACACATACACAGTAAGACGAGACAACTTTTCTGAGTTTTGACAGGACAGCAACAAAGTGGAAAGCTGGAAGGTGACTTTTACATCATATTTATTTCATGGAAGCTGTTCACAGTGGGATCTAATCCATATCAGGGCTTATAAAGTAAGTCTTTCTCATTGATTGCTGAATTTAAAAAAATCCAGAGCTTATTTTTTTTTATCTTGCAATAATAGATGTCTCTTGTGAACTTTACAGGCAGTGCTTTATTCATTCTGATCTGCCAGGCATCTCATCTGGGAATGTTTTTCTTTTATGGGGTGCGCATGTACATAGTTTATTTTCTGATGTCAGATACACTCAGATAAGTTTCTCATTGGCATTGGTTTGAGCAAATGAATGAACCAATGAATTAAAGTTGGAATGTTCAATGCTAGATCTGTGGTTAAAAAAGAAATGACAGTGGGGATAGAAAATGAATTTCAGACTGAAGGTGAATTCCTGGGATGTACTTGGCCAATCCAGTAATTCCAGGAGTAGCTCCCCATAACCCCCCTTTCAGATCTACTCCACTTGTAAGTTTTGGACCTGCAAATAACTTCCACCACTACACACTTGTATAAGTTGAAAAGAGTTGGATGTTTTCTATTTTTAATTCCCCAGCTGTGTGCTTGTTTGCTTTAAAGTTTTTATCACCTTTCCCCCCCACTCTGAGTAAAAGGTAGCATCCAGGTCTGTGGTGAAGTATCATAGACAAAGGGGGGCTCAACTGTTATCTTACTGCTAGCTACATGGGCATTTTGAAGGCAGGGGGTTGAAATCTTTGGTGGCCATAATGAACCACTTCACATACTAAAGTCTTTGTACTATACAATCTTTCTTATGCTCATTAGTTCCTTGTGCTGCATTACAGTCTTCAGCACAACTGCCTCTTCAGCAGTTCTACTGTACTTAGTAGCCAGGATCTTGGCTTCAATTAGTGCAGCTGGTTGAGAGATGGTTGAAAGATTTGGCTTTAAGAGCTGAGTTCTACCTACTTCCAAACTCTATGCAGTTACATTTTTTTTTGCAGTTTTTCTGGTGTGCTTGAGAACTTTTTATCTGGCTACTAGGAAGCACTGTTTCTTGGCAGATATTTTAAAATAGGTCAAAATCTGCATTGCGCTGGCCAGGTAAAATGTTACGTTCCTACTGCTTGTAGTATAAGTGGAAAACCATGACATAATCCCATTGTACAACAGAAGACATATATAATCCAGAAGCACAATAAATGTATTCTCTACACACTTTCCCCTTTATGTAAAAGCTGGAACAACAGCCAACAAACTGGACAGTAACAATGCATACGGCAGAAACTTTGTTGTACTTGCTTATTCAGTTCATTTAACAAATTTCCCATTAAATAGTGGGTATTAATTTTACAAACTTCCCCTTCATAGGCTTGAATAAAGTAGCGTAGAGAAAAAACTGCTGACTAGTCAAGTTAACGTGTGTAGTTATTTATAAAATGTGCCCTGCTTCATGTCCAGGTGCCTGATTTTGCCTTAGAGTGCTTTGCACTCATACCAGTGGAACAGCCTGTAAGTGGGGCATATTTTAAGGTGCTTTCATGATTATAGAGGCTTCTATAATGGGATACCTAAGGAGAAAACCCTGGATATGAAATATAAAATCTCTCCCTTTGTTGTTGCTCATAAGTGTGAAAAGAAAAGCACACGTTAAGTCAGATTTTTCATTCAATCATCTCACACAGTCAAAAACATGATTCACTCCAACCTCACTAGGAGGAAATTCTGGAGGTATTGGGCAGTTACCAGGGAAATCATGGAAAGTCTCCTGCTAGTCTACTTTTTCACTTTCAGCTCAGAAATGAGCTTGAATCTGAAATGAGTATGGGGATTAGCATCTGTAAAAAGAGCAGGATGAGAAGGGGGGAGGTAGAAAGAACCCCTTTGTGGCTCCCACTGTCATGGTCCCATTACCATTTATTATCTGCAGCAAATTACTATTCATTTGCCAGATTTTCTCTTCATTAGTTTCTCTTTTCATCCCAGAGAAGATGCTTTTCAAGTTCTAGTCCCTAATCCTACAGCTACAAAGTTACTTTATCAGTGCCTTCCACACAGTGGGAGAACCATGTGATCCACTGGAAAGCATGTGGCCTGCACATTGCAGCACTGCAGCTTGTCTGACAGCAAAGCTGGTGTCTTTTAGCAGAGGCATGATCGTATTCCTGCAGTAATAGCCCAAATAAAGGGAGCCCATAACAGATTCCACAATTCCATTGAGCAAGCAATGATGTATGCCCCATAATATCTGACCTGCAGTTCCCAAAGTTAATTCCATCAGCTGAAGTGGGCAATTTTAACAGGAAAATCTATTTTTCAAACTCCACATGTGGATCTGAGCAGTTCATGCCTGCATCCCTCCCGCACTCTCCTCCCAGAATGAAATTAAGCGAAACTATTGTGTTACCAGAATGGAATTGCCAAAGGTGTTTGAAATTCAGACAATAGTGGCTTATTCTTCCTAACCCTGCCTTTTATAAAATGCCTAGAATAAGCTGAGATCCTTGTCACATATGCAGATGTTCTAACTTACTTTAACAAAACGGTCTTGATTTAAAGATATTCTTCCCCTTGTGGATACACAAGCCTGCATTGGGTAAAAGAATCTGTAAGATGGGATGGATGAATCAAGCAAACAGAGGTATGAAGATGAGATGGAAATATAGCTGGGCTTGGGCATCAAAAGCTGAGTGGCTTCATGCCCTTAGGAAGTATTATCCTTTGAAATAATGGTAACCTATTACAAATATTTGCTATTTCTTTTGAGGCTGCGCAAGGCACATGTAAGAATGCTTACATAGGTTCATATAGTGCCTTGAGAGCCATGAAGGAAAAGGCATTCTATAAATGCTAATTATTAGTAATCTAGTACATGTGACTATGTGAATAGCAACCATTTGGCATAAATACATGTTCTCCATTGACTGTGAATCATCCTAGTAAAATTAAGCTGATTGTAAAGTGGGATCTGGATTCAAATTTTAACTTGGAAAGAAGTGAAAATGAATTGTGTGGGCTCTGGCTAGTTACCTGCAAGACACTTTTATCTATCTTAAACACTCAGCACACAGTTAAACATGAGAGACTTAGAGAGGTTGAAAAGTACTCTGGTCTGAAGTCTAGGACTTGATCTATTCAGCACTGGAACGATGCCATCAAGGAATTGCTAAGCCAAAGGACCAATGACAGTTTTAAGTTCCAGTATCTTATAAACCTTCAGACCTTGAAAAGCATGATTCATGGCACTGGAAAGTTAAAAATCTCAGTTTTCCAACAGTAAAAAGCATTTGTTTTGATGTCTGGCAGATGGTGAGATATTAGACTATAAAATTATGTTGTGATTTATCATCTTGCTTTCTTCCTCTGCTTACACTGGTATGCTTTTTGGCAGTCGTATCTTAAGAATTGGTAACTGCCATAAAATAATAGTTTATACATTGTATAATCCTTAAAATATTGTTAAATATTGATATCTATTTTTGCAGTTTTAAAGGTAGTGGATAAAATGTTATCAGAATAAGCATGTTATAACTACAGTAAGAAATTAAGGAAGATGGTAGCCATAATAAAAGGATTTTATCAGCCACTCTGCTATGACATTTCAGTCATAAATGTTATTGCAAATGCAACCGGAAAGTATAAATAATGCTAGGACCAGTTAACTTTTGTCCTGGATTTGGAAAAGAAATTGTTTTAAAATACTAAATAAATACAAAAATACTAAAACACCTCGCAGCAGGAGTGAAAAAGCAAAAACTTAAGTTGTACGAGGCTTCATTTCATGAAAAAAATCTTTTCGGCTCTATGGATGAAAAGAATTGAAAAAGGTCTGATCCAAACCTATCAACGTCAACTCCCTTTGGTTTAAGTAAACTATGGGTCAGACTCTTCTAGACATTACTGTTGTAACTACTGTTACACAGCTGCAGAGTCTCGCTGGGTTAGAAGCTGTAAATACACAGAAAGAGGAAGCTTCTGCCCCAAATCGCCTACAGTCTGAGCAGACAAGACAGAAGAACTGTTATTACTGATAGTTTTAAAAGTTCTTTGTGTGATGAAAAGAAAAGAAAGTGAAAGAGGTCAGTTCTTTGAGGAAGAAAAGTACCGGAAAGAAGCAAAAAGAGCAATTCTTGGATACAGCGCTGAGGTCTCTCAGCTTCCCCTGAGCTCTGGGGTTTATTCAAATTAAACTTCCCTGGTTTAGAGTACTTACTGTCCACTCGTGCGTTCCCCCTTCCATCCAATCCGAGCTGAAGTTAAATGCCTTCCACATGTGGGAAAAGTTAAAAACTGGGCATTCTTCCAAATGAAAATGAAATGCTCCAAAGTGTGATGTAACTAAGCTGCACAGAGTGATGAAGCTGGGGGTACAGAGCCTGTCTGACAAGGGGTGTCTGTCAGTCTAGCAGGATGTGTTTAGATGCATAAAGAAAGCACTTTATAAGGATCATTATACCAAGCAGGAAAAAAAAACTGGCTTTACCTTTGTTTTTTTTTTCTAGCACTAGCCAGTGGGAGAAAAGCTATTACAATATATGTGTAATTTGGGTTGTTTATATTTCATTACAACTACATCCGATTAAAATGATCCTTTATTGGGTTTCCTCTCTCTCTCCCTCTCTTTCTCTCTCTGTGTGAATTACACATAGAAAATCCTGCACTTAATACACAAAGAAACCCTGGGCCATGTCCTTAATTAGTCTAAATGAATATAGCGCCAATGACACTGAAGGATCTAAACTGATTTTACACCAGCTGAGAATATGTCCCATGAACTTACCTTTAAAAGGTAAGGTCTTCTCTTTGGTCTCCAGAGCCAATGGGAATGCTGTCCCATATACATACATATCTTTGGCTCACTTATAAGTTGAACTCAAAGGACAAATGCATCCTGAGTTGACACAGACATTAGAAATTTCCCCAAATTCACATCCTTAATTATGTTGCCACTGTAGTTTCAATTAACTAATCTTGGATGTTGCCAAGCCTTAAGAACTTCGAACCAGAGAATCCCTGTGTGTGACTAGCCTGTAGCATTTTGTATTCTTTGGGAAATGGTGAGTAACCTTGCCAAGTTTGCATTCAGTCATCCATCACATATTAGCCTACTGGAGGTCCATTCTTCCTTAGCAATAAGGGAGTTCTGCTTCCTACTTAGAAAGATTACTCACACAGAAAGCTCTTTCCTTGTAACCAGAACTGCACTAGGAGCAGAAAGGAAGCTTTCTTCAATTCATATAGATGTTTTTTCCAAACCTCCCACAAAAATGATATTGTTTCATGATTAAAAAGCATATTCTTTTTAGTAGCTGTCTAAAAAGAGCATGGCAAGGGAATAGAATTATTTTTTTTTTAAACATAGTCAAATTGTAGGAAGGACAAAGGTCTGTTATAACGACTTGTTTCTTCCCTCCCAAATGCAGAAATGAAGCTGGCATCAATATGAAAAGTTAACAGGAGACTGATTGCTTTGCCTAGGTCACTTAGGGCATTTTTACATGTGCTCTGGGATGCCTGGAGGGGGAGGCGATTTAATTAGTGAGCTGTGCTAATTAAAAGTGCCTGATCGTCACATGTATCAGCATCCCTGCACTGAAACAATGGTGGCAGGGAGCTTTGAACTAAAGCTCGTCATTTTTCAGCATGGGGATGCTAATACATGTGATGCTAGAGTCTGCTGGAGTGCCTCAATGTCCGCTCTCCAGCAGACTTGATTACTCAAGTCTACTGCAACGTGCTGGATTTCCAGCATGTCGGACCAGGCTCCCTGCACGTGTATGGGAGCCTTTATGTCCCTTTGACAGTTGCAGCAGCAGTGGCCCTGATTCAGCAAAGAGCTCAGGCACATGCCCATAGTCTATTTGGAGATCTGTTAGAGTTTGCGTATGCATAGGCATATGCTTACATTTATGTCCCTTCACATCTGTCTGACACTGTAATGTAGCTTAATGGTGGATGTAAATGTAATTCAGGCTGACTTTAAGGCACCTTTGTCTGCTAGAACTTTGTGTAGGGGCTTCGGTGTAGCCAGCAGTCAGGCTTTTGGCATGGCTTCCTTCATCCTTGCACCAAGTAACTATTATCAAAATCCTTACAGTGCCAATCTTGGCAGGCAATAGAAGAAAAGATCGCTTTCGAGGAAAGCAATCCAGTTTCTCATTTGCAGTGGACCTAAAAGCAGCATCTAGTGGGTAGGTTTGCCAAATGGTTTTGAGGGTTGCCATAAAGACTGGAATACAGGAGGCAGTATTAACTGTGCAAGGAACCAAGTGTGAGATGAAATCTTGCAGCTTTGATTTTCAACCTAGGGTCTTTAGATTTGGTGAGGAGCTTACAGTTCAGACTGAATCTGGCTTCTAATTAATTTCCATGGTCCTGTATACAACGTTATGTAAGAAATGTATGGAGAATCCTTCTGGGCACAGTGAAAGGAACTACAGCATAATCAATCCATTGTAATAAATGTGAGGACAGTGAATTAAATCAAACCCTCAGGTGCAGATTTTAAAACCCAAGTCCAGTGTGCTCAGAAAAGATAACGGGTATCAGATTTCCCAAAATGCTTAGTATCTACTTTTCCAGGTTTCAGAAAATGTTCAGAATCCAGCATGCCCGCCTGCAATCACAAAGCTTACTCCTGAGGAATCTGGCCCCACTTGAGGCCACTGAGCCTTTCTAAAATCTTCCTTCGTTGAGGAGAGACTGCAAGGCCAAAAGAGAAAAAGATATGGCCTTCAGTAGGTAGCTATCCCTTCCTGTTAATGAGCCTCATGCAAGTCAGTTTTTTTTACTCATGGCCTCTATTTCTCTCCTTGGTTGTTTTCATTATAGTAATTCATGATTGACTTATGCAGTAAATGGAAGCTGTGTGGTATCAGCTTCAATTCAAATAACAGGATGCAGAATCAGTAAAAGCAACGGTGTCCTTCTTATTGCTGCAGAATCTTGGCACAGTACAGCATTTCCAGGAAGACTGTGGTGTTTCCTATGCTGAGCTTTCTCTTAATAAGTTTTGCATCAACTTTTTCCAGAATGACAGCCAGATGAGTGTTTATACGAGGATATATCATCTCCAAGCCAAAGTGTTTATCATTTCCGATTGCCAAGTGTTAACTAAAGGGTTGGATCATATGCTCTGTAGGTTAACAGGTCAGTTGCATGTCCCTGATAGAATTTATGGAAGATCCAAAGAGAATGTGATATTCCAAAATGGTTATTGACAGGCATGGATTTACACTTTTTTGGTCATTTTCAGCCTGATGTATATTTGGGATATTTTTTTTTTTTAGATTATTTCACTATCGTGTTTATTTTCCTTGCTACTATTTGCCTTTGAGATGGAACTGCCATGGTCATGTTGGAAAAGTCAGTTTATTAATATGCAAATGTTTGTTCTGTTTTGGTTTTGATCCCTAGGAATCAGCTTATTAACTCCTTATTCACAGTGGTCTATAAACCTATATAAATTAATTATTTCGTGAGAAGTTACTAACATGTATCACTCTAAAGCTACTAGTCAGGTAAGTAATGATTCAATAGTTTATATAAGAGGCTTACAGCCTGGGCCTAAGTTAGTGGCATCTGCACCTCTTGCATATTTTCTATGCATTGAAGATATCATACTGTGACAGGAGTGCCTCTTCTGGAGTCCTTCTATCGGTGACCCTGCCCTCCTGTTATGGGCCAACTTGCCTGCCATGCCTTGATCTTAATTGATTAATTGATGTAGGCTGACCATTTTCTTCCCCGCTACTAGGGGGGCACTATCTGTGGCTCCTTTTCCTCCCCTACACTGCAGCCCAAGCCTCGCAGATGATACTGACATGTTTTGATCTGGGCCTTGTTGTAATCTGGCCCTCACCTTGTCCTCCCTGGGCTTTCCACAGCCCTATCTTGCTCTGTCTTGCTCTGCACCTTCCTGGCACTCGGGCTCTCTGCAACCCTGTCTGGCACTACACCTTCACTGGCGCTCACTGCCCCCTCTCTCTGGGACTTCTCACTGCCCCCTCTGTCTGAGGCTGAGGTTCCCATGCTGCTGCAGGTCCCCTATGAGGCCTCCTCCAACCCCTGATAGCCTCACCCAAACCTCCAGTAAAAAGCAAACACAAACACAAAAGCCCCTTGTTTATAACAAAAAATGCAAGCCGCCCGGGTAAACGTCATTGAATCCCTACCAGGGAATACTCCGTCCCATAACTGCATCAAGAGCTGCTCGTGCAGGCAGGCCTGTGACAGGAAGGTTCCAGACTTGGTGGGGTCACCCTACCTCTTAGTAACAGGGTTAGGGTTCCTTGTTACACATACCTATGTTTCATCCACTACAGTGTTAGAAATCAACTTCACTTCTGCATGTGATTCAACAGGACAGCTTTCCCCCAGAAAGTCTGATGAGCTTAGAGAATGTAGGCCAAATTCTCTATTGACATAGATGCACTGACCTCATTGGAAAACTAGCAGAAAACTTAAATTTTCAGATTCCAAAGCTCAGGTTGCAGTCAGCTATGGTTCCTGAGCAGACAGATCCCAAGCTGGGATACTAGAGAGGGGATCAGAGTGTTCTGGGTGGAGGAACCTCAAGTCTCCCAGGGGCTCAGAAGAACCATGATTTGTTGTCATGACAAGCCAGGTGGAGGCTTCTGTCGGAGTGTAACCACTATCCCAAACAAATACTTGCCCAGAGTCATGTATATGTTTAAAATTCCCATTGCATCACAAACTAAAAACTCAGGCTTTACAACAAAGCACAGAGGTACATCTCAGCCTGGGCTATTTAAGGAAGTTCATCCTCTCCTCTTGTGCTCAAGTGCCTGCATCCACTCCACTCCATGTTTTTAATATACAAGTACGTGGCCCAAAATATATATAATCTGGTTCTCCTTCTGGAAAAAAGAAATCCTGCCTCCCAGCTCCCCCAGGGTTGATTTAGCCCATCTTCTAATTCTCAATGATATTTTCTGTTCCTCACATAAAACACCTAAGGAAGGATGTAGGATTCCACCCTGGGTTTCCACAGATGCAAGCTCTTGATTTCATAATATCTGACAGAACTAGGCCAGGCCGTTGTCTAGCCTGAGGAATATAAAGCGATTTCTAGGAATTCTTTCTGCGGTCTCATGAGTTTGAAAAATATGCACATTCCCACAAATTTAAAATACTAGTACCAAGGACAGAGTTCTCCCTGTCCAAGCAAACCACAATTTTTTTAAGTAGTAAGAGGTCATCTCAAGGGGTGGTGTGGGGGTTGGCCTTGGAGGAAGACATAAGCCAGGTGGGAGGGAACCAGTAATACTTTGCATGGATGAGAGCAGCGTGCATGTATGATTAAGGTCTGAGGGACACAGCATCCCCGAGATGTCATTTGCAGAGCTGGAATAAGTGTGTGGTTAAAACGAAGGAAAATTACAAAGTGCAGTGCAAATAACTACCAACCGACACTTAAAATATCCTTCTGCCTCCCAGGCAATTGCCATCCTAACAATTCAAGCTTGTCAGACACTTTGATACATAATTCCAGGCCGCATACATATAAAAGAATAATGTTTTCTAGTTGCAACTAAATCACGAGGACAGAAGAATTTCACTTTGCTTGCCTCTATATACAAAAATCTTTCCCATAAGCTAACTTAAAAATGAGAAAGCAAACTGTTTGGCTTATGGACAGGGAGACTGATAACTTCATTCTAGTTTTATGACCCCAAGAAGCACTTCAAATATTCTAAACTTATTTCAACCCTGCCGTCACTCCATTGACTTCAGTGGAGGTCTACCACAAATTCCTGTTTATGTCATTCACCTTTTACTCCAGACATGTGTTTAATGTGTCATGGCTACAGTATAAATACTTACCTCATGGCTCTTCATTTTTATATGATCCCATTTTCTACTAAATAACAGATAAAATTACAAGCCAAATGATTTGATAATGTAAATCCACAGAGGGATGAATTCTGAACATTGTTTTTGTAGGCTGTATGTGAGCATAACCTCACCTGTTAATACATCCCTTGTTAATGTCAGCATTTTACCATCGGTTTTTAATAATACATTAGAAGACTATGTTTAAAAGTCTGTGACTACAACTGTTATGTTTTCATTGCGATAAGAAGCAAAATCAGAACTGAAAAATTTAATTTAAAGAAAATTGCACTCTTCTTTCCACAATTGTAAATAAGGAATAAAGTGTACTGGAGGCAATCTCGACTTGCACCAGTGTACCTAAGAATAAAGATAAGGAATCTGATCTGGAAAGCTTAGAAATAGCAAAAGACGCCCAGCCTAGGTATTGCAGAAAGGGGTTCAACCTGTAAGAAATAAGTTCAGAGTTACTGGCTAAGTCTTCCAAGGTCCAATTTGTTTTTCAATGTGTATTTATATACATGTATGTATAAAAAGATGCACACTGCTATCTTTCCAGCCCCTCCCCACCCCTACCCCCCATATACCAATATTGTTAGTTGCAAGAAAAATAATTTAAAATACTGAGTGTGGCCACATGAGACTATCTTTAAAATCTCAATG
>NW_017729011.1:9312150-9313584 GCF_001723915.1 Gavialis gangeticus | reverse complement strand
ATTTGTTTTTCAATGTGTATTTATATACATGTATGTATAAAAAGATGCACACTGCTATCTTTCCAGCCCCTCCCCACCCCTACCCCCCATATACCAATATTGTTAGTTGCAAGAAAAATAATTTAAAATACTGAGTGTGGCCACATGAGACTATCTTTAAAATCTCAATGTTCTAGAAAGCAGAGTTCTTATTTCTTGTTCTGATGAACTTGAGCTCTGTGGGGTCTGAAACCTGGTTCACAAGGACATTTTAATACAAAATGTATAAGCAGTCCTTGGAGCAGGGACTGGAACCCAGGACTGTCTTTTCTCTCTAGGCCAGAGTTATGCTCTCTCTCTTCCCCTTTCAGTCCCAAAATATCTTTAAATATCTTTAAGTAAAATGCAAAATGGAACAGCCAAATGGGAAGGGCTGAATATCTCTCTCCAGTTGCCTCTAACTCCAAAACAGCCTGTACCTAGTGGTTAGGGTATTCTCTTCAAAGATGAGGAATGTGAATTAGAATTCTGTCAAGCCGGGGAAGGAATTAAATCCTGCGTTTGCCACATCCTGGGTGAGTGCTCTAATTGCTGAGCTCTTGGATAAAACAGTGAATTTCCTGCTCTGCTCTTGAAAGAGTGGGCCAAGCACTTACCTTCAGGAGGGGGTCCAGGCTCTGCATCTGCCATGGAGAAAGAAGCCTTGTGGAAGCACTATCAAATTTAAACTCCCAGATGAGCAAAATGTAGGACACACTCATGTCCTCAGCATGGTCTTCTTGGCTTCTTGCTCAGTGTGCTGTTTTTTGGAGATCCCCATTTCAAAGCCAAATAATTTCTGAGCATTATATAAATTATCTAGGTGCCTAACTCAGGCTTATGGAGTCCACTACAGAGCTGGATTCCAAAGATTTAGGCATTACAGTGCTCAAGGCGAGTATCTGGATCTGGTTGCAAGTTAGTCCATCTAAGTTGGTGTAATATATATACTATGGGAGGGAGAAGCGAGGTTTAGACTTTCTAATCTCATTTGGATTTACTGACTGAATTCTGCTGGTTTCTGCACTGGTAAAAGTCTAGATAACTCTGTAGAAGTGTAAATGAGAAAAGTATTTGGGACTCACTCTGAATGCGGCCCATTAAAATTAAGTGGCTTGTTCAGCATGACTCAGTAAATTAAATAAAGCAAAGCCAAAAGTTCTTACTTCTCAGATGCTTACTTTCCATTGGTCCAAAAAGCCCTCTGCAGAACAGACTGTTGAAAGTCTGTGGCTGGTTTTGAAAGAAAAACTGGGGTTTCTGGAGCTGAGACAGAGCTTTGTGTTTAAATTAATGTAACTTGCTGTGATTAATAAATAAAAGAATACAAACCTTATAGTTTGAAACCACATCTGTGAAGCGCTCAGAATAACTCAAAGTGAAATCACTGATACCTACCAAAAAAAAAAAAAAAAA
>NW_017729011.1:9306711-9312139 GCF_001723915.1 Gavialis gangeticus | reverse complement strand
AAAAAAAAAAAAAAAGAGCTCCTGACAAAGGGTAACTTGGCAAAGAAACTTTCCAAAGACAAGTTTAGAAAACCATAGATCTTTTCCAGCTCTGCATACGCCTTTGCTCTAAGGAGGGAGAGAACAAATAAGTGAGCAAATATTTTTGCCATTAGTAAGGCTTTATTAAAAGTTACAAAGCATAGCTAGGAGGCAGCAATGATTCTTGGTCAGTAATGAAGCACAACTGTTGCTTTGGCTCTGATATTTCTCTTTATATTATAGTAAAATGCACTAATCATGGCTTTAGCTTCTGTGAGCACTGCTTATGGGCCTAATTTCACCTTCAGCCATCCTGCAACTCTATATCAGACTTTGAAAATTAATGGCTAAAACTGACTTAAGTACTGCAAATCCGAAGGGTTGAATTGTAAAAGGAGACAAAATAAAAGGAAGGTGCAAACACAGACCAGCTTTCATTTCCATGGACTAATTTTGAAGAAGACTCTATAGTTCTGCTTCTGTTTTTAGAACAGGGCCATTTTTTCCAACTTCATCCTTTTTGTTGCTGTGTCCTGCTGTTACTAATCTATATGCTTTGTCTAAGCTGTATCTGCCAGAGGCATTTTTTTCCAGCTCTGAAAACTACAGTAGGAATAGAGATTGCTTTGCAGATGAGTAAAAAAAATGGGGGGGGGGGGCTTGGTAAATGCATAGTTCCCTCTTTTATTTTCTCTCTTTCACTCTCAAGTTTGTAGCAAATTGCTCTAGTTGGCTGATTGCTTCACACCCCGCCGTGTCTCTGAATGCAGTTTGAAGGCACCCTACCGATCCACTTGTTTTGTTTCTCTTTTGTAAATTCCTGTTTCCAAAAATTGACGCTCAAATATCTAAGCTCTCAACAAAAACCAAGCTTCGTGCACAGCCTGGATTTCCTGCTAACGTACTCCTCTTTCCATGCAGTGGGAACTACATTAAGGGTGAATGATGGTGTTAGCTCTGCCATCTGTGTCTCTATGAATTCCAAGTTTCCATCTCTGAGTAATAATATATGCTCTCTGATTAAATCCTGCCCTGTAAAGAACCTGTAAGTTGTGGCTTGTTTAAAAATCCTTGTGAGGTTTCAAGTGCACGTTGTATTCTTCTTCGCTTTCTGTCCACAAGCACAAATCATGTCAGCTGTTTAACACCATATGATAGCACTATACAACTGTGATGTCATATGGAGTTGAACAGCCGACATCCTTCCCCATAAAGCAAAGGTGAGTATATGCATCTCAGTGCATGGCCACACACTCAGCCTCCTGTAAAATGACTGCTATGTTCAATTGATGAAGTACTTGGGGATTCTTTTAGATGGAAAGTCATTATGTGTATGTATGTGTTAGTTTAGCTAGATGTAGTTTACAGTGCAATATTTGGATTTTGTTTCAGTTAGAATTTTCCTCCAATTATGTTGTGTTTGTCTCTTGGCTTTTCTTATAGTTGACTTCTCTTATAATTGGCTACTTTTATAGTGTCTTACCTTGCATTAATCTTCTAGATTTGGTCATTTACTGGCCATGTTAAAGATGTTGGCTCCAAGTAAAGGCTCCAATACACTGTTGGTCATCCCAAAAGTCTAAAATTAGGCAGCCTCATGGTGCTTTGTCCATTCACTTTCTCATCAGGATTTTTTTCCCTGATGCAAAAGATATTCTCATATTGGTAATTCTTTCCCCATGCACTGTAGGGAATCAGACAGTTTTATTTAATTTACATACTAGCATTTTATGGTACCCTTCTATATAGCTATATATAAATTCTATTTATCTATATAGATATTCATGGATTTTATAGGACTGGTCCTCAGAGCACTTCACCAACATCCATTCATTAAACTGCATAGTCTCCCCTATGAGATTTTATACCAGGGTGAATGGAGACAGAATGACAGAGCCAAGAAAACAGGAGCCAGGATTCCTGGTTCCTATTCCCATGCTTCAGCCACTAAACCATGCTGCTATTAAACCAGGGCTTGTGGGCACTTTCTATAGATCCTGCTGACAATAAATGGTACTTGATGAACTTCAGCCGTCCAAACTTCTCGAGCCAGCTCTGTTTTGCTTTATTTTTGGTTATTGTTCAGTCGGCCCCTAGATTGCAGACCCTCAGCTGTGAAGCTGCCATCAAAAGCATTGTCCAGTGGTAGCTTTTTTCTGAAATTGAAGAATTCTTTTTACCGTTGAGCTTTGAAAATTAAAATGCAAAGGAAATTGGAGTAGAACTGACCTGGAATGCATCTAAAGAAAAACGTTATGATTAAAATCTGGCTTGCAGGATGATACAGAAGCCACATGTAAAGCTAAACATGAATCAAAAGAGCTTGCAACATGCTCCCTGGGCATGAGGAGATCTAGTTTTTCAACTCCCAATCTTGAAATGGGAGCATAGAAAGCGAGCTATCATTAGTACACCACAAAAGCAGGAATCTATTATATAGTGGGAGTGTTCTGAAAACCTTCTTTTCCCCTGAACCCCATTCTTTATGCCACAGCAGATATGTACACCATTTGGTCAAATCTAGAGGACATTTTCTTCTTTTTTCTGTCTGTTTAACAAAACACAAATCATACTGGAATAAGGTGGCTATTATAGATTTCATTTAAGATATAAGGAAAGAACCCTACTCATAGCACTCAGATTTGGAGTTTAAACAAAGACCTGTGCCTCTGCCACAGCAGTCAGGGAATAATTCCCAGTTTGCAAACTCTGTGCTTTTTATTGAAACTACTTTTTAATTTTCTGATTTATAGTACTTATAGCACAAGGAACCGAGCCATTTCTATCTTTAGATAGCTCTCTTCATCTAGTATATTTAGTAGTTTCATTTCAATTTGGTTGATCTGCGCATCTTTACAACACCCAAGGATCTATTCCTCATTTTGCCTTAAAAAAATCTTAAAAAATAAAAGGGACAGACTCTCAACAGATGTAAATCAATGGACTTCCACTGAAAGCAGTACCACTGTGCTGATTTTCACCAGCTGGGCCAATTTTTTTTTTTTAAGTGACATTTATAATGCACAAAAACAAATCCAATGACATCAGAAAGTCTAGAAATTGTAGTACTCGGGGCCCCATCCCTTCAAGCATTTCAAGCTGTTTGTCTCACATCTTGTGCCAAGATTATTTCCTGCCAAACACACCCATGGGGTTCATTACTAGTCATTCTGATAGTTTATTGTGAAATGAGCAGAACTTGCCTTGGAAACATAGAAACTAGTGCCCCAAAGGGTGGTGAGAAACAGGAGAGTGAACAGACAGTGAGACGACTGAATAGAGATGGGACTTTGGATCTAATGCCAATATTTTAGAGAAGTGATAAGAGGTGTAACTTCCATTTGGATATGTATTTACACCTTTAGGTGCCTAAATACCTTCTGAGAAACTCATCCTCTCTCTCTAAAAAGTGGGACTTGAGCATCTGGATAAACCAACATGATCTGTCAGCAATGTGTTAAGTAGTCATATCTTCTTATCACATCATCTCTCCTTTTTTTTTAAGGCCTTACTTTCCACACTGCTTTCTAAAGACAGCAGGATAAAAATGGGTGCAATTGGTTGAAAACATGTTTATGGCCCATTTTAGGAACTAAAAAAATGACATTTTGAAAAAAAAATTCTTTTTCACAGACATTTATCCATTTTGATGAAAATGTTGGGAAAGTTCCTCGGGGGAGAAGAGAGAGGGAGATGGAGAAACCCTGCAATCTATTTAGGATTATCACTGCATTTTCTTTAAAAAAAACCCAAAAACCCTCCTATATTTCTCTGAATACATTTAGTTTTGACTAAATGGAACTTTTAACAGGAAAAAAGATTTCATAGACTTGTTTTCTGCCAGCTGTACCTACTACTTAGTAGTCATGAATCACAATCATCCTCTGCCAGGTGTTTCTTTTTCCAGGTGTTCCTGATGAGTCCCAATCTAGCTATTCAGGCACTCAGATACTACAGTGAGGAGAATGGGATAAAACCTTAAATAAAATACACAGACAAGGGACTGAACTCCATTTCCAGAAGAAAGAATCAAAGATGAGATTTAATATCAGGTGTTTCACAATTTCTTTGCCTCCTTGAGTCCTCTAGGCAAACTATTATAAAATACCTATGGCTCCATTATTTGGGACTCTGTTCAGATTGGACCTCATAAGCTAAGCAGATATGGTTAAAGACACAGATGTGAGTCCTATAGGGAAAAGACAGATATTACAGAAAATCTGATGGCCAGTAAGTTATGGTTTGCTTTTCCTTCCTAGTCAGTGTTGAATCTGCTCCCCAGAATGGTGTTGCTGGAAGTACCATCCAAGCTGTACAGTGCAGGGGTCTAATCCAGGGGAAGAGGTGCTGCTTTTAGTGTTCAGGTCAGACTGGGCAAATCATAATTTATCTGTGTCAAAAAGAAAAGAAAAACTGCCGTGTTAATTAGGATCCCACCAGTACAAAAGGATTCTGTGTTGTGTCCCATAGGTGGCTGCATAGCAGTGGTAATACAGACTGATCTTGTAATGTTTATATAATTTAGAAAGCACACTGGGATTCTTCATTGCCAAATATGCTATAGAAATGTGCATCATTATCATCCCCAACAGTGGTGGGCCTTGTAGAAAAGTCTAAAGTAGATTAGTATCCCTGAGTACCACTTACCATCTGAGAACAACAGACCTTTCTATAATGTCCCCTTTCCCATATTATTGTCCTCTTTTCCTTTGTCAGATAAAGCAAAGAAAAAGAAAAGCAATCTATTTATTCACTTCTCGATTCTGCGTGAGACTGTTTTTTAAAGACCCTGCTTTTGTGAGTTTAATCAGATGCTTGATAACAGACAAAGCATTGCTAACTAGCATCGAGGTACAAAGAAGCCCCTTCAGAGGATCACATGACCTCATCGGCAGGATTACTCTGTCGCATGAATTCAGACTCAATTGCACAACCAAAATAAATGTTAGGCTCAGCTTGCAATGGAGCCCTTTATTTCTCTCCATTTGGTAGGGAATATGCTTTGCCAGTATCTTCCCTAGTGACCAAGGAGATGAATTGAGAATGACGTGTTATAATGTAAGCCATACCTTTGCATTTCCTGGAAGAGGGAGCAGCTCAGTGTGTCAAAACTTTAGCCCTAATGTGTGATTTTAAATATACAGTCCTCAGTAGGAGGCAACACAAAGTCTCTCTAACAGTTGTGGCTCAAGGACGCATCTACACGAGACACTTTATAGGGCATTAGCCTATATTTAAGGTTAATTAAGGCATGCATCTACATGTGCAAACCCTTAATGCACTTTTAAAATGGTTATTTGGGACTAATTGCTCCTAGATTTGATACCTGCAAGTGCAGGTATCAAATTTAGGCGTAAGTAGTTAAAGTGCATTAACACATGTGTAGACACATTAAAGAGCGTTGACG
>NW_017729011.1:9300690-9301711 GCF_001723915.1 Gavialis gangeticus | reverse complement strand
AACTTTAGTCCTAATGTGTGATTTTAAATATACAGTCCTCAGTAGGAGGCAACACAAAGTCTCTCTAACAGTTGTGGCTCAAGGACGCATCTACACGAGACACTTTATAGGGCATTAGCCTATATTTAAGGTTAATTAAGGCATGCATCTACATGTGCAAACCCTTAATGCACTTTTAAAATGGTTATTTGGGACTAATTGCTCCTAGATTTGATACCTGCAAGTGCAGGTATCAAATTTAGGCGTAAGTAGTTAAAGTGCATTAACACATGTGTAGACACATTAAAGAGCGTTGACGCTGTGTGTGTGGACTGACATGGGACTAACTTTAGTCCCAAGTCAGTCCCCACACAGCGTTAATGCACTTTAATGCTTGCACATATAGATGTCTGCCTAAACCAGCTTAATGCACATTAAGCTAAGGCGCATTAAATTTAGGCGTGCTTAAATGCAGGTGTAGACATGCCATAAGTGAGTTTTCCCTTAGTAATACCACGGGAGCAGTCAACGTGCTATTACTACTCATCCTTTGCATGGATGCAGGATTTACTGTACTGCATCTGCTAGTTGATGTAGAGAGGGGTTAGGGCCTATTGTTGCACTCTCAACTGACCTATCCCTTTGAAGAAGGTAGGATGGCTCAAGACTAAAGCTTCTCAGCCTTTTTAGACTCAAGGCTCCCCTCCATAACTTTTCTGAATTTAGCAACACCCCATTTCAAAAACAAATTTTACTTGTTTTCTGACTAGGGAAAAGTACTTCTGTTTCAAAGAACTGAAAAAGACCACAACATGTCTGAATATTTCTGACGCTCTGGATTCCTATTTGAAATCTTTGGGTTTCTCTTGTGAATTGTGTGCAGCTGTTTGCACACCTAACAGTGCTAATATTTTGACGCACCCTTAGAAAGCATCTTATGACTAGAGTGACCATATGTCATGGGCAAACTGGGACACTCCCATCTACTGTAACTTGGTTGTGGCCAGTTGGTCAAAAGTCTCAGAGCAGAGTTGGGCAGGGA
>NW_017729011.1:9295355-9295690 GCF_001723915.1 Gavialis gangeticus | reverse complement strand
AACTTGCTTGTGGCCAGTTGGTCAAAAGTCTCAGAGCAGAGTTGGGCAGGGACAGGGAGCAGCATGGTTTATCAGGCAGGTGGCTGGGCAGGCACCACGGCTGCTATGCCCCAGTAAGGTGGGCATGTTCTCGCCCTGCCCTTCGGTTACCTGTGAAGGCTTGGTGAAGAAAGACCTGATATTCAAGTGGGAAATTTCTCTTTCCAAACAAGTGCCTATTGCAATAAAGAAAATGCCTGATACAGAAGAGCACAGATGTGCCAGCATCCTGCAATCTACACTGAAGAGGTGGTGGTTCAAGTGGTTGGAGCAACGAAGCAGAGTATGTTTTGCTC
>NW_017729011.1:9258975-9290355 GCF_001723915.1 Gavialis gangeticus | reverse complement strand
TGGTTGTTCAAGTGGTTGGAGCAACGAAGCAGAGTATGTTTTGCTCCTAAGGTTTGTATCAGTGGGTTAGTCACATCCCAGTAGGATCATGTCACTCTAAGAAAGCCACCTCAGCTTCTTCTGTAAGGAAGTTGAAGAGGGGCAAGGATTAGTGGCTTTTAAACTTAGGACTCCATCAACTCCTTCAATAGATAATGGTGGCACAGTACTGCTCCTTGGTCAGGAAAAATCTTGGAAAGTAGAGGGAAAGCTCCTCAGACCCCTTCTCCCTCTCTGGAAGAGAGTCTTTGCTTTCTTGCCAGCCTTGCTGTGTGGGTGCAGGAGACGTTGAATAGTACTCAAACAGAAGTCTCCTAAATGGCAGCACAGAGTTTTGCCACTAGGTTAATCTCATTTTAATAATGTTAAATGTGGGTTTGTTATTTAATTTCCTCCAACGGTAGCTGCCTTCTGGAATGACTCCAAAGGAAGCATTGCAGTCCATTCTATAAATAATTACATAGGCACAGCTTTAACCAAAGTATCTTATATCAGCAGCCCTAGACAGCATGGTAGTTGTTTCAGAGCTGGTCTGCTCTAGTGGAGTATATAATTTCCAAAAACATCTCATTTACCTTCTGCTCCACTGTTCTTATCTACTGTGTTAGCTATCTATTTAGGTGAACACTGAAAAGGATTAACCCCTTTGCCACTAGTTGTAGTCACACCATTATTATTTATACTATATTAGCATCTGGAGAGCCTCATCTGAGATGACAGACATTTTCCATTGGGTAGTTACATACAGTATGAGACAGTCCCTAACACAGAGTTTATCATTTGAATAGGAAAACAAAAGTGGGTAACAAGAAATATCGTTCTAACTGCACTGATAGCAAACTGAGCCAGAGAGAGAATAAAGGTTGGACATTGAAAAGGATCCTGAGGTCAGGAAATCTCATTCATTTTCAGTGGGATGTAAGTGTCATAATCTGTTCGGCTGTTTTGGAAACAACAGCCTGATTTACTCAAAATCTCTCCAAAAATCAGGAGGTATGTCAAACCTCCTGGATCCCAGGATAGGATCCCCCAAACCAACATTCCTTTGCCTCCATGCTTCATTGAAGTTGTTGGAATGCTGTGGTGTTCGTCACAACAGCAGCTTGTCCAGACTGCTGCTGTCTGGTATGCTCATCAGTGGTTATATAGTCTAAAGGTACAAGCACTTAAAAGCATATAGGAAATCTATTTATTGCGTGTTTTCAACAGGATTGTTTTTTCCCCTCAGTGGACCTTCTTTTTTGTTTAATTTGCATGGTGGTTGCTCATAATTTCTAATGTTTTTTTGGATCATTGATGATTTTTTGTACTTCTGATGTTGGAGAGAAACTATTTCTGAAGCATGAACACTTTCTCTGAACTCATTCAGTGAAGAAAGGCCAAACCATTTTTATTTTTTTGGAAATACATGTTCCCTGTCTGGGCTCCTAAATGACAAGCATAAATCTAGGGTCAGTTTCCATGGCTAAGAATACAAAACTCTTGGAAAAATAGTACTTTATAATGGAATCATAGACGTAGTTTAACTACTACTGGAAACGGCTGCTACACACTAGTAGATCTGGTTTCTCAAGGGGATCATTGTGTGTTTTATCATGCAGAATTTCTAATTGTTCCATTCACATTTTTATGGATTCTGGCATTTGGGGTTTTTTTGGATTTTTTTCCCTGTGGTAATGGCATGCTGATGGCTTTGAAATACAAGACACTGCTAAATTTTAAATTGTACACAAAGCAATTAATTTAAACTTCTTCCAAAACAGTTTTCACTATGTCTAATCCATACATGGCTTTTCAAGCAGGATCAGGCAGTTTAAAATTAGTATTAATCCAAGTGGTTTAACTTAAAGAGGATATACAGTAGGAGCTGTTAATCAGAAACTGTTCACCTGAGCCTGATAGAAATGTCATCTTAGAGCTCAATGCCAAAGGCAAAACATAATGGCTAAGAACAGACAGTCAAAAAGCCCGAGGCTGAATCGATTCAATCTTCACAGCTTAGTTTAAACTGCATAGATTGAACCGATAAGCAAGTGAACAGACATTCAGTTTTGATTGTAGAAATGCAGCCACATGCTGCAGTGGCCCAGGAAAGAAGCCAGAGGCTGCTAAAGCACATGTCCCTGCTTGGGCCAAGTTCTCCCACCCTGCGTTGGGGGGCTTAGGGGAAAGTGCAAAGCAATCTGGGATGCTAGGGGACTCTGAGTTAACTTGAATGTGGAGGGGATCTGGGACATAAGTTCAGTAGACTGATTTAATCTAAATCTGTTAAGTCTGATGCTACATCCATCCAGGTTTATCTTAAACTGGTTCCAGACATTTTGAAAGTGGTTTATGTGCACTGAATTTCTGTTGTGTTACAGCTTTGAATGGGTTCTGAATCACTTATACCGGTTTATGTGTAATTTTTGTCCCTAGCCTAACTGGAATTTACAAGTCTAATCCTTAGGTCCATATGAGCTCAATACAGGACCCCAGGGACTGGTCTGGGCAAGAGGTATTTGTGTATAACTATTAATTCTGCTGCTCTATGGATGCATCTACACATGCATTTACTTCAGCCTAGATTTACTAGATTTCACCCTACAGCGACATAGCAATGCGCTACATCACTGTACAGCAAGCTATGGTGACATAGCAATCATGAAGGTCTACACGTGATCACCAGCTATGTTGGCATAGTGGCATGCTCCCCCAGTATAGTGTGCCAGTATGGTGACATAGCTGGGAAATTTACCTGCATGGCACAATAATAGCTCATACTGTGCTGTACTTTAGTACTTACAAAAGGAGGTACTAAAGCATGGTGCCTAGCAACATTGCTATATGAGAATGTGTAGATGCGCCCAGTAAATGTTTTGGGGTAGGTGTCTACACATGTGAGGATTAGGGAGAAGATTTGCTCCCAGGTCCCTGAAGCCCAGCAATGTACCCCTGTGGCCACCAGGGGGGATCTCCAGGCTCCTGCTGTGTGCTAGCCCAGAGGCTGGCAGAGAGCACCAGGCCAAGAGACAGCCCCGTTGTGCCTGCTGCTGGGGTGGGGAACAATGTCCCCCTGCCCCAGCATTAGAGAACTCCTGGCCCTGACTCCCCAGTCAGGGGCACGGGGTTTGGAAAGAGCTGTAGGGGAGGGGCGGGTCCCAGTCCCCTGCCCCAATCCACCAGTGGGGCAGAAAGCAGCTAGCTCACTACTAGCTGCCCCACCAGTGGATTGGGGCAGGGGACTGGGACCTGTCCCACACCTACAGCTCTTTCTAAGCCCTGTGCTTTTATCACCCAATTGGGGAATGGGGCTGAGAACTGTCCCTGACTGGGACAGTTCCTGGCCAGCCCCTGGGCTGCATGGGGAAGTCTGCATGTGCAGCCCAGAGCTAGCTGGGGACTGCCCGAAACAGTCCAGGCTGGGTGAGAAACTGTCCCCATGCAGGGAGCTCCCAGCCCCTGCTCCACAATTACAACTGTGATTGTGGAGTGGGGAATTTGTTCTCCACCCAGCTCTGTGAGGGTGGAGCTGGAGGGGGAGAACAGACTGGGAAACTTGTTCCCCCTCCAGCTCTGCACTCACAGAAGTGAGGGGGAACAAGCTCCCCAACCTTCCCCCCGGCCCCACCAGAGTACAGAGTTAGATGGCTAACAAGTTCCCAATCCTGTCCCCCCCACCAGCTCTGTGTCGGTGGAGCTGGTCAGGGAACAAGCTCCCCAGCCAGTTCCCCGCCCCCAAGTCCATGCTGGTGGAGCTGGCTGGGAATAAGCCCCCCCGCCTGTCCTCCACAAGCTCCGTACTGGTAGAGCTGGATTAGGAACAACCTCCCTTGCCTGTTCCCCAGCTTGTTCCTCCTCCCCACTCCACACACCCCTCCCCCCTGCACAGCCTCTCGGTGCAATGAATCTGGGCCCTTTCCCATCACCCACCTGGCTGGGGAGAAACACCCCCCCCACCCCACTGTGCAGCCCAACAGGTTTCCTCCATCCCTGGGGACCATCAGAACAAGCTCCCCAGCCCCTGCCTGCAGGGAGTTTCTAGCGCTGGGTCTGCAACTGTGGGGCTGCTGCTGGGAGATGCTTATATCCCATTCTGAGCCTAATGGTTGTGGGGCTCAGGCTTGGAGACCCTTATCTCCCAACAGTGGCTCCACAATGGTGGGGCTCAGGCTGGGAGATAAGTATCTCCCAGCAGCAACCCCACAGTCACAGAGCTGCTCCTGGAAGATAAAGGTCTCCCAGCTCCCCACTCCCTGATCACAATCTGGGAGCAGAGGGCTTAGACCTCCCTACTGCCTGGGCAGGGGGACATAGTCCCCATCCAGGCTCCTGTGGCTGAGCCTGCCCCGGGAGCAGATAGGTATCTCCCACCCCTTCATGGACCAGATTTGGCTCCGGGCCAGGCATCTGCATGAGTGCTGTGGTACCATTACTCATGCCAAGTAATTTTGCTACTTACATTTGCAGGTAGCAAATTTACTCAGGACTAGGGAGATTTACTGTGAAGTAAAATATGTGCATGTGTAGACCCATGTGCTTACTTCACAGCAAAGTAAGCATGTACACATGTAGACCTATGTGCTTACTTCACAGTAAACTATACTAATTCATCATTAAGCAACTCATGTAGATGCACCCTCTGATACTGAATGCAGGCTATAGCACTGGGTATGAACTAGATAAGCATTGGGGCATATAGGGGGGTCAGTTCACACTCATAGACAGTTTGCTATGTTTACCTTAACAAGCACACTAACACAGAGATGGGACTTCTGTAGTCACAGCTGAGAGAGGATTTCCTTACCAACAACATCAACATTTCTGATGCCTACAAATCCCTCATGAAAGCATTCATTTACCAGCGCACAGAAATTAATCATCAACTGACTGTGCAAATGTGTTTCCGTTCTGTGCCTTCAGCATGGCCATGATTGCAAATGATGTGGGTGCTCTTAAGGAGGCTCTTTAAAAATGTGTCCCTGTGGGTCAGTAAGAATAGTGCCAAACCTAGATGAAACACAGATGGCTTCAGGATATATCCAAAACCCTTAATTTCAGAAGTTTACCCACATCAAACAAAGATCTGCGATTTGCCCCTAAAAATTATTTTGGTCTAAAGGCAGAGCCATGAAGTTATCAAACGTGGGTCTCATTCTGTGAGGTGCAGAGCACCTCCGTTAGGGTTCTGAGGCATTCGGTACCGGTGTAAGAACCGGGTTCTAGTTCTGTCCGTAAGAAACCTGTGCTTTGGATAAGTTCCCTAGTTTCTCCATGCGTTGTTTTTTCCATCTTTAAAGTGGAGGTAATCATACTCAACCCAGATCAGAACAGGCATGGCATAACTGTTTACACACGTCACCCTTCCAAGCTGCATTGCTGCTCCTCTGCCAATAGGGCTAGGAGCAGGCATTCAAAAAGCCCAAGGAGGAATTCATCTAAGTTCTGCAGTTTTCTGTGAGCAGCGTAGTTTAAATCGGTCGTGAACAGAACACACACTCACCCTTTGCTGGGGAAGGCAAATCTTAGACCAGGTTTCACCATTTTTAAACCAGTCTGTGTGCGCCAAACTTCTGTTCTGTTATGGGTGTAGACCAGTTTCCAATCACTTATACTGGTAAAAGTGTCATGTCTGTACCTGGCCTAGGTGGGCAGTGAGAACACACAGTCTGACTGGGAATGACCCACAATAACTTTACAGATGCACACAGCTGTGTCCTGGAGAAAAAACATAAGCAGGTTTTTCTCACAAACTACAGAGGCACTTGTGGTGGGACTATGGACCTGTACATCCGTAGGATCCCTGGACAAAAGGCTTACTCCTTGAACGCATGTGATGTCTATTTACAGCATGGATGTCACAGAAGTACTCTAGTCTTGCTAGCAGGAGTTGAAGGCCCACAACCCCTTGCTGCATTAGGCCCCGTGTTTCTTCAGCAAAAACACTGGGATGTTTCTCACTTCATTTAAAACTTCTTTCCCAATTGTCTTCCTCATGTCCCTCCCTCAAACTGCTTCTTTATCTTATGTTGGTGCATGGGGCAGGGCCAGGACTAAGTTTCTTGGAGGCATCAGGTCCTACTTTTCTGATTTCACAATAGTGAAGCTGGGTTTTTTTTCCTTGTATCTTGTCTGATTCAACTGGGCCAGCCACCTCATAAAACAATGCTTTATGTTTTATGCTTCGTTTTATGCTTTTTGCTTTAGCCCCAAAATAGCTAACTGCATCTCAAACAGTACTGGATAATTTGGATGACAAATGGTAATGTAATATCTTATGACCTGCTTATCTGAACTGGGGAAATGTAATTCCTTCCAGCTAAACATTTCCTGCTCTCTCACTCTGGCAGTACCAGGCATAGGTGTTCTGGTCAGCAATCAACTAGATCTCTTTGATCTCTTCTCTTACTCATGGACATGTCTTTACAATGCAGACCTTTTGGCAAATATATTTCTTAGATTTAGTTTCTAGAGGCGGGTTCAGCATACAAATCTGAAATAGGATTTTGAAGTCATTCAGAGCTTGTATTTTGCTTTTTATATATTATGAAGAGAGTGGCCATTAGGTTTGCATCCTTAGCCAGGGGTTTTCCTGGTCTGTGAGTTCCATTCAGTTGTTTCCATTTTTGGAAATATTGGACCATACGCCTCCCTACGGTATTGTGTTTATGCTATAAAAAACCTAGACTATTTAGATATAGTTTCTCAATGAGCTGTCCACAGGGATACAATCCAAGATCTTTAGATCTTAAGCATGAAGTTCTGTGAATTGAGTTGACAGCTAGGTCCAGCTGTAAGCCATAAGACAGCTCTACTACAGACTTTACTACAGTCTGTAGAAGACTCATAAACCCTTCTATGTAGTTCAGCTACTAGAAAAGGGTAAAGAACCACGCTGAACTGTAAAAAGAGAGCACTCTTCACAACACCATCATTTCTTTCCCCCTCTCACTCAGCTGCACACTTCATTTTCTGTCTTTGAACTTGGCAAGTTCCATATGTTTCAAGATTTTTCCACAGGGTAGAAGAATTAAATATTAAATTTTCCGAAGAATTCAGCATTGCGTGGCCACAGAGGGAGTTGCTGAATGCTGAGCTTCTTGGAAAACTTTTCTGCACACAACTTCACTGTTCCTTTGTGGTCCGTAACATACAGAGAGCTGTGTTGGCCTTTCTGAACTGGTTTGTGTTATCTTCCTTATAAACCATTCCTTTTTAAAATTACTCAGATGGCAGCCAAAGAAAAAAAAAACACAATGATTTTGCTTTGATCATCTCCCTGCACTCCTGGGAGACTGCCTCAATGGCAAGACAGTTATTACAAATGATCATTTTGACCTCCTGGAGCGATTTCATTCAGTTTGACTTGCACTAAAGATATTTCCACTCATTCCTTAGGCCTGTTGGAATCTGAGTTGGGAAAAGAAGGCATTTTTCTAGGCTACAATGTATAGAAATAGCAAGGAAACGTGATCAGGTGAGACCTCTGCTTGCTCTGCTGTGGCAAAAACCTCAATTCTCATATTACCCTAATTATTTTTAAACCATATCAATATATTCCACTCCTTGGTCCATCTGTGCTTGAGAAGACGGTGTATGCTCAAATGCATCAGTAGATTTCCTTTAGATAGACTGGAACTTCTGAAGCTCTTCCTTATGCAAATCCATCCTGGCAGGCACTTTCCATGTGCTAATCTTTTGTCATGAAATCACTTGCCTTACTTTTGAGTGTTCATGAGCTAATTGGCTTCACTCTTTCCTTAAATCCCCTACCAGAAAATACCCTAGCACATAACAATTTCTAGCCTAAATATTCTGTGCTCATCAGTGTAGACGGAGGGGGAAAAAAAACTAACAAAAAAACCCCACCATCATGTAATGGACCTAGAGGTTATTTCTACATACTCAAGTCATTTGAGCATCTGGAAATAACATTGGCCAGTGGTGCAAATTCAAGCATCTTTATTAAGTAATAAAGGGGAGCTGGGGGAGAGGAGGGAAGGGGATGTCACAGATGTTGTGCCTTTTATACCCAGGGGTGCCATTGAGGAGTGCAGCTCTATCCCAGATGATGCTTCTCTTATGCCAGAATCACACTTAGATTTCAGTGAGACATGTAGAATGTCAAAGCCAAGATATGTTGCTATTCACAGTGTTTATTTCCATCCCCCTTGGATGGTGATAGTGTCTGTTAGGATCTTATAGAGTTGGGGTGATGATCTGAATTTTTTTTTTTCCTCTCTCTCTTTTAACCTTCTTTAAATCTAATTCCCAAGTCCTGGCATGTGGCATGTGTCTGAATGGTCTAATTGCTTTTCCTTCTTCAAGGGAGAAATTTTGCTGCCACCTAGACAGCCTCATCTTTGCAGCCTGTCTTCTTGAAAATCACAACACATTCTTTTTTGCTTATTCACAGCGCCATGGGCCCATCAGTCATCTGATAGCCCTGCCACTCCTTCTGAATTTACACAGATTGGAAGTTACACTTGAATCATTAGCTATGCAGCCAATAATATATCTTCTCACATCGATAGCCTTTTGAAAACACCTCTTTGGAAAAGCAAAATATTAACAGATTGTGTTTTCTTTACACTAACTGGGCGCATCAACACAAGACACTGAATCCCGCAGCACAAACTGTGATGTGACACTTCTGCTCAGTAGTAATGAACTACTGTGCAGTCAGCATCACCAGGGAGCCATGCAGAGCTGGCTGCATGGCTCCAGTTTCTGTGGCTGGAGTAGTAGCTCCATTAGTCGCAGTAGCTCCAATTTCTGTGCAGTTATTTAGTACTTTGATATGCAAGTACTAAATGACCGCACAGTAACAAATGCACAGTCAGTGTCTCATGTAGACACAGCCACTGGGGCTCAATACTTTTGAGCGGTATTCCAGATTAGCTGAAAAATGTTCACCGAGGCTGTACGGTGAAATGGACATTTTTATGGGGGTGGGGAAAGTGTTTTCATTTTTTTTTAAGTTGAATTTTATTTTGGGTTTTTCCAGAGCAAATGTAAACTGTGCATTTCTAACCCATAGTGTAGACAGGTAAGAATTATGCTCATAATGCTTTTTTTATTGTGGGAACTGTTTTTCATAATTTTGCTGTACATTCAATAAATACAGTCTGCAGAAAGTATAGGAAGAGGAAGAAAAAAAATCCCTGCAATAAAGTTGGGATTATTTTCCCAATCAGAAACAAAAGTCTTAACTAACTTCATTGGAATCTAGGTATTACCTTAAATACAGCATGGAAAAATGCAGCCTGCATTCTTAGTCTCTCCCCCCCGCCATGTGCTGTCAGGGCAATAAATTGTAAAAATAGCCCACAGTAACATGTGCAGTTTTAAAAATGTACAGTTAGAGTATTTTATGAGAGTCAGTGTTACTAAAGTTTACTGTCCAAGGCATGACCTGTCTTCTTCAAAACATTCTGGATTACTTGCTTTCATGCTCAACAAAATGAAAAAATAGGTCTCTGCAGGAGTATGTAATACGCATCGATAATCTATCAGGAAACAACAGATCCTGCAATCAGTTTGTCATCAAATTCCATGGCACTTCTCATTAAGTATCAAGTAATTAGCATTGCTTCAGGTTTGTCTTGTTAGTTACTGAACATCTTAATTTCTCACACAATTCAATGGGGCTTGAGAATATTCAGCACCTTTCCCACAAAGTGAAGTATACAAACTAGTATTAAGGAGTGTAGCTAGTCATGGGTTTGCCATACCAACACAGAACAAGAAGACTAATCCTGTCCACAGGACTGTACAATGTAAACAAGGCACAGCACAGGTAGATGCAGACCGATGGGGGGACATTAAGTCTGGCTAATAGGAAGTAGACTTAGCACACTAACTGCTTAGTTAAAGTCAAGTTTTTTTGAATACATGATAAGAAGATGGAGTCTCCAATGAATAAAGGCCATCATATTAGGGCCTTCTTCTGAAAACTCTTGCCACAAGCTTTGTTGGCTCCAGTAATTAAAACATCAAAATCCTTAATGTCTATAAAGAAAATCTTTAGAAGAGATCTCCATTAGATAACATGTCCATAACTTTTTATGTACTGTTTTACAAAGCAACACAAAACTTCTGGTGTTTGTTGAGGAAGGAGCAAACAAACAACAAATACTGATGATTGCCATGGCTTGCATCCTTTAAGGACCACCTGCTCCTGGGTGGTCCATAATGACTTGAGCTGTTGGGGAGACATGCTTGAAGGATGGGAGTTTCAGGAAGGAATGTCGCCTTTGTTGCTTTGGCCAAAACATGACAAATTTATAAAGGATTATAGGAAGCTACCTCATAGAGTAGAGCTCAGATATCATCAGTTTCCCAAGATGGGTCCTTGTCACATCAGACAAGAAATATCTGATCTGAATCATTCCAGACACAGAGGCCACAGTTCAGGCAACGGAGAACTCTTCTTCCAGACCACCCTCAAGAACTTTTAAAAAATGCCTGTAGAAATATATTAAGTGTTCCAGTATCATCCTTTGGCTGAGAAATATAATAAGTTTTAGGTCATGCTCATATTCCTTTAGGGGAGATTCTCCAAGAGGCCTGAGGGATTTAGGTGCCCAAATCCAATTGCAATCCTTTGGGAACTGTTTGCTTTACAGTCTGAAAATGCTCCTTCAAAATGGCAGCCTTTACTTTGTTATAGATCAGACAATAATTTGCTTTGTATTCAAGGGAAGGTGTGGTTAAGGCCTGACAAACACCCATCCGGTCACTTGGAAAAAAAAAACCTAGAGATATCTGATATCTGAAAGTCATTTGATATCTCTAGGGGAAAAGTGTTGTGCGCCATAAATCTCAGTTTCATTCATTGCTTGTAAATCATGTTGAGATTCTTAGATAGAAGCTGCAGTAGTTGACCCTGATTCAGAGAACCATGCCTTTAAGTGTGGCGTACACAACCTATTGACTTAGCTGGATCTTAAGCACACACTGAAATTCAACCTGTTTTAAGTACTGTCCTGAAAAAGGATACTTTTCCGAATCAGTTCTCTCTTTAGAGAGGGACTTGAGACCTAAATGGGGTCTTATCATTTGCTAATGAGTTAGGGTGATTGGATGGGAGCTTTTTTGTTCCTGATAAATCTATTATTGTTACCTATTTGGTGACCTTTACTGATTCAATGACTGAGCCCAAATGCTTCAAACAGGTAGGGACAGTACTAGAGAATGGTTCTGACCTAAATGGTTTACTAGAAAAGTAAAACCCTCTACTGTTGCTCATTCAGTTCTGGTCTATTTTCCAATAAAAAGGGGTAACGTTCACTTTTTGGGAGTTATGTCTATGAAGAAAACGAATCCTGGATCCAAGGGAATTGTTGTCTTTCTGTTATAAAAACTGCTGGGACTGGAATGGAAACATGGCTCTCTGCACTTTACAGGCTGCAAAGGGCCAGGAAATGTTAATCATCCATCAGCTTTATCTGTTGCCATTAAAGCCTTAGGCTTTAAAGTTTTTATTGCTCTTCGGGCAATTACCAACACAAAGAAAGATTAGTAGGCAAGGCCTGACCACAGATCTGTCCATTTAACACAGTTCAGATGGCATTTATTAGGTGTGTTTGTTTAGCTTGCCTAATTGGCTCTCTGCAGGTCTCCCCTGGAGAGAAAGACTGATTTTGAATGGGAGAAGATCAGCACTTTTCAACCTTGTTAGCTACTTCCTAGTTCAAGTCATTTGAAATTAGGGGAACAAAAGTTGAGATGAATTCAAAAGGAATGAGAGTTAAAAGGGTTATTGCATCCTGGCCATGTACTGTGGCTAAAAATATCTGTCTATCTTTCTATCGACCTAGATATAGATATAGATATAGATATAGGTATAGATATAGATGATGAAAGATCAGGCATTGGAAAATAATATTAATGAAAGCCTTCACCTGTTGCTAAAAAGATCTGTTCACATCTGACTCAACGTATGTATTTTACTTTCTCTTTGAGGACTCAGGTGCTCAAAGGATATTTGTTTTCCTTCTTTCTCTTATTTTTCATGCTTTTCCAGATTATTATCTCTATTTTTTCCTTCAGACCACCTGTCTGATGTCCTATCCTGATAAGCATGCTGTAGCACAACAGACCAATGTATATTGGCTACACTTGGATTCATATTATCTTTCTCTCAGTATGTTTGATGGACTGGATTCACAGGCAGTGTTGACTGGTGCCATTCCTATGCTCTGTGCTTTTACAAGAAGGTATTGCTGGTTAGCCTGAAAAGTACACCAACGTCCTTAATGTTGACAGTTCTCAGATGCACATTTACACCACTGCAGTAGACAAGTTCATTGAGCAACTGAATTTAAGAAACATGTCTTGGAATATAAGCCTCAACACTGAATCCTCCAACAAGTATAATTAAATGAAACAGTTGGCTTTGATCATTCATTTGGTTTTACTTTAAACCAGTTGGCTCACAGGTGAGGGGAGAAGGGACTTGTACATTTTCTGCTTGAATGTAATCAAAATGTTGAAGTTTTTGTTTTTATTGTTGTTTGGTTTTTTTTAAGAATGAAAATGTTGTTAATGTTTTGTTTGACTTTTAGACCTGTTCTTTTTCCTGTTTGAATAATAGATTATTCTTAATAAGTACCTCAACAGTTACTGCTTATGGTACTTGTTTCCAAGTGCCTAAATCCTCACTCTAGGGACACACCCACAGCTCCTGGGGACACCAATAGAATTTATATGCATCTCTCTGAAGTTAGAAATTCTCATTATGGGACTCACAGATGCTAGGGTTGGAAGGGACCTCAAAGGATCATCAAGTCCAACCCCACTGCCAGTGGCAGAAAAAAGGGCTGGGGTCATGTGACCCCAGCCAGGTGCTTGTCCAATCTCCTCTTGAAGACCCCCAAGGTTGGGAGAGCACCACCTCCTTTGGAAGCCTGTTCCAGATTCTGGCAACCCTAGCCGTGAAGAAGTTCATTCTGATGTCCAACCTAAATCTATTCTCTATCAGCCTGTGGCCGTTGTTTCTGGTTATTGCAAGGGGTGCTCTGGTAAACAGAGCATCTCCTATTCCCTGCTGCTCCCTCCTCCACACCCCCAGGTGAATTTGTATACTGCCACAAGATCCCCCCTCAGCCTTCTCTTGCAGAGGCTAAAAACGAAGGTCCAGTCTCTCAGCCTTTCCTCACAAGGTCTTCCCTGCAGAGTGCTATGAAGCAAGTTTATTAAGACTTTGGACAACATTAATATTAAAATACATGTTCTGTGGCTTGAGTCTACTCAGATCCTACTTTGATGAGCACCGCTGTTCACTTTTGCTTGGAGGTCAACATACTTTGGGATCATGGATTTTTGTTGGGAAGTATAGTGGGAATTCATTCTATGTAACTTTCTTGTTGCAGGGAGCAAGCACATCAGGAAGAGAACAGATACCCAACTTTGTTTGAACTGGCTGTCTGAATTCTACACCAGACTGTGAAAGCAAAACAGCATTAGAGCACCAAGTGAGTCCCAAAGGAACTGAGCGTTACGATGGGGCTCCCAACTCAGGTTTTGGCCTGTGCAATCATAGTTTTGTTACACCAGCATGTCAGTGGTGGACTCATCAAGAGAATTATTCGGCAAAAGAGGGAGGCTGGTTTAAATGTGACCTTGCCAGATGATAATCAGCCTGTAGTTTTTAACCATATCTACAACATTAAGTTGCCTGTGGGATCCCTCTGCTCTGTGGACTTGGATTCAGCTAGTGGAGATGCAGACCTGAAGGCTGAGATTGAGCCAAGCAAGGACTATAAGGAGCACACAGTGAATGAGGATAACCAGATCGTCTTCACGCATCGCATCAATATTCCTCGGCGGGCATGTGGCTGTGCATCTGCTCCTGATATTAAGGATCTGCTGAGCAGACTGGAGGAGCTGGAGGGGCTGGTATCTTCCTTACGAGAGCAGTGTACCATTGGTGCAGGCTGCTGCCCCAGTGCCCAAACAGCAGAAGGTAGGAGGGATAAGTATAGAGCAGCTTCATAATAAAGTCTGGTGTTGGCTGCAGATCTTATTTGGAACAAATACCAGATTTGATTTTTTTTAAAATGCAAAATTCAATGTGTTCATCCATCAGATTTAAAGTTCTATCAAAGATGGGGATCTTTTTTTACTAGAAGATTTGGAGCAACTGCAGACCTCAAGCAGGCAACTGTAGTGATACTGTTCTAAGCTAATTCTCTCCTGATCTCCATATAATTCTAAAGTCTCTCTCGAGTTATATGGTGGGGGGCACAGGGGAGAGCCAGAAATTAGTATTTTTAGTGATTGTCAGCACTCTATGCAAGGGTCTAATTTTGAGCTGGGTTGAATACCCTACTATTATTGACTACAGTGGGACTTGCAAGTACTCAGCACATTCTCCAGATCACCTCAGAGCTTCTCCGGTGACTATTAAAAGGATGAGAGAGACATAGGGCTGGAAATCGGGAGCAATGGGTCTGTTGTGGCTATGTCACAAACTCATTCTGTGACCATGGGCAAATAACTTCAATCCCAGTATCCCGGTCTTTTCATCTGCAGAATAGGAAAAACATATCCAACTCAAATGGAGGTGAGATTTTTTATAATGCTAGGAAGGAGCTTTCAGATCCTTAGATGAAACTGCTAGATTCTGACCTTGTTTGAGAAGAAATAATTCTATTGATTTAAACAGAGCTAGGCTGTTTTATACCTGATAAGATTCTGGCCCCAGATGTTACTTTTTATGTAATATAGAGGTCTGTTCATTGGAACTGCCTAAAATCCATCAATGTATAGTTCTTTAATTAATTTTTGGACAGCACTTTGAAGTTGTAATTAATCTTCACAACTTCCCCACTTCCCCAAAGCAGGCCAGCATTATTCTTCCAGCTTTACAAAGCGGTAACCGAGGCATTGAATGTGTATGTGATTCATGCAAGCCAACACAGCCAATCAATGTCAGAGCTGAGACTGCAACTCAGCCATTCCTGGCTTCCGGTCCTATGCCTAGTCCATTGGAACAGGCTGTCAGTTTAACACTGACAATGAAAGCTCTCAAATTTCTTACTTCCAACTGTTCTTTAGGAAGGAGATACAGCAGTCTATACACCATAAGCTAGAGGCAATGGGAGCAAACAGATACAAGGGAAACAGAGAAGTTCCAGGCACCCAGGGAAGCTGAGAGAAAATAACAATAACAATGTATCTTACTGTACATCTAAAAACTCTTGTGCCTATAATGTAGCGCTTTATATAGCACCCTACTTATATCTTGATGGTTGCTCAAGCAGAGATAGGATCAGTGTGTGGTACATGGTAAATTAATCTCTTTGATGGGCCAATCAGGAAAATTGCATTAGATGCTGTAACAGCATAGATGCAACCATTTAAATGGTCATATAGACTAATCTACAAAGTGTGATAATTGGCAACAGGATTTCCCTGTTGTTAGTGTGAATTAAAGAGGTCCTAGTGAATTAAAGTTTACAAGAGAAACAAGTATGTTATAGTGTTCACTTGAAATGCCTTTATAAGGCCAGATCTCTCTCAGAAACCATTGGGCATCAACATTATAAAAATCAAATCCCTATCAGATGAGCCAAGTTGGGGGCACAAACACTGGGGCTCTCAGGAAAGGCAAAATTAAGAAAGTTTACTCTATTTCTTATCATTTCCTGCTATTACCTCTTTTTGTTCCTACCCCCACATCCCCAATGGCTATGCACCTCTACTCTTGTTGGGTTTGGCTGGGATCTCCTGTAAAAGCAATGGAATGAAGTGTCAGAAGCTATTTTCAGAGTATTTCTGGGACAACCCAAAACAAGAAGTGTTGAAATCTTAAAACTTCTGTATGTATATCCCAGCCAAACCTCTTGAAGTTTACCCAACGCTGAACTGACATGTGTAGTGGTACCAGCTCATTTTTTTGTTCTCATTATTTTCATTTTTCAAGAGGAAAGGTAAGCCTAGTCACTGGAGTCAGCAGATGCTGATCTCCATTATTTGACCAGAGTATACACTTTTTAGGGGCCAAAGTGCTATTATCAGTGCTTGTGTAATCTGTGACATGCTGTAGCTCATTGTTTGTAACAAGGTTTCTGGTGCACTAATGCAGGTCGAGTGGATACCACACCCTTTTGCAGTGGACGAGGGAACTACAGCACTGAGATCTGTGGCTGCATTTGTGATCCTGGCTGGAAAGGACCCAACTGTTCAGAACCAGAATGCCTGAACAATTGCTACAACAGAGGCCACTGTGTTAATGGCAAATGCATCTGTGATGAGGGCTTCACAGGCAAGGACTGCAGCGAACTCACTTGCCCTGGTGATTGTAATGACCAAGGCAAGTGCATTGATGGTGTGTGTGTATGCTTTGAGGGTTACACCGGAGAAGACTGCGTTGAAGAGCTTTGCCTACCACTGTGCAGTGAGCATGGGAAGTGTGTGAATGGGCGGTGCATGTGTGTTGAAGGTTTCACTGGGGAGGACTGCAGTGAGCCCCTGTGCCTGAACAACTGCAACAACCGAGGGCGCTGTGTTGAAAATGAGTGTGTCTGTGATGAGGGCTACACAGGCGAAGACTGCAGTGAACTGATCTGCCCCAATGACTGCTTTGACCGTGGCCGCTGCGTCAATGGGACTTGCTACTGTGAAGAGGGCTACACTGGGGAAGACTGTGGGGAGCTGACCTGTCCCAACAATTGCAATGGCAATGGCCGCTGTGAGAATGGTCTGTGCCTCTGCGATGAAGGCTTTGTGGGCGACGATTGTAGCGAGCGGAGGTGCCCCAAGGACTGTAACAAGCGTGGCCGCTGTATTGATGGGCAGTGCGTGTGCAATGAGGGCTTTGAGGGCATTGACTGTGGCCAAGTGAAGTGCCCCAAAGATTGCAACAACCGTGGGCAGTGTGTCAATGGACAGTGTGTATGCGATGAGGGCTTCATGGGTGAAGACTGTGGTGTACTAAGGTGCCCCAAGGACTGCTCCAACCATGGACGCTGCATCAATGGACAATGCGAGTGTGATGAGGGTTTCATGGGTGCAGACTGCAGTGAGCTGAAGTGTCCCAATGACTGTCACAACCGTGGACGCTGTGTCAAGGGGCAGTGTGTATGCGATGAGGGGTTCATAGGCGAAGACTGTGGTGAGCTGAGGTGCCCCAATGACTGTTACAACCGGGGACGCTGTGTCAAAGGCATCTGTGTGTGTGATGAGGGCTTTGTAGGCAACGACTGCAGTGAGCTGAGGTGCCCCAATGACTGTAGCAAACACGGACGGTGTGTCAACGGGCAGTGTGTGTGTGATGAAGGATACACAGGAGAAGACTGTTCTGAACTGAGGTGTCCCAATGACTGCCACAACCGAGGACGCTGTGTGGATGGGGAGTGTGTGTGTGAGAAGGGGTTCACTGGAGTGGACTGTGGTGAGCTTGCTTGCTTGGACAATTGCAACAACCAAGGCCGCTGTGAGAACGGGCAGTGTGTGTGTGACGAAGGTTTCACAGGGATTGACTGCAGCCAACTACGGTGCACCAATGACTGCAACAATCAGGGACGCTGCATTGAGGGGCAGTGTGTGTGTGATGAGGGCTTCACTGGAGAGGACTGCAGCCAACGATCCTGCCTCAACAACTGCAACAACCTGGGCCGCTGTGTTGATGGACGTTGCGTCTGTGATGATGGATACATTGGCGACGACTGCTCTGATGGTAGGTTCTAATGTTAATTATAGCCAACTACCCTTAAATAACCCTGTTGTTTATTTGGCAGTTTTTTTAAAGAAGCTGGATCCTGACTCTGACCTTGTTTAAGCAGTATATCTCAGCAACTTCATCGATTAGTAGGGTTACAGCAGTGAAAGCAAAGCTTTGGTCACCCTTATGGCTCACGGCTTTAAAACCTACCCTTGTATGTGTCTTTGATGGCTAACCTACCAAGAGTAGGGTAATTCTGGTGTTATAGATATGTATTAGCTGGTCCAGTTTCTCCCCTGGTATAAACTGGCAATGTTCCCATGAACATCATTGGAGCAGTAGCAGTTTATAACTGCTGAGAGTTTGGCCCCTTGACCACTCATTCTCCTCTCACATGACTTTTTCTCTTATGTTTGTTACAGCTGTACTGGGGAAAAGCCTATAATTGTATCTGCAAGAATTAGACTCAGCCCTGGGGGTCATAAAGAGAGCCTGAAACCTAGTGGTAGGGCTACAGCAGGACTGGCCAAGGAGGTTGCTTTTAAAAGAACTATGGAGAGAAATTTGACCTACAAAAAAGTAAAGTGTATGTACCTCTAGGAATTACGAAACATGCAACAAAGATTGCAGGGCTTGATACTCTGAATTTCACATGTTTCTGAGCATGAGGTCCATGATTAAGGATGCCTTTATAACAGTTCTTATTCATAATGAACTGGGAAAGTGAAGTTGTACACCCACACTATATTTACTGTTGCAGCAGTACAAAGCAGAACACAGGCGATGCTCTGCTTCTTTTGGCACTAAGATATGACAGACTCTGGGATTCATCTGGCAGTAGCTGTCCTTTGAAAGTAAAGCAACCTAAACAGGTACCTTAGCTATGAAATCAGAGGCCAAATTGGAAACAAGCAAGGTGCTAAGCTCTCTGCTAAGCTCCTCTGTGAAATAAGTTTTACCTGCTAAAGTCAGAAAATGATGCAGAACTCACAGTAACAGGCACAGATGTCCAAAATATTGTAGCAACTGTTTTCTGGGTTCCTGGGGCTTGGAATCTCCCATACTGGTCTTCAGGTGCCCAGAGCCATTTTTTCCAAATCAAAGTAAAATTTGGCTATTTGTGTAAATAATTTTTAATTTAGGTCAAGGGTCGGCAATGTGTGGCTCCCAGGCCAGATTCAGCCCACAGAGCCATTTGATCCAGCCCGCTGATGCAGGGCGTCGGCAGCAGTTGCTTCCCCTTGCTGCTGCAGGGAAAAATGGTAGCAGAGGCTGAGTCTTAGCATCCGCCCTCCCACCTCTGACCCATATTTGGTCAATCTGGCCTACAGCCTTAAAAGTTTGCCTTAAAGCTGATCTAGATTATTGGGCTCATCAGAGAGCCAGAATAAAGGCAGGAATTCTGGAGTGGTAACTTAGATATAAAGGTTCCATTTAGTTCCTTACTACCATTTACACTTTATCACAATAAATTATGAGACACACAGGAAGCTGAATTCTGGTTCAAAAGTCTAGGTGAGTGGATTTTGGGGTGGGTAAAACACTAACTGATGGTATGTACCACTGATGACAAACTCATAGCTAGCTCATGAATGAGAGAACACACCTACATCTTCTTTGCCATTTTGCAAGCAACCTGGACTCCAGGTGTGTACGAATAAATGAGCACAGGGCCTCTGTTTACTCCCATCCCAGGGAGAACCAGGGAATGGGCAGATTCTTGGCTCTATCACTTCCATTTTTCTGGAGTTAGTAATTTATTTTTAATAAAGGTTACAGCTCCTAAGTAAAACAACTTCTAGTCTTTCCTGTGGGAGATGTTATACCTTTTGCTGTCCCACTCATGGTATTTCCCATTCCTTATCACCCTCATCTGAAAGAGACATAAGCCACATTTTATTCTCCTATGCAGTAGAGACACATAGTACAATGTGTTGAACAGTAGGCTGTATATGGTGTGACGGTAGGAATGGCCTGTGATCTCCAAGCCTGTCTGTTATCTATGTTAGAGTAAATATGTCTTTCTTCAACACACTAAATTGTTTGAATGGCTTTGCCTATTTATTAAATTATGTTCTGTATAAATGTCTGTCTGGGAATTAGTGTAATAGGGCAAGTCAGCATATTCACTACACTGGCCTTTTATGTCTTAAAAGTATATTTTATTACTTTTTGGCAGTATCCCCTCCAAGTGACCTGACTGTAACAAATGTGACAGATAAGACTGTCAATCTGGAATGGAAGAATGAAAATCTAGTCAATCAATACCTCATCACCTATGTTCCTACCAGTATTGGTGGCTTAGATATGCAGTTCACAGTGCCTGGAAACCAGACATCTGCCACAATCCATGAACTGGAGCCAGGGGTGGAGTACTTTATCCGTGTCTTTGCCATCTTAAAGAACAAGAAGAGTATCCCAATCAGTGCTAGGGTAGCAACCTGTGAGTTTAATAAAACAAGACACTATTCTCTATGTTTCTCCATTTCTCTGCTTCCTAATGTGCTTGTATCTATTCTTATTTTTCTTCACATATATATTCCTGTATGTTCTGGACCAAACCAGAGCCTCTTCAGTTTTCTTTTCCAACTTCTTCTGAGGTTGAATGATAGAATTAAAGTATTGGAAGTTTCCAGCTCTGCATGGTGCCTTCCAAGAAATATCATTAGATTCCTCTGTATTCCTGCTTGACAAATGAAATGTTAAGGCTATTGTACTGTATGTGTAAAATCATTTTAATTCTTCCAAGTAAAATATGAAAGCATTTGCATCAGCACTATTGTAGCTAATATTAAGATGATCCTTGTGTTACATCTTCAATGCCTCCTACTACAATTCACTTGTAAATGAATGTCTGCCTGTCTGTCTATCAGATGTGTTTGTGGATGTGTAGTTTTCTGGTTTGTGGCAATACCGTCACTCATGCAGTTGCCACCTTATTTTTCTGTCACAGATCTGCCAGCTCCAGAAGGCCTGAAATTTAAATCTATTAAGGAGACATCTGTGCAGGTGGAATGGGATCCTCTGAACATTTCTTTTGATGGATGGGAGCTTATCTTCAGAAATATGGTAAGGAAACAGCTAATACTGTGAAGTCTCCATTACAAGTGAAGGGTCTTGGGCTCTTTGTTGCTTCATTCCAACTAATTGTCTTCTGCATTACAGAAAAAGGAAGATAATGGAGACATAACCAGAAGTTTGACAAGGCCTGAGACATCATATATGCAGCCAGGCCTGGCACCGGGACAACAGTATAATGTATCTCTGCATATTGTGAAAAACAATACCAGAGGACCTGGACTCTCCAAGGTGATAACCACAAGTAAGTACCTTTCTGCTGTTTGGGGCAGTTTTTGGAGATGTTAAGCAAAAAAAGGAAAGACAAGACTAGCAGCAATAGAGCCATTTGAAAACAGAAAGAAAACTGCACAAGCTTATGTAAGAGTCACAAGGAAAAATGGATCCCTTCCCTGACTGACTGTTTGGTAGAGGAAAGGATTTTTTTTTCTAGATGGCCATGTGTGAGCATACCCCTTATCCTTTCAGAAAGAGGAGTGTGAAGGAACATCCACATGCCCCCGACATACCACACTGAAGCACAGGATTCCTCTTGCAAGTCAAGAACCTGCTGAGGTTTCTGCTTGTCTTTCCTGTGCCAGCATGCTAGGGTCAGAGAAGGGCTGGATGAATTTATCATTTTCAATCTACATCCGTAGAATGTTAAAGTCCATAAGGAAATAGGCATGAAGATGAGCTCCAGCTATAGGCAATCCCATGCTTTAACTTTGATTTGATTTAGCAATTAATGGTCAAAGTCCAGACAACATTTGATATCATCATGAGATAGGAAACTCACATTTTCCCTCTTCCTATGACAGAGCTTGATGCTCCCAGCCAGATAGAGGCAAAAGATGTTACTGACACCACTGCTTTGATCACATGGTTCAAACCCTTGGCTGAAATTGATGGCATTGAGCTTACATATGGCCCCAAGGATGTTCCTGGGGACAGGACAACAATTGATCTCTCTGAAGATGAAAACCAGTACTCTATTGGAGATCTGAAGCCATTCACAGAGTATGAAGTGATGCTGATCTCTCGCCGTGGAGACATGGAAAGCGACCCCACGAGTGAAGTCTTTTTCACAGGTAAAAGGTTTCCTGCAATCATCATTACCACATTGATACTACTTAACTGTGTTGTATTGTGTCAGTCTCCAGGTACTACACCAATACAGCAATACATCAGTTATAGAGGCTTATGCAAGTGAATGAACACAAAGCAAATGCGCTGTTACACAAAATGTTTTGAATATGTCCCATTTTCATAAGTGATTTGGGTGCCTAAATCCTATTGACTTTCAGAGAGATTTAGGTTCCCAAGTGCCTATGGACTACTCTACATGGAGATACTCAGGAAAAATAATGGGGGACCCTCAGAAAAAAAGTCCAACTTTATTAGTTTTACATAGATAAATCCCTAGAAGAGGACTTAAAATAAAAACCAGATAAATCAATAATAGAACAAACTCCCTAACAGTCCCCCAGAACTGAACCCTATCTGCTGAATGTCTGCCCCTGTATAAAGGTTTTAAGACACTTTCAGAAGATGACTGGCTCTGGCTGTAACCAACCAAAGGGGGCAGTTGGGTACAGAGATGAGGTACAACAGCTGCAAAGAGCCTTCCATATGCTTTTGCCAAAGAAACTTGGTGTAGAAATGGTATCTGCAGATTGGTCTTGGCTAAACTTAGGGATCACCATGGAATATAAGGAAGAATGTGGTCTTTTAGGTAAATAGGTCCAGCCTATTTAGGGCCTTATAGATAAAATCAGGACCCTGAATTGAGCCCAGAAAGCTACTGGAAAACATTGAAGACAGGATCCCTGGTGTAATGTGCTCTTGATGACCACCCCCACCCATCCACTCAGAAAGATGACCACCATGTTTTACGTCAGCTGCAGCTTCTTGATGGTCTTTGAGAACAGCCCCACATACACTGCATTGCAGTAGCCTTGAGCTTATGAAAGCATCATTCCCTCTCACCTGTCATGAGAAAATGAATTGTTTTTTCCTTTCACAGATCTGGATGCTCCGAAGAACCTGAAGCGTGTGTCTCAGACAGACAACAGCATCACCTTGGAGTGGAAAAGGAGTCAAGCAGACATCGATAGCTACAGGGTCAAGTTTGCCCCAATCTCAGGTGGAGACCATGCTGAGATCACTGTGCCAAAAAGCAATCAGGCCACAACCAAGGCTACACTCACAGGTAGGATCACTGCAAGATTGTTGAAACAGTAATTATCTGAAGACCTAACCTCATTTCACCATGATCTACAGTAGCAAGAGGAGAAGGTGCATCTTATATCATGATTAGTAAGGGTTTACAAGTAGAACTAGAAATCTCGACTGCTCTAGACTTGTCTGAAAATATGCCCTTAATGTTTACAGGAAAAGAAAATAATGAACATTCCTTCATCTTGCATCTTTCTTTAAGAAAAAACTATTAGTACCACGTATAAATAGCAAGTCATATTTGTATTCCTTTTCTTATAGGTTTGAGGCCTGGAACTGAATATGGCATTGGAGTTACAGCAGTGAAGGAGGACACAGAAAGTGCTCCTGCTACTATTAATGCTGGAACTGGTACGTAGCTCCTTGCCAGGAAGCAACAAAGCAAGCTAGAGTGGCTTGAGGGTTCCTCTTTAAAAAAACAATACTTAAACTCAAGCAAATATATGCATGACATTTAGACTTGGTTTGGAATTTGCTGATTTGTCAAAACCAGAACTTTTCCTAGGAATGTTCCAGGTTTGACAAGCTGTTATTGAAAGAAATTGCTTGGCTCCAGTATGAAATTTCTGGTAAAACCAGAGAGGAAAAGGTCCCAGCATAGGTAGTAGATTAACGGCTGGACTCACCTGCCATGACTGCATTGTATTGCCCTGCAATAATGGGAGAGCAGAAGAATCCCATTCCTTCAGAGAGGGCTTTAACAACTGGGCTCTGGGGCGTGCTGAAGTTCTCTTTTCAACACCTTCTTTCTCATGAAAATTTTACAGATGTGTTGATTTCATTCTGATGCAGGCTGGGACCCGCTGCTAGGGAACAAAGAGGAAAATCAGCCAACAAGAATACCATATATTTTGACTCCAACAGTTAATAGAAAATGTTAATAGTGGGTATACTTAACCTTACTCTAGGACTCTAGAAAAATTCCAAAAAAATGAATGTTTCAAAAGGTCAGATGCCACCTCTCATCCATAAAAATGAGAGGTGGCATCTGACCTTTTGAAGCATTGGGTTGAAATGAATTAAAGCAACAGAGATTTTGATGCCATTTCTGTGTGTAAGTGGACAGAACTTTGCCTGCCTTTCCTTAGGCCAAAGAGCATGGTCTGGAAGACAAAGAAAGAGAAATCAGGCTCTGATTTATCATTATGTCCTGAATGTGTTTAAGCCACTAAGTATAAGTATTGATCCATCCGCAGTTTCCTGAAATCATGCCCCAATGGCACTATTAAGCTCCTGTATGAGGAAACATTATTTATTTATTTATTTTTACTTATAAGTAATCACTGTGTTAACTTCTAGACCTGGATAGTCCCAAGGACCTGGGAGTCAACGATCCCACTGAAACTAGTCTCTCCCTGCGGTGGAGGAGACCACTGGCCAAGTTTGATCGCTACCGTCTCACTTATGTTACCCCTTCTGGAAGGAAGAATGAAGTAGGGATCCCAGCAGATAGCACCTCTTACATCCTGCAAGGACTCGATCCTGGTACAGAATATACCATCAGCCTGATAACAGAGAAAGGCAGGCATAAAAGCAAACCCACAACTGTCAAGGGTTCTACTGGTGAGTAGCAGCATCTGAATGGATGCACTGTGCTAAATCCTTTGAAAAGTTGAGTGAGCTTGGCAGTCCAAGCAGCGTGTCACTTGCTTTCCAAGATGGTGTTGGTAAGCATCTTAAAATACATCAGTTGGCTGGAAAAGCCTTGTTCACCTTGGCCCAGTTTGGAAGACTGAGGAAGAATCATCTAGGTCCCTTATCCTTATCCTTTTCTTTCTCCATCTCTTCTGTGGTTTTCTTCTTTGTCCCTTAAGGATATCCATACAACATAGCTTTTTCTTCTGCCAGGAATGCAAAACCTCATCCTTTGTTTTCAAAGGGACTAATTTTTCTGTGTGTTTGTATTTAATCATTGATTTTGTTTTCCTGTAGTAAAGCAATCAAAGAGGAAGGAGGACCAAAATAACGACAGTGCATTCTTTACCATGCTTTTATTCCCTCTAACCAATTTACTTTACAGCTTTGTCTCTGGCCACCTCACACATCACACACTGGCAGGGTCAATACGGCTTTGATTTTGTCTTCCTATTTTATCATTTAAGAGCATAGAAAAGCTAATGTTATGATACTAGTCACAGTTGCCTGAGTCCGTTGTATAGCATGATTAACTACAATGGTCTAAATAGAGAAGGCCTATTTCTGCCTCCCTTATTCACAGGAAGTGCTGTGAAGCAGTACTGCAGCAACTGTACCAAAACTGGTGGCATTGCTCCTTGGCTATGGAACAGTGCAAAGTGAATAAGCATGACGCACTGATAGGGCTGCATCAAACTAAGGACTTCAGTATGAAAAATAATTGAGTGCTGTATGTTCTCAGGGTGTTTGTGTGTAAATACCATGGGATACAGCCTCAGCTGTCATCGGGTTGAAACATGGTGGAAATCCATGGAATTGAATCAGTTAACACCAGCTGAAGATCTGAGCCTGAGGGCTTCATGTCCTTTATGCCTTCTAGACTACAAGCCTCTGCATAAACCACGATTTCACAAATTAGTAATAATGTACAACAGACTATTGTCCTGGCCATGTGAAGACTCAAAGTTAAGTTAGGGGTTGAGCCTTATTTTTGTGCCACAAAGTCAATCCAACCCAACTTTTTTGTTATACTACTTTTCATGACAGCTGTGCCTATAAATGCCTCAGAGTTGAGCTGCTTGAGGCAGCTTAGAGTTCATAGGCTACACGCCATAAAAAAAGATCAACGATAAGTTAATTGTATGATAAGTCAGGCCAGGAGCTGAGCTGGAGAAAATTTAGCAGGCACTGATAGAGACCCACTAAGTAAAGGTCTATACACCAGAGATGAACAAAGCTTTGGACAGGAAACACACAGGGAGGTGAAAACGTTTGAATATCATACTGTGGAATTTCCCTAGCTAGGAATTTCTAGCATCAGAGGCCAAATCTCCCAAACCCTTTTCTGTTTTTGCTTGGGATTTTTTTATATATATATATATCCATCAGACCAGTATATTGTTTTAAGCCTTTTCTGAAAGCCACCATTACAAACAGAAAATCTCCAGCAGCAGTATCTAAGATGTGAACCTATCTCCAGGATTTTTCCCTGGACAAATGCATCCAAATCCATAAGCATCAGGAAACTAAAACAAGTGCCTGAGAATATGTGAGACATGGGGCTGCTTTTTTCTTTGTTCTACTCCAACTTCCAGGCCACATCCCCAACTCTGCTTTGAACCTCCAGTCCTCAGGACAAGCAAAGCAAATCTTACTTCACCCATTCTGCCTCCAGCCATAGATGACATCAGATCCATTTCTCTAGTGGGGGAAGTGTTTCCTCTGAGCTGCAGGTCAGAAAGAAACTAATTAAGGTAGAAAGTACCATGCTCATGACTAGAACTGAACTACCTCTTTGTATCCTCTATGTATGTTATTAGTAAGGAGGAAGCACAATGGACATAGTTTGCAAACATGCCCTTCACTATACACATTTCTCTTCCTCACTGACCAAAAAGGAAACAGATTCATATTGTGGATTTTATAGTTCACACTCCATTTCTGGCAGGGAATATTTTGCTTGCAAAGTTCCTTTTGTTTACTAATATTTCTATTGTAAATTTTCTATTTCCTCCCAAAATTTCAGACTGCTCAGTTGGGCTTCTCAGTCTGCACAATTCAGGGAGCTTTTAGTTTTGTTTTTCAGGGTAGGTATTTTTTGGTTTGCAGTGTTAACATTTCTCTTGCTGAAGTCCTGTAAGATAGAGATTCCTTCTGTCTTAGAGTGGACAACATTATTCTCTTATACACCATATATGCGTGTGGCTGGTTCCCCTCTCCCCCACATCTTCTACCCCTTTCTGAGTATGGAAGCAACAAGCACTAAGAAGTTTTATGTTTCATGCAGCAAACTGGCAAAACAAATGCCATACTCTGTGAGGGGTTGACACACACATGAGTAGCAGTCTTCTCTTCCTACTACCTCTCTGAGTTGGTTCTTTGTCTGAAGTGGTAGAGATTCCTGCTTTGGTGCTAAAAGGGTATGTGTTGAAGCCCAGAATGGTGGTATTCAAAGTCAAGTCATAAATGTGAAATACTGCATACATTGACTTTTATAAGTGAAAAAAAAATGAAGGAATTAAGTGTTTCATTCTGTACCTTCTGCTTACATGTTTTTTTTATAGCTGTATATAGTCTAGAACTAATGCAGGGAGCAACTCCTGGCCCAGATGAGCACTCAGGCTTCTGGAGCTCTCCTGCTCCTGAGGCTTCTGGGATGTGGGAGGCTACGCTGTGGGACCTTCTGGTCTCCAATATAACAGACCATGGCTTTGGTCTCTCGTGGAAGGCGGATGCAGGAGCCTATACTAGTTTTGTGGTGGCATATGAGGAAGTGACATTGGCAGCTGGGCTCCCTGCAGAAGTCTTCATGCCCGGAGAATCCTTAGGTGCTGTGATTGATGGCCTCCAGGCTAACACCACCTATAAAGTCAAGGTGTATGGAATGGCGGGAGGACAGCGCTCCCATCCTCTGGAAGCTGTGGCTACAACAGGTATGCCCTTTCTGTTCCTTAACAGGGCTACTACTATTTATTAGATACTACAGCCAGAATACATTGCATTTTTAGTTTAGCATGACCTGAGAAGCAAAGCTGCGAAAGGGGCTAGGAGAGCCTTTTCTGAGCTTAAAAAGGCCATTTCTTCAAATGCATAGCTTTCCAAATACATTTCTTGAGGCAGACATTCAATCTGTAGTTCAACCACGTAACCCAGTTTTGAGGAAACTGAGCAGTCAGACTGCATCTTTGTCTCTCCTTGCTCCATTTCTGGAGAACTGCCTGAGTGGCACAATGGAGATCCTGGAGGAGGAGGGACAGTAATACATCAGGCATGAGGCATGTGGAAATAAATGAATGGACTTTGGAAAAGCCAAGTGCCTGCTTAACATTCCTATGGAATGGAACACAGATTGTGCAGAAATTACTGATGAGTTTTGGATGTGATAATGTCTTGTCTCTGAAGGCAAAATAAGAGCTGGCATATCAAGTGCTGAACAGGAGCATGGCTTGGAGAAGATAGCTTTCTACTCTGTCGAATGCCTTAAGGAGATTCATTCTATGTACTAAGGATCCTTGTTTTCGTCCTGTTCTGTTCTGTTTAAGTCCTCCTTTTCTTTATGGCTACTGCTTGGCACCGCTTGTCACCCCTTTCACAAACTTAAGGTAACATTTTTATGCAATGACCAGGTGACTCATTCTGATAGTAAGCTACAGTGGTTTACCACTAAAAAACTGAATTGCTAGTGAATACTATGTGTATCCTCTTCTAAGTAATGGCCTGTAGCTGGCATTTCAGCTATCAGTACAATAATTTTAAATGGGGACTACTGTAATATATTAAGTGGCAAAAAAGACAGCGGATGCAGCTACATGAGACACTACTGTGCAGTGGTTACTGTACAATAGTGTTATTGTATAATCAAGTACTAAATAAATGTGCAGTAAACCAGAGCTATTGTGCAATAGTGCCGGCAAACATCTTTTTAGTGACACTACTGTGCAATAGCATATTAGCACTGTCCATACTGTGACGTGTTACTGTACAGTATTATTTGGCTACTGCACAGTCAGCGTCTCATGTAGACTTGCCCAGTAAGTTAAACCCTAGTTCTAACTATCATTTCTTTGGGAAGCATTAAGGCTGCAAAGACACTGTAAAGCCAGCTTAATCATCAAAAGAGGGTTATTTAAATGGAACACCCAAAATTGGCTGGAGGTTTCATACTCAAGGATAATGCTGAAACCCTACCTTGAGAAGCCATACGCATATAATGTCATTGGGTTGATAGGAGAGCTCTATCCAGTAAAATAAATTACCAAAGAAAGAACTAGAAATAGTAGGAAAGCACACCTCCTTGTTCCCCTCTGTTCCACATAGAGATGGAAATATCCTGGCAGCACTTTAACATTTGTATAGTGAAAATGCCAGCAAGTCATTGTAATGGAATTTCTTCTGGAAGGCTCAGACTGTCAATGTGGGAAAATACAGGGCATATCTACAAAAGAATACCTTGGCTGAAAAGTTTTAATGACAGAATGATAAACACAGGTATTCCACTTTGAGAAACAGCATTTATCTATTGGCCATCCAGCACCACTGCACATGGCTGTTAACTCCTGTGCATCTGTTGTTCATTCATCTCTATACTATATATCATTCTATTTGATTCTCAGCCATCTGTCTGTAGCTTCGAGATTTTTTAACCACCTCTGTTACTTATTTAGCTGTCTGATTCCCATTCACTTTGTTATCCAGCCATCTCTTACTTTCCAGATTAGCTGTTTGCCGTTCATCTAGTTATTATTCATCTTTTTAGCATCCATAGATTTTATCAGCTATGGTACCTGAATACTTTCCATGTGTCCTGATATTTTTTAATTTCTCTATTATATTTTATATGAAACCATGCATGTTTCATATGGCCCCTGGCAGATGTTACATTTATGATGGTGTTAACCTGTTACTTGTGTCTTAAATAGTAACCTGGCCACACATTCTGGCACTTAATGGCATGACAAAATGGGAAACCAACCATAAAAATATTTCACAAAATGTGTATAATATGTTTGTAGCTGGTTTCCATCACAGTTTAAAAGGAGTGTGTGGCAGGTTTCCTGACATGTAGCCTGATCCCAGCTAGATAGCAAGGCTTGGTTGACAGCTTCCCCGTGTTGACAGTGTGACAGCTATGTAGTGCAGCCCTCACTGTTTTCAAGGTGCCAGGACAAGGGAGCTCATCTGATGACCCAGCAGGCTGACTGCCTCCCAAGGAACAAGGCACTTGACACACCCCAGACATGGGGACCTTGGGACTGAGAAGAGGTTCTGTGGTCACAGGACCCCAGAGCACCACAACCTTAAAAAATTGTGTGTGCATCTAGGCTCCACAGAAGGTTTTCTTACAGCTTGGGGCTCTGGAACTGGCCCCGCTGTGGTCACAGGGATAGGACCCACACTTAACTGATTGTTGGTCCCAGCCCTGGGACCACACAGCTCAGGCCAGGCTGTGGACATCCAGCATTCAACTTGCTGGTGCAGGGGAGCCAGTCTCTCCCTATGATCATGATCCCAGGATCCCCCTGCCCTGGTAAATAGTAATGTTGTGATTGGAATCGGATTCTCAATCCCAACATTATGTGTCTTGCCATCTGTGCATGTGCATCATGACAGAAGGTGGGATTGTTGGGATCAGATCCCATTGCATCATTAAATTAATGTATGCCGGGGGCTATTATGCATTGGTTTCAAGAAGGGTTCATCTCTCTTTTTTATATCCTTTCTTAGATAAAATAATTAAATCCTTAGCTATGGTCGCCAGCCATTTCTGCAGTAAAAATTATTAGAAAAAATATACCAGTATAGATATATGCCCTGCAACTTTAACTAAAGTCAGTAGAGTCCCGTTGATTAAACTAAGCAGCAGAATCCAATAGAATATGTTTAATCATGTAACATGGTAAGATCAAGTATTTCAATGTTACCAATGAGGGTCTCACCCCCATTTGGGTGGCTCAGTGGAGGAAAGACCCTACCTCCCTGTAGTAGTAGCACTCATGAGAATGAAAGTTCTTGCTTCTAAATAATATCACCAAGCAGAATTGGGGCTATTTACACTAGAACTAGTCAAATAAAAGGGGAGGGAGTGGAGTGAATTTTTTTTCAAAATTCATCCCTTTTTATTACATTAATTTGGGAATTTTGATCAGAGTTTAGGTAGGTTAAAATTATGGGAGAGATTTAATTTTATTTTTAAAAAAATCTTATTTTTTTAAAATTTCACCAAAACTTTAAATTTAATCAAATACTGAACAACACTAAGTTTGTGACTGTAAATGCTCTGGAATATTTAAAAGCAGTCTTTATTTTCCTCTTTCATGTGCTTTTCAGCATGTCTCAATAGGCCCTCAGCTCAGTTTGCATGACAATTCTCCACTGGAAGTGTCTGCATCATAGAGCTGTATCCTTTTGTTAATTTTGTTACCCTTTTATTTCAGCTGGTCTGGATACTATATGTATGCATAACTATATACTTGGATGTACTCCACAATGCATGATAGCTGCTAGCATGTATGTAAAAAGATCAGTATTAAATCAGCATTTGCCAACTAGTAGCATACTTCCCTGATGCTTCAGTTTCTACTATGCCTAGAATAGTAAAAAACTGGATGTCATCTGCTGGCAAATTACTGATTTTGCAAGTGAAGTCTACATACAGTTGATTAAAATGTAGGTACTGCACCGTTTCCTCTGTGGATGTTACAGTAATGTAACTCTGAAGTCAGATAACAGCTATAACAGTATCCTCATTGGCAAAGAGGGAA
>NW_017729011.1:9251688-9253975 GCF_001723915.1 Gavialis gangeticus | reverse complement strand
AACGTAGGTACTGCACCGTTTCCTCTGTGGATGTTACAGTAATGTAACTCTGAAGTCAGATAACAGCTATAACAGTATCCTCATTGGCAAAGAGGGAATGAATGCAATCACTCAGATGTGCTATTGTGACCATGAAGTTACATTCATATTGTACTAAATATAGGCCCTAATTCCCATTTTCACACCAGAGTAAATTAGGACATTTTGCCTAAATCAAGAACAGAATTTCACTGATACAGAATTGGTATAAGTGATAGAATCCATCCCATAGGCTTCTAATTTTGTTGAAGTTCAGCAGAAACAGTGCTTTTACATAAATATTTGTCTAGAAATGTATTTTCTTGATATCTATTTTGTTTTTACTTGAAAATGTTTTTAATTGTGTTTTCTCCTTTGAAAACTTTTTTTGTGATACACAAGTGTCTGTTTGGAGACAGATGTTGAATCTAGGATATGTACTTGTGCTGATCTGACTAATGGTAGAAGGCTACTTGCTGCCTTTTAATTGAGCGCCATCAAGACATGAACGCTGGGCTGCCATTTGAGTATGAAATGATCCAGTTAGTCCACTAAAAGGGAAATAGTTTTGCATGACTAATTAAAGTTTCAGGAATGTAACCTGTCTGTTGCCTACCAGCTTTGATCAGTACCAGCTCTTTTTCATCTGCACAACTCTCCGATTTCTAAAATCTGACTATGGAACAAGGCATAGATAGCATGACCCATAGATAGCATGTAAACTCTCACAAAGGGCAATCACTGTTCCATCTCGGCCGGTATCATAAATGCTATTTTATGAAAGATGAATCAACTTTTATTATTTTTTTTCCTATTTTAGAATCCTGCATGTGTACAGATAGGCAACCACATAAGCCTGTTTTTCTTTGGTTAAGGAGAGAGTTAGCATACTTCTCTTGTAGCTGAATACACAATCTGGTAGGGATGTCAAGCTGTTCAATTGACCGGTTAAATATTGTCAATTGACTGCATATTTTTTGGCCAGTCAAAGATTATAGCAATTTTACAAAAGGCCTCCATTTTTTGTAGTTTTCTGGACATAAATATGACTTTTTAAATAGCTTTTTGACACATTTCTTAATGGAAAATTTGTGCTTTTCTGTGTATTACTTGGATCCACTGGCAATTCTTTACGATTGATGACTGATAGTTGACCAGTCAATTGACTGAACTTTATTTGACCAGTCAAATACCCAAACCTGTAAGCTGGATCTCAATATATTTGCAATATCTAGCATGCATTCCATTTCTGGTTTGCATCAGTAGTGTTAGCTGACATATTATATAGATAAGAGGCATGCTGAAGAGATTTAGGGTCATATCCTTAGCATATATAAATCAGCAAAGTTCCTTTGAGGCAGCAGAACTGTGCTCATTTACATCAGCTGAGGATATGTCCCCGTATCACGAATGAAAACTAATGTCCCTGAATTGTGACCTCTAGTGGCTTATGCTCTGGTTCTCGTGTGGCCGTGTATCAGGACAACATTAAGCTTTGTAATCCTACCTCTGCAATGCTACCTCTGACCTGGATTCAGTCTCCAAACAATCAGTTCGCCATCTGCTTTCTCTGTATTTCAAAATCCCTAATGCAAACTCCAGAACCTAGTTTTCTCAGATGTTAGGCTTTGTTTTAGTGTCTTTGCTTTTTTCCTTAGGAAATTTTAACTTGTAATTTACCTTTGTTTAGCACTTCTAGTCACAGCACCCGGAGACTCAGACAATGAAACTTCACTTAATGCTACCTACCCTGCACCTACTGAGCTAAGTTACTTAACAATTCCGAGCACTGATTCTCACACTGAGCTGTCAGCGCCCACTGCCTTTTCCATCTCAGAAGTCACTGCCCAACTTCATGATCTAAAAGTAACAGACAGGACATTCAGTAGTTTCACCCTAACATGGGCAGCACAAGATGAGGTATTTGATCAGTTCTTTATCACTCTGAAAGACCTGTCCAGTTTAAACAGAACACTGGAAATCTTTTTGCCGGGAAGCCAACGAGAAACAGAATTTACCAATCTCACAGCTGGCACACAATACCAGATTAACCTCCATGGAAGTGCTCGAGGTCAGCTGTCTCAGTCACTGGAAGCTATAACCAACACAGGTATTTTTTATGGATTTTGCTCGCCATCTGTTCTTGTTTCTGCTTTGAAATTCAGGGTGTCATGTCATACTACTGTTCCATTGCAGAAATGTCAGGCTGGCTTCATAAGAAATGGCTTCCTTCCTGAAAGGTTATTTTTTTGTGGGGGGGGGGGGGGGG